>NC_061809.1:5177500-5500000 GCF_021462225.1 Girardinichthys multiradiatus
TTGGCAGAAATGACTGCTTCAATGCGGCGTGGCATGGAGGCAATCAGCCTGTGGCACTGCTGAGGTCTTATGGAGGCCCAGGATGTTTCGATAGCGGCCTTTAGCTCATCCAGAGTGTTGGGTCTTGAGTCTCTCAACGTTCTCTTCACAATATCCCACAGATTCTCTATGGGGTTCAGGTCAGGGGAGTTGGCAGGCCAATTGAGCACAGTGATACCATGGTCAGTAAACCATTTACCAGTGGTTTTGGCACTGTGAGCAGGTGCCAGGTCGTGCTGAAAAATGAAATCTTCATCTCCATAAAGCTTTTCAGCAGATGGAAGCATGAAGTGCTCCAAAATCTCCTGATAGCTAGCTGCATTGACCCTGCCCTTGATAAAACACAGTGGACCAACACCAGCAGCTGACACGGCACCCCAGACCATCACTGACTGTGGGTACTTGACACTGGACTTCTGGCATTTCCTTCTCCCCAGTCTTCCTCCAGACTCTGGCACCTTGATTTCCGAATGACATGCAGAATTTGCTTTCATCCGAAAAAAGTACTTTGGACCACTGAGCAACAGTCCAGTGCTGCTTCTCTGTAGCCCAGGTCAGGCGCTTCTGCCGCTGTTTCTGGTTCAAAAGTGGCTTGACCTGGGGAATGCGGCACCTGTAGCCCATTTCCTGCGCACTCCTGTGCACGGTGGCTCTGGATGTTTCTACTCCAGACTCAGTCCACTGCTTCCGCAGGTCCCCCAAGGTCTGGAATCGGCCCTTCTCCACAATCTTCCTCAGGGTCCGGTCACCTCTTCTCGTTGTGCAGCGTTTTCTGCCACACTTTTTCCTTCCCACAGACTTCCCACTGAGGTGCCTTGATACAGCACTCTGGGAACAGCCTATTCGTTCAGAAATTTCTGTCTGTGTCTTACCCTCTTGCTTCAGGGTGTCTATAGTGGCCTTCTGGACAGCAGTCAGGTCGGCAGTCTTACCCATGATTGGGGTTTTGAGTGATGAACCAGGCTGGGAGTTTTAAAGGCCTCGGGAATCTTTTGCAGGTGTTTAGAGTTAACTCGTTGATTCAGATGATTAGGTTCATAGCTCGTTTAGAGACCCTTTTAATGATATGCTAATTTTGTGAGATAGGAATTTTGGGTTTTCATGAGCTGTATGCCAAAATCATCCGTATTAAGACAATAAAAGACCTGAAATATGTCAGTTAGTGTGCAATGAATCTAAAATATATGAATGTTAAATTTTCATCATGACATTGTGGAAAATAATGAACTTTATCACAATATGCTAATATTTTGAGAAGGACCTGTAATGTCAATGAGGTAATCAAGGAGAGGTTGGACAGAGGATTAGCAGAAGACCTAAAATTATTAACACAGAAACTTCTACATGAGAGGTTGGAGCTGAAATTTGACAGAACAGATGTATCAAGTCCAGATTTCCTCAGCAGTGGTTGCACAACAGAATGTTTCAAACATTTTGCAACAACACCAGAAGTTAAGCTAGTATGTATTGTAAGGACCAAGTGAAGGGAAAACCATAAGAAATCCAGGAGGAACAATATCAAAAGGAGAGCTTGATGGCCGTATGCTAGAAAGCAGCTTTCCTATCAGGGAAAGAAAAACTGAATGGAGGGTAAAATCAGCGCCTTGGTGTTTAATACTTTCTCCAAATAGAAACAGCAAAATTCATCACAAACTTCAGTAGAGGTTTCAAGACTCATTCATTAGCATTCAGAATATGGTTTAAAGTGGAAGAAAAAACACAGGGTTATGTGATTTGGAGGTAATAGTATCAGAAAAGATTTTAGATTTGGCAGCAACTAGTTTTCTTCACTTCAGAAGAAACCTGCAGGCTGTTCTTCCAACTCTGTTCATCTCTCCTGCACTTGTCTCTAATGGCACATGTACAAACCCAAGGCTCTGATTTGGGCTTTTGTTGTCTGATTCTTAACGGGGTCACCAAGTCCGAACAGTTGGACAAGCAGAATGAAACTGAAGAGTTGGCTCCTCAGTATTAGTAGACATGTACAGGCAGCGGAAAACTGATCAGAACAGTAGTGGATGGTTGAAAAGTCCGGCAATGTGAAGCAGGACCGCCTGGTAAATAGCCTGCACTACAATCAGTCATCCATCCATTCATACACACATTAACACACTGACAGTGTACCCCCAGTTGCCCTGGGGCAGACTGACAGAAGTGAGGCTGCCATATACAGGCGTCACCGAGCCCTCTGACCACCATCAGCAGGCCATGAGGGTGTTTTTCCCAAGGACACAGCAACTAAGACGGACGGAGTGGGGGGTTCGAACCGGCAACCTACCAGTTACAGGACGAACCCCTGATTCAACAATCTGATATATAGGGGCAGAATCAACAATACTGGTCTATCAACACAGCAGCACTGATTTCCAAATAAAAAACAGATAAACCACAAAATAAAAGCAGATCAAGTGTGTGCCTCCATTCCTGAGTGGCACCTTTCACATGTTGGGCTCAATCAGTCATTCTCAAACTGGGAACTAATGGAATTAGTTAGTGGTGACACAATGAAAAAGCAAGTAAAGGAAACACAGGCAGATCCAGTTTGTTGTGCAGCTGCAAACAGACTCAGAAACTGAGTGCACCATCTAACTCCTTGTACGTGTGTGTGTGTGTGTGTGTGTGTGTGTGTTTAATATTCAGATTATTTTAAGAGACCTGCAGCCCGGTGAAAAGAACCACAGCATTGATGCTGTAGTCACCATGAAAAGGTTTGTGCCCTTTTAAAGGATCAATGCATTGCTCAAACTGTTCTAATTTGTGGAAAGTCATGATTTCTGTGTGTTTCAGGGATGGTTCTGTTCATGTGTCATGTACAGCACAGAACAATGGAAAATCAGAGGCTGTCACAATACCAGCAGCATCATAAACGCAAGGAAAGACATTTCATCACATTATATGCAGTTCTGCATCTCTCACTTTGTTTTTGTACAACTCAATAAACAGTGAAATAAACTATATGTGCAACTGCTCTCGGTTTTTATACAGAAATAAAATAATGTAGATTGCAAAGGGAATTTGCAGGTTGCTGAAAAAGTAATGAAAATGGCAACTAGGTGTCGCACTTGGAAGGTTCTTAAAAGCAGGTTTGGAAAAAAGGTGAACAGGGTGAGCAGGAAGTCATTTAGATGAAAATGAAACTAAAGTTCTCCTGAATGAGACCTTCATGAGCTGTTATCATGCTGAGACAGACTGATGAGATCAGCAGTTCAGATTGACAACATTTTTCAGCCATTTTCTTTTACATTTTACATGAAATACTTTTGGGTTCTCCGGCTGGAAATAAGTGATGAGAAGACATTCATGAAACACTTTAGGTTCCTGTAGGTTTTTTTTTTTCTCTCTTTAAAAAGTCAGCTGATTTGTGCTACCTCTGCTAAAGCGCTTCAGACTGGGTTTCATATCACAGAAATTCTTCACATTAATTGTAAAATAAGTTGGAACATAGTTAATGCAGAAAGACAAGCCAATCACAAGTTTCCTACGCTGTCTAGAAGTTGACTGATTTTCCCAGGATAGATGAGTATGTAAAACAATATATGTGGAAAAATGTAGGAGTTACTAGACTTATTTGTTTTTTCCATATCCAAAAATAAGATTTTGCACATAGGAGATCTTAGATTTGCCAAATAAATATGCAGGTTGTTACCCAACTTATTCATGTTTTGGGTTTTGAGGTTCTGATGAGAAAATCACACATTTATTTTATGACTTCTTCTATAACTTCTAGCTCTTACATCTGGATTTTAAATATTATGGCACTTTTTTTTTGACAAAACAGATTTTACATATCACAATGTAGAATTTTAAATGGTAACTGGATTGACTTTATATAGTACTTTTTAAGTCACATTGCTACTCAAAGTGCTTTACACTAGAGCCACATTCACCCAACGCACTCACTAACACACACATTCATCATCATTCATTCATAAACAAATACACAGATCAATAGGCAACATGAGGTTCACTGCCTTGCCCAGGGGCACATGCACAACAGATCAGAACCAGACACTGGTGTTGGAGTGACACGACTGAGCTTTTTGTGAAAACTAATGTGTCTGCCAATAGTTGAAAAAAGAGCAAAATTCTGACTTTGAAGGTAAAAACAGACATATTTCCTTTGTATAAACCACACATCTTACCCAGGTAGATATAAACTGGATGTAGTCGTTCTCCATATACAGTGCCTTTGCGAAAGTACTCGGTCCCCTTGAACTGGTCGACCTCTTGCCACATTTCAGGCTTCAAACAAAGATATAAAATTCAAATTTTTTGTGTAGAATCAACAACAAGTGGGACACAATCGTGAAGTGGAAAGAAATTTATTGGATGTGTCAAACTTTAACAAATAAACTGAAATGTGGGGCGTGCGGTATTATTCGGCCCCCTTGCGTTAATACTTTGTAGCGCCACCCTTTGCTGCAATTACAGCTGCAGGTTGCTTGGGGTATGTCTATCAGTTTTGTACATCAAGAGACTGAAATTCTTGCCCATTCTTCCTTGCAAAACAGCTCAAGCTCAGTGAGGTTGGATGGAGAGCGTTCGTGAACAGCAGTCCAGCTCTTTCCACAGATTCTCAATTGGATTCAGGTCTGGACTTTGACTTGGCCATTCCAACACCTGGATACGTTTATTTGTGAACCATTCCATTGTAGATTAGGCTTTATGTTTTGGATCATTGTCTTGTTGGAAGATAAATCTCCGTCCCAGTCTCAGATCTCTTGCAGACTCCAACAGGTTTTCTTCCAGAATGGTCCTGTATTTGGCCCCATCCATCTTCCCATCCATTTTGACCATCTTCCCTGTCCCTGCTGACAAAAAGCAGGCCCAAACCATGATGCTGCCACCACCATGTTTGACAGTGGGGATGGTGTGTTCAGGGTGATGAGCTGTGTTGCTTTTACACCAAACATATCGTTTTGCATTGTGGCCAAACAATTTGATTTTGGTTTCATCTGACCAGAGCACCTTCTTCCACATGTTAAATGTGTCTCCCAGGTGGCTTGTGGCAAACTTTAAATGACACTTTTTATGGATATCTTTGAGAAATGGCTTTCTTCTTGCCACTCTTCCATAAAGGCCAGATTTGTACAGTGTACGACTGATTGTTGTCCTATGGACAGACTCCCACCTCAGCTGTAGATCTCTGCAGTTCATCCAGAGTGATCATGGGCCTCTTGGCTGCATCTGTGATCAGTCTTCTCCTTGTTCGAGATGAACGTTTAGAGGGACAGCCGGGTCTTGGTAGATTTGCAGTGGTCTGATACTCCTTCCATTTCAATATGATTGCTTGCACAGTGCTCCTTGGGATGTTTAAAGCTTGGGAAATATTTTTGTATCCAAATCCGGCTTTAAACTTCTCCACAACAGTATCTCGGACCTGCCTGGTGTGTTCCTTGGTCTTCATGATGCTCTCTGCGCTTTGAACAGAACCCTGAGACTATCACAGAGCAGGTGCATTTATACGAAGACTTGATTACACACAGGTGGATTCTATTTATCATCATCCTTTGGGACACCATTGGATCATTCAGAGATTCTCACTGAACTTCTGGACTGAGTTTGCTGCACTGAAAGTAAAGGGGCTGAATAATATTGCAATCCCCACTTTTCAGTTTTTTATTTGTTAAAAAAGTTTGACACATCCAATAAATTTCATTCCACTTCACGATTGTGTCCCACTTGTTGTTGATTCTTCACAAAAATTACAATTTTATATCTTTATGTTTGAAGCGTGAAATGTGGCAAGAGGTTGACCAGTTCAAGGAGGCCGAGTACTTTTGCAAGGCACTGTACCTACATGTATGAAATGTTTGGAAATCTAGGCGCTCATAATTTGAACTACATTTGTTTTGTTGTATCTGGTTGGGGTCTGTGATGATGCTGGATAGCATCGTCCATATACTAGATAGCAGCAGGTTGTTTTTTGTTTTGTGCTTTTATTTTGAAGACCACTAACCTCTCCAGGTCAACCTAGATTCACGGAGAACATGATGACAGCTTAACGGCTTCTCCTGAAGGGAATTCTCTAATCATCCACCTCAATGATGCAGACCACTGTGCTGAAGATGAGGGTGGAAGCAGACTGAAGCTTTAGTTAGATGTATGTTGTGTATGTAAAATAACTTTGGTAGTAAATTAAGCTGTAGTTGTTGCCTTTTTTCATCATATGGTTGTCTTCCATGCTGCTGGTTTTCATCTTGTTTGATGATTCATCAATAAACCTCTAATTTTCGAAACTTTAGTCCTCATTCCTCACCTAAAACTGCTTTTAACACTTGCTTTCTCTGATATTCCCGCCTGTGTTGCCTAGACCACACTCATTGTTTGTCCTCCAAGATGAGCAGTGAGTAGATTTGTCATTGCAAACACCCCATACCTGAATCAAATTCCAGACTTTTTAAGACAATGTTGGAACCCTGAGGTTGTCAAACATCATTTTAACAATATTTGAACTTATAAAGTGACTCCTAAACAGCTTAAACATGCATGTATTATAACCCAAACAAAACTGAATTAAAAGATTTTATACAAAACCATACAGCTGGAATTCCCCAAACATTCCCGTCACACCTCTAAAGAGGGTGCAGAAGCCCCGCCCAGTAAGCTGAAGCAATGAGAGGGGGTTGATCTCAAAATGAATTGAATAATGTTGCATCGAATCAGTTCTACACAACAACCTGAGTAGACAGAAAGTGAAACTTGTATGCAGTGTTTGACATTTTGTTTTTTTTCCTGTTCATTTTGTTATGTTTTTATGTGAAATCTAATTGCGTCCACCACAAACGTTTAGCATCAATGTATGTTGTTAAAAGATCTTTGTACTTTATAATGAAGCTCATAGTGTGGAGTTCTGGGCTACAAGGCATATGAATCTAAACATCAGTCTACCCCGCCAGAGCTGCAAATCTTCCAGAACAAAACCAGCAACTCACAGACGGACACCTCAGTACTCATAGACACTAACGGGTTTCCATCAGAAGTAACACCAACACATGCACATCAGGACTGTGTGCAGACCAGTCAAGTTCTTGCACAACAATCTCACACATCCGTGTTTTGATTTCAAAACTGGGATAAGACATTTTCCAAAATGTATTCTGAAGCAGTGAGAGTCCCTTTCAGTGGAACTATGGGGCCAAGCCCAACTCCTGAAAAACAACACCACATTATGTTACTGCCATCATCAACCTTCACTATCAGACAAGTGTTGTCTGATGTATAGTTAACAAATTATTACCAAAAGTCAAACAGAACAAACCCACAGTTTATTTTAAAACTGTGCGCCTGAGCTGGGGAAGGAATTGGAAATGGGAATACTGGCTGGTTGGAAGGATTGGGTTATAGGGACCAGTTACCAATGAGAAGGCCATTTTGTTAACATCCCAAAACAAAATAAAAGAAGCTGACTTTTTGTTACAAGTTTAGAAAACAAATGAACTCAATTAAACCTTTCTCACTCTAAAGGAGGAAAACAAACCAACAAATTTAGTTGTTGAAGGTGTTCATTGTTTACAGAATTCAGAAAAAGGAAATACCTCACCCCTTTCTACTACACTTCTCAGCTCACAATAACCCAAACGTGTTTGGTCATATTTTACCTGGTAACACCAGGGCATAAAATACCTGATTGGTTGAGGTCACATAGTGGGCGGGATTTGAAGGCTTTTTCCTCCTGGGCTGCTGCGCTTTCTCTTTAGAACCGACAAGACAAGAGAAGAAGCTGGCCTTGTTTCAAACCTTCTACATATCCAAGAAGAAGTGAAGTTAACATGAAGCTGCTGTTGTGTCTCGCAGCTCTGGCTGCTGTTTGTTTCTCGGTGCACTCCAAAAAAAGTAAGTACCACCAAGTTTTCTGTTTTATTCTCGGCTGTGGTGTAGTTCATCATAGTGAAGAATATAAAATGCTGTTCCCATTTACAGGATGAACGTTCTTCTGTCAGGGTTCTACACAGACTGTTCTGTTCAGTAACATTAACAGCTTGGGTTTGTTCAGGTTTTTCTGATGAGGCCTACAGAGAAACGCGGCTTTAATTCATATTTAGGTACAGAAAGTTTTTTTCCTTGAGTCAATTCCACTGAAAGCTTAATGTTGGTGGAAATTAGAGTAAAGGACGAATAAGACGGAGAAATAATGATAGAAAAATGGTCATCTGATTTTAGTTTCGATTCTCCCCAGACAGGCTTGGATGTTTCTGTGAAACATGTCCGCCATTGCTCATCTATGATAAATTAACGATCCTCATAAACCGGATTAAAAGCGGATTTTCTTTTGATTCCAATTCCGCCTGAGAATATGGTAGATGGGAACCATTATAGAAAAAGTGGTTTGATGTTTTTATCGACATAAAAGCAAACAGTTATGAGGATCTTAGGCGGGTAAAATGTAATGGGAGACATTTTATATATTACTGTGAAAAAGGACCTGATGTTTCCCTATTTCAAAATCTGACCTAACTAAAATAATCTCCTTTAATTTTAATAAACATATTTTTGTAACATGACTTAACTTTTACGTTTTTTCTTTTCCCGTCAGCTTCACCCAAAGTCCAGGTCTACAGCCGTGACCCTGGAGAGTTTGGAAAGGAGAACACTCTGATCTGCCATGTGAGCAACTTTCACCCCCCTGACATCACCATCGATCTCCTTTGTGATGATGTGGCGCTTCCCAAAGCCAAGCAGACTGACCTGGCCTTTAAACAGGACTGGCACTTCCATCTGACCAAGAGCGCCAGCTTCACTCCAGCGTCTGGGGAAAAGTGCGTCTGCAGAGTCAATCATGGAGGATCAAGCAGAGACTACGCTTGGGGTAAGTTTGGTCATTTCACATTTTCTGGGATGGATTTTCCAGGGTTTCCCCTTAGAGCCTCAGTCTGAATTCGGATTAGTCACTTTGCTTTCGATTTCCCTTCCTCATGTGTGATCACATGACTGCAGCCAGTAGAGCACTGGGAGAAAAACAGTTCTATATTAACAATGATTTAATTTACCCAGGGAAACTAAATCTGAGTTTCTTACATCTAATTAGTTAAACCTGTATGAACAACATGTCTGATTCTATCTGAACTGTTTTAAACTGAAACTGGGGCAGCGTGTGTCCGATTATTTTTCTTTCTTCAGCATTTGTGTCCAACCGCCATGTCAGAAAACTGAAGTGGACGTGTTTAGCTAAAACGTAGCTGCTACGCTAGCAGTTTTAGCAATATTTCTTTCTATTTTTACCCTGAAAACCCGTTGCTTTGCACACATAATAGTCGCACACTCACAGAATTGTTCCTGCCACCTCCTCAGATGAATAATAGTTGCTGTCTTGTGTTTTTCAGAGTCAAACATGTAACTCCAGAAACCATGTAGGTAAGTTTCCTGATGCTACTTCTCTCAGTACAGCCACTCCATGGGTGCAGTCAGCTAGTCCTTGCTGCCTAGGAAGGTTCCTGACAGCTTTAAATGAACAGAAAGGTTCTAAGAAAGAGTGGGTTTTTAACGAGTTAAAAACGAAAGGACACTGCACACACAAAACAATATTATCAATCAAATAATTATATTATTAGATTTTATTACACATTCTCAGTGCCGAGGACCAACAATTTCTGCTTCTTCCTCCATTTTTAGACAAAAACAGTGCAAGTTCTCAACAGAAATAAAGTGCATATGCACATTTTCCATGTTTAATTATATTTTAGATTTTTAACCCGTTTTAATACATTTAATGGTCTGACTAAAGTGTGCTAATAAACACATGAAACTAGACCGCTCATATTCTTTTGTTGAAATTTCAGGCTTGATGTTTTCCTCCGTACAGCCTGATCTTTGGGTAAAACCCTGTTCTCACACATTATTGCTAACGTTTGCCTTCAGGGTCTGAACATCAGTGATAAAGTTCCTTATTTTTCCAAACTTTGGTAGTGCGGTTTTTATAATAGGCCTTCTTTAGTCTTTTAATGTGGATCTTTTGGTACAATCGCCATATTTAGGGTCCTAAATATTTCTGAAATTTAAATCTGGAATTTTTCCAGATCACTGAAGGTAAATCCTGAACCCATGAATCCCAGTCTGTCAGTAAGAGATAATAAAAAAAAAAGTTTACATCTAAATAGTTTTTTTATCCTGTCATACTCTAAGAACAGGAAATGTTTTGGACTGCAGCCTGTGGCTCCTCAGCAGGACTACACCATCTCTCTTACCTCTGTCTTAATGCTGTTATTCTTTTTTCTTTTCAGAAGCCCACTAGATGTTTTGTCCTCTGCTGCAGCGTCATTTATTCATCGTTTCATCAACAAACACCAGTTTTCTTCAGTTTTGCCTCTTTTCAATTTAAGAAAAATGATGAGTTGGTAGGTGATGGGAAATCTTCTGTCTTGTTTATCAGTTAATACACACATGGCTTCTGCTTATACAGCATTTTGTAATTTAAGTGTGTTGTTTTTAATTTCTTTCTTTTCGTAGTGTAAATGATTTTATTCATGTTGATATGTGAACCTTGTAAGTTAAACTCTGTGATAATTGGCCAGATTGAATTGGGTGTCTACGAGGTTTTCTATTTTTTGATTTATGGTTTAAGATGATTGTCAACAACCTCTACTAAATAAAGGCCTCTTGGTAATACTGTTTCATGGTCATTTATTAATAAAATAATACAATGGATACAAAGTTGTAGTTTAATAGACAACAAAATATCTGTAAAAGTTACACTTGCCACTGTTGGTCACAAACACGAAACTAAAGTGAGTCCACAGATTTTGTCTGTTTAATGGTTTGAATGTATATCAGGTTTTACTACAGAATGCTGCAAAACTCATGAAACATTTAACAAAATATGTTCTGAAACTGCTTCTGCATGGAACTGATGCAGTATAGTTTAATCAGAGCAAAAGAATGAGCCGAGGGGTCAGTAGATATTTGGAAAGCTTCCACCATTTTGAAGATGGAAGTGCAGACAAAAGGGCACTTTCCAAGCATTTCATTAAAATTGTTCCTTCTTTCATGAACCTGTTCTGTTTTACTGCCATCTTTTCAGCCCTTCATTCCACTTAGGAAGAAATCTGGCCTGCCAAAAATAAATGAATTGCCTTGAGTAATCCTGTATCCTTGTTTTATTAGTTCATATAATATCACATGTTATTCAGAAAAATAACACAGGTAACTAGTTAATGGTACACCTGTGATTAATTTTTATGATTTTTATTTCTCATGCTGCACCTTTAAACAACGCAGCGTTGTATGTTTAGAATCAGCACAGAAGATCTGAAAAAGAAGCCAGAGGCTTACTTTTACACTTTCTACCATGTCTTAGTGGCACCGGTAGATATTTTCCTGGCGTATTCAGCAACATTTTATTTCTACATGTAGAACTGGACTATAAGACTGGCTGCAGCAATGAGATGCAATGTTATAATCTGAAGAACCTTTTTAATGTGTTTAGTAACTTTTATTTTTACTGAACTAAAGGACCAGATATTTTTCACATCATGAATAATCCAGCTAGAAGTTCACAGAGGATTCCTACTGTTTTGTATCACGGCCAGGCCATTGAACTTTACCTGTAGCTCAGGTGAAAGTCCCTCTACTCCAGACCTGGGCATTTTACGGCCCGCGACCCTTTGGGTATTCCTGTCCGGCCCGCGACCCCCTTGTCAAAAAAAACATATTTGGTGTGCATACGATGCAGCTGTCTTTAATTTTGAAAGGGCTTGATGCATTGTTCATGAATGCACATAGATGCTAAGGCACGGTGACACGTGATGCTAGCATCCGAATCCCTGATCCCCACAAAATGTCATCTCACGGTAAAAAAAAGTTGATTCAGAATGCTGCATTTTCAACAAGGCATGGACAGCGAAATATTAGTTTACAGAAGTCAAAGGTAAAGCTGTTTGTTCATTTGTGGAGTAAACACGGGGAGAAATACAAGAACTTTTCAGAGAAAGGGCGCGCTGCTGAGTCGGCTGTGGTGCTAGCCAAGCTGCAATCTCAACAAACACTTTTTACAAAACGTTCGACATCCAGAGGTGCTGCAATCAAGACAAGTTTTGTCATATCGCACAAGATTGCTAGAAAGAGCAAACTCTTTTCTGACAGAGAAATTATTAAGGAGTTTTTGTTGGAATTGTCTGCGCTAATATGTTCCAAGAAAAAAGACGCCGCACCGTAACGAGGAAAAGAAATGGCGAAAAACCTGGTACTACAACTGAAGGACAGCGTGAATGACTGAGTACTTTTCCCTGGCTTTGGATGAGAGCTGTGACAGATGGGACACTGCCCAGCTGCTCATCTTCTTATTGCGGGATCAATGCAGACTTCAGCTGGCAGACATGCGGGCAATGAAAGGGACAACAATGGGAAGTGATCTCTTAACTCGGGTAAATGCATGTCTCGAAAGCTTGGGGGTGAAATGGGACAAACTGGTGGGCGTGACAACAGATGGGTGTCCAAATCTCACAGGAAAAAAAGTTGGTCTATTAAAGCGAATCCAGGACAAAGTGGCAGAAAGGAACGTTTTTTCATTGTTTTATACATCAGGAAGTGTTATGCAAGTCAGTGTTAAAAGTGAATCACGTTGTTGATGATGTAATTAAAACAATTTATCAGATCAAGGGCACTGAATCACAGACAGTTCGTTTCACTTTTACAAGAAACTGAGACTGACCACTGTGAGCTCAGATACCACACAGCTGTCAGGTGGCTCAGTCTGGGAAAAGAGCTGAAAAGCTTCTGGGACCTGAGAGAGGAGATTCAGGAGTTCTTTGTGAGGAAGGAACATGCCATCCCTCAGCTTTCAGAGGCAGACTGACTCGCAGATCTTGGTTTTACTGTCGATGTGACTGCTCAGATGAATGAACTAAATGTCAAACTGCAAAGCAAGGGCCTTTATGTGTATGAAATGTACAGTGCAGTCAAGGCCTTCAGTAGGAAGGTGCAGCTTCTGTCAAGCCAAATCAGAGATAACATTCTCACTCACGCCAACACTGAAGCAAGCCACCCCATCAGCAGATCTGCTCCAAAGGTTCTCATCCATGCTAGAAGCACTACATGTTGAGCTTTCAAGGTGACTTCAAGACTTCAAAACTGTTGAGAGTGAAATGCACATGTTGTCTTCTCCCTTCACATGCAGTGTTGATAATGCATCCAGTGATGTTCAGATGGAACTCATTGACTTGCAGTCTGACCCACTTCTGGCAGAGCGCTTTGGGTCAGTCCCACTGCCTGAGTTTTATTCTTCACTCAAACAGGAGGACTTTCCACACTTAAGGAGACATGCTCAAAAGATCCTTGTGTTCTACGGATCTATATATGTATGCGAGCAGACATTTTCAGTGATGAAGTTCAACAAATCCAGATACAGGTCTTCCATAACTGATGATCACCTCGCAGCTGTCCTGCGCATAGCAACATCAGACTTTCAGACAGATTTCAATGCACTTGTTGAAGCTCAAGACAGACTGGACTTTTCTCGAAGAAGTAAACTGAACTATTGACATAATTCTTGAAGCTTTATATTCTTTTTAGTACTTCAGTTTTGGAGTACTTTATTTGTGGGAGAAGTACTCTGATTCTTTTTCAGTTCTTACAGGTTTTCAAGTCATTCCGGTTTCATTTTGTAGTTATTGTACTGTAACCTAAAGTGCTATTACTTTGTGTGTGTACCTTTTTAAGGTTTTGTCGTATTCAAAGTACTTTGTGGTACTTTTTTCCATTCATTTTAATCTGATTGGAGGAACTTTTGTGTTATTCAGTCCTTTTATTCAAGTTGCAGCACTTCAGGTCCTTCAGGCCTTTCCAGTAGAGGGTGACACGGGAGTGGATTTTCTCTCCTGCCCCATCCCGCTCCCACAGAAAAATGTCTTGTCCCATCCCAATCCCAGGCCAGCATAACGAAAAAAATCCTGTCCCGTCCCACTCCTGGTAAATTGACTCCCACTCCCGTCCCGCTCCCATTCAGAACGACTCCCACTCCTGTGCCACTCCCATTTTTGTTTTCTTCATTTAGTCTTTTGGCAATTTCTTTGTTTGAAGGACCAGTTAGGTCCCTGTTTTTAGTTGTAGTAAAGGCCAGTTAAAGTAAAAAGAATAATAATGAAGAAATAATAAAATATCAAACAAGGAAACAGACCATGTCTATCTTAGTTGAAAAGACAAAATGTACCTAGTTGTATTTTACTTATTTATTAAGTGATTGTTTCCTTTGAACAATGACATTACTTTTATGTTTCAAGTTGCTGAAACGAAAGAAAAATGCACCTAGTAAGAGAACTGTACTTGTTGAACAGAAGGCCAAAAAGGCATTACCTTCATAATTTAGAAACTGTACCTCAATGGTTCACAGCCCTGGTCCTCAGGGACCCCTTCCCTGCAGGTTTTAGATGTGTGTCTGCTCCAGAACACCTGATTCAAATTCTGACATGACCTCCTATACAGGCATCAAGAATGGAGGGTCAAACTGGACAAAATTAATACAATAAAATCATCATTAAATAAATAAATGTTGTGAATGTCCCATAAGTGAAGTAAATGTAACATGAAAGAAACGTAACATTAAATGTGCCATTAAATTAAAGGTACCATTTATTTATTTAATAAATCATTAGAACCAATAAATGTACCATTATATCATGAAATGGACTATTATGCAATTAAATGTGCCACTGAATAATTAAGTATAATTTTAAAGACGACATGACATAATTAGTGGTACACTTAATATTTAATGATGTATTAAATAAATTGTACATTTAATGGTACATTCAATTTTTTCCTATTTCACAACATATTTATTTAATATCTTCCCTTGATGAAGCCTTTCTATACGGAGCCCGCGAGGGGACGAGGGGGGATTTTTTTCTTTTTTGTGTCCCCACGCAATAGTCTTTGCGTTATTTCGCAATACTTTGTGGGATAGTTTCCAAACCAGATAACTGCAAAAATGAAACAAACACTACACCCGTTTTGAGATTTATTGAGTTTTATTTTAAAATCAGCCTTAAATAAAATTATCTTCAAATCAGACTAAAAGACAGTTTTTATCCACAAGCTGTCAAACAAACTACTGAACAATAATGCTGCACGAAACCACATCTGTGACACTTTGTTTGCTTATTACTGCTGCATGATGTGTACTTTTTTTTGTACGCCATTAGTGTTTTGTTTTTATCGTGATTTGAACGGTTGTTCTTATCCTAAGCATTTAATCGCATTGTTTACTGCGTGTTAACCTGCATATGACCAATAAACCATATCAATCACATATCAGTGTTTGTTTTATGAGCAGTTTGTCATCTGTGCTGTTGCTACAAAAAGCTGAACGCAAAAGTATTGCGTGGGGACGCAAAATAAATTAATTTCCCCATGTCCCCTCACGGGCTTCCGTACCTTACCTCTTAAATCTTTGGTGCACATGCAGCAATTTTGTTAGTCAGATGAGACTTGACACATGTGATGGTACTTTTGGTTTGATGAATGAAGAGATGCAGGGCTGATTTAATCCAGAATCTGTTTTATAAGTGTCCCTTAATCACTGGTGAACTTGATTATCACTAAACACGTTTTACAAGCAGCAGATTGCGTGTTAACAGCGCTGCATTCAACTCTCCTGAAGTTCAGTAATATTTGCGACTTTCCTGTCAGCTCTATGAGTTTAATAGATAAGTCCTTATTTCTGACTTTACGTTACAAATCCAATTTTACCACGTCCAGTTCTCCACCTGCGTTTGCTCCCTACATATTGAACGTAAGTGGAAAACATCGAGCAGAAGCACTGTTGGTTTGTGGGTCGTGTAGTTTGTTTGACTCACATTATAGTATAGGCTTCTTGGAAAAAAACTACACAATGGCGGCGTTGATCCAAGTTTTTTTTCTTAAAGTTTATAACAAAGTCTCAGTTTTACATTTCCAAAGACAATTGATCCTAGTTTATCTTCCCTCCTATTGGTTAGCTCCCGCTCCCGTCTGCTCCCGTTCATTTTTCATCCTGTACCGTCCCAATCACGTGATCTTTACTGATGCTGTCTCCCGTCCCGCGGGATTCCCGTGGGAATCCCGTGACCCGTGGGACTCCCGAAAAAATGTCAGCCTCTACTTTCCAGTACTGAAAACCATTTATTGCTCATGTATACAGTTGATCAGTTGTTCTACATAATACACACCATTTCAGTTGTGAAGAGATTAACAAGTGAAAAATAAAATTCAAATGTGATGACTGTTTGTTTTAAACTATTCATTTGATAGAACTAGTATTAACTCTCACTTCAACCTAAACCACAATTTGTTCACGTTTACAAATATTTAAATATTCTTATTTATTACCAAAATAATCCGATTTAAATATTTCATTATAAAAAGAGATATAATGAGAAAACGTATAATGAGTCAATATTAAATTTGAGTCATTGCTGCTTCGGCCCTCCAACACATTTCAGATTTTTCATGCGGCCCCCTGAAGAAATGAATTGCTCAACCCTGCTCTACTCTGTTCCTCATCATGACCCTTATGATGCTCATTAGAGTAAACCTCTGCATCATGTCTTGCTGGGTGAAAAAATGACTAGCTCTAACTTACGATCAGGCCATTCTGAGTCAGCATTCAGGTTTTATCACTAACTTAAGCCCGAGTTATGCTGCTCAGCTTCCACCTGTTCCTATGCGCAAACACGCACCAGACTCCCACTCTCCAGTTGGTACCGCGGTTGCTCTGAAATAAGCCCTGTTCGCGGCGATCAGTGTAACTTTTCAGGTCTGATTGAGGAAGGCCGACGGCACTGGACTGAACAGCCATCCTGAACTTCTCCAGGAAGGACAGAATGCCAGTCTGCCAGTGCCTGCACGCGTATTTGCGCAGTCGCAGTGACGGCTGTGTGCACAAATGACAATTTTTTGTTTTTTTCTTTTAACTCATTGTCAGGTTAGGTGAAGCGGACAGTGATTATATGGAGCACAAGATAAACTAACCATATTGTTTTTAGATAAAAATGTGAAATCCAATGCCATTTTGTGGCTTATTGCATCGTTTTAATACTTCTAAATTTCATCCTTTAAGAGATCCGGGGCTATTCAGAAAACATTTGGGGGTTCAGCCCTGGAAGCCAAGTTCTAACGACGCGCCTGGTGGAGATGATGGTGGATTTCCAGAGAACACCCCCCACATTGCCTCCTTTCACATTCCTCAACAACACTGTCTACTCGGGATCACTTCCGGTTCCTAGAAACAACCCTTTCTTGGGACCTGGGTCAATCCTCACACATAGACACTGTTTGTATGAAGGCCCAGCAGAGACTGTACATCCTGCGGCAAGTGAAGAAAAACAACATTTCACAAGACCTGCTGGTCATCTTCCACACTGCTATTATTCAGTCTGTCCTGCCTTTGTCGATCACTGTGTGGTTTGACTCATCCACAAATCACAACAGGTCCAAACTACAACAAATATTTAGGTCTGCAGAGAGGATCATCAGGACCGACTTTTCCTCCTTTTCCTTGTACATGTCTAAGGTCAGGAATAGGGCAGCAAACATCTCTGCAGACCCCACACGTCCTGGACACAAACCGTTACAGAACATTATTTGGAAAAACCAGCCACCACAGAAACACTTTCTTCCCTCAGGCTATCTCTCTGAAGACTTAACAGTCAGTGTGCCTATGCATATTTGCACAATTCGTTCATATCTATCTTCTCTCTAAAAACTCTATATATAGATATTTACAAATATATTTCATTTCCCTGAATAAAAAAATAATAATGTCCTCGTTGAGCAAGTGGAACCAAAGTTTGTGCGCACAAACCTAGCAAATAAAGCTGATTCTGAAAGTTTCATACTACACGGTGTTTATTTCCTCTAATTCTGATTAATGTCTATCACAGCTAATGCAAATAATAATAATAATATTAGACTTTATTGATCTCAAAACAGAGAAATTATCTTCTGCATTTAACCCATTGCTTAAGGAGCAGTGGGCACCATTGTGCGGCGCCCGGGGAACACTCAGTGGCTTGCTCAGGGACCCAGAGTGGCAGGCTGAGGGATTTGAACTCAGGTACTTGTGGCCTCTCCAGGGTGCACATGCTCTGCTCTCTAACCACTAAGCCACCACTATCCTCCAAAATATCCTCAAAAAAGATTCTTGGAAATTGAGCGTCTTAAAGATTACCACCAAAAAATGATTTTTAATACAGAGACGTTTTGTTATGGCCTATACAAATCTTGGGGAAGAGTGCTGACTTTACAGTAACCAGTCAGTGACACCCTTCAAAAGTAAGGTAAGCCACATAAGCTGATTGCTAAAGAAGCGGCCTGTTCACAGAGTGCTGTATCATATCAATGTAAGGTTGAGTGGAAGAAAAAAGACGGGCAGAAATAGGCGTATAAGCAACAGGGGGGTTGCGAGTATTGTGAATACATGTTCTGAGGCCAAAAATAGCAGCCAGCTGCACCTATCAATCTGTGTCATGACAGAATCATGACACAAATTGATGGGTGCTTACTCTGATGCAGGCTCTGAGCCTCATATGGCAACAACCTATCTGAAAATTGAGAATAAGATGGACTTACCCAAGGCAGAGATAAGGTTTCGTCTCCACATAGGGAGTCTAAAGTCTCACCAGCGGATTCCACCCCCTCATTTTCATTAGCAATCGTCATTTTTTTTCTCTCGCATCCATTGTATAAAACATGTAGCTATGCACTGACTGGTTGCTATTTCTCCTCTGGTATAGGCTACTGGATGTACTTTTATGTGAACAGTGAGCTGAACAAGAGAGGAAACCTCGCTCAAGCAAACCTGAGTCTTCAATAAATTCCCAACAGAGAAACATAGTTTTGTAGTCTGTACTCTCATAAATGAAAAAAGGTTACTTTTTTATTTTGGGGACCCCTGGCGTAAGATTATCGGTCTGACATTGTATGAGAAGATATTTTTTCCTCCTTTTTGCCATCCGAGTGCACCGTTGAGACCTCCAAAATAAAATGTCCAGAAGTCAATAAACTGCTATTGAATTTTCCAAAGCTCTCTAGTCAATAAGATTAAAAAACTATTTTACAACAAATTATGAATTAGGAACTCGCGTTTGCTGAACAAGAGTTTTATTTGATTGCTGTTGAATCTTTTATTTTGGTAGTTTGTCTTGGGGTTGGGTGGTTAGATAAGATCTCTGGGAAACAGTAGTCTGAATCAGCGGGAAACGGGATACCTGGCAGTGTTAACGAGGTCGCTGATCAGCTGAGTAAACCTCTATGAATCAGAGTCTATTGGAGATTAATGATGTGATAAACATGTGCAGAAGCATCAGCGTAGAGTTGCATGTTGTCTGTGAAACTGTTTTGCAGACAGAATGACTGTCGGAGGCGCATATTAGACAAAGTTTAATGTTATATGTACTGTGCCTCCATCTGGTGGACGAAAATAACAATTACATCGTATAAAATGAAATGGGTAGTTAACCCCGCCTCGTGGAGGGTTGTGATATTGTATTCAGCAGTTTCACAATTACCCTCTGCTTCCTTTTAGTGAAGGATAAAAAAGAAAAAAAGTTTGATTAAAAATGGAATGTATATGCATCAGTATCTATATAAAGAAAACATAAATCTTGAGGAACTAAATAATAAAGTAATATTAATACCTTAAAATAAATAAATAATCATTATACCTAAAGTAGTAATCATATTACCTAAATATAAACAGTAATTATATATGAATATATAAAATAAAATAATGCAATAAATACAATCTGTCCAGGGTGTATCCCGCCTCTCGCCCATAGACTGCTGGAGATAGGCACCAGCTCCCCCGTGACCCACTATGGAATAAGCAGTAGAAAATGGCTGACTGACTGACAATAAATACAATATAATAAATAACTATAATAACATTTATGAATAACAATTAAATTAACTGGCATATGTGCAAATGAAAGATAAAAGAATAACAGAAATAATCTCAACTTCTTCAAATCATATATAACAGTCTATAGCCAGTATTGGGTTGGTTCATTTGGCCATAATAAAGGTATAATAATAGGTGTGTCATTAAAAGTCATTTCATCATAGAATCAATTCTACCTTCCAACAGTGGAGACATAAAGGCATGGAGAAATTAAAGGCTAAAGTCAACAGAAATTCCAAACAATTAGATAAAACATTCTTGAAGTGGAAATGGAAATATCAAGGGCTCTTGGGTAAAAATCCATATGACCCCTTGTTGGACCCTCAAGACATTCAAGGGATAGCCTCAGTCAGTCAGGGAGCCTACAAGAAAGCCAAAGCTGGATGGGAAAAGGTGAAACAACACACCTTGGCAGCTGTGAAAAGGGACATGGAAAACATAAAGAAAAAAGTTATTGTCACTATGGAAGTGTGCAATTTCACAACAACAGCGGGAAGAGCGCAAGTCAAATCCTTAAACTGAGGTGAGAGTCCCAGCAGGAGAGGTGTTTTGTGTAGGAGACTTGGTGGGCTTGCTATTGCTCTCGGAAGGGCATAAACAAGGCATTGTGTATCTGACAGAAGCTGGAATTCATTTTACTGTCTCAGACTTCGACCCTTTTAGTCTCTACAGGAATGATTTGTGGGCTGTATTAAGGGTAACTTCCCCACCCCACGAGATGTTAGAGCTTTGAAAAGCCTGAAATTGGGAACTGACAAAAACATCCAGGAATACTCAAAGGCAGATGATTGGTTGTTTGCTGCAAAGTTCCACGTGTCCATGCACATTCTCCCGATATCGCATAACAGAGAATCAAGGCTTTGTTATGAGTGTCAGAAGATGTGTGTAAATCACATTGTTACATTGGATTGGTCAAGGGTTTTCACATACACGCCAATGTTATGAATCTCAATAAAAACGCCCTGTAAGAGCTGAAGCCAGGTACTTTTTAGGAATTTTGATGAAGACTTTTTTTGTGCACTGAATGAACAAACTGTCCCCCATAAAGACTGTGAGGAGAAAGAATTCTGAGTTTTGTGTCTAATTGTGTAACTAGTTGTATTGCCACTCTATTCCACAAATTGGTGTACCCTATGGGATTCAAACTAAAAGGAGAGGTTTAGCGGCCCCCTCCAAAAAACTGAGCTTGGGGCAGCTGGATTCCGGCTCAATTCTCTTTTGTTAAAGTTTGAAAGAATACAACTGCCTTGGTCCTCGATCTGGAGGGAAGGAAATAGAGGTCTCGGCCTTTCTTTCTCTTTTTTTCACCTTCCAGTCTCCGGAATTTTCTGCATATAGGAAAGGCTGCCAAAAAAGACAAGAAAAAGAGCTAAAATTGGCCACTTGGCATTTTTTGAATAAGCATTCTGTACTTCAGGGCTAATGTCCAAACAGCAAAAAGATACATAACAAGTTAGGTTTTCTTCTTAAATGTGCTTAAATACGGACCTTATCGTGTGAAGTGAGAAATCAGCGCCAAAGTCAGGTAGTTCATAACACAGTTATAACAGACCTTGATATTAAGCAGCCATTGAGAGACTAAAAGAGGTTTGCCTCTTTTATGTGCCTGTGGGGCAGAGATTATTAATATAATTTTATTTAACCATGTCCTGTCCGGCAGAGTAGCACACAGAATTGTTGTCAAGAAAAAGCCCAAAAGATTTACTTTCACAAGTGAAGCATTACAGCTAAGGCTTTAAAGCTCTGCTTGATATTTATAAAAGAAACTTTATTAAAAACTGCTTTGGGATTATTTCAGTTGTTACAGATAGAGAGACAGAAATGAAAAGGAAAAAAAATAAGAAGCACGAAAGAGAGAGAGGTGGGGCAAAAAGGAAAAGGGGAGAGAAGGAGAAAAGAATAGAAGAAAGAAACAAGGATGAAGAGATTACAAGATAACACCCTGCTTGCTTCTACACCAGCAGAAACATTAATATTTCCAGCTTTTTTACCAAAAACTGCACGGTACTTATGAATGCAAGATGTATTTAGTGGTAAACGCAGCTCAATCAAGAAAATTTGTGTATCTGTTATCACCTGAATCTAAACACTTGAGGGTCTGAGTGTGAGCGCGCTTGTGTATACAAGGTTTCTCTTTAAAAAAATATGCAATAGTGAGTGTGAGGAGCCACAGGCTTGCCCCCCTGGACCTGGGACAGATACAGAGGAGATCCGAGCCACAGACATCCAAAGGCCCCCCAGAGCACAGGAACCCCAGGAGAACCACCACCGGGACAACCGCAACCCCCCCAGAGAAAAGCCAGGGAGAGTCCCAGGGGGACCACCCAGCAGCCACAGTGCAGAAACCCCAGGGAGCTGCAGCAACAAGCCCACAGGCCCCATCGGCAGCCGGCTACGCCAGAGCAGATCCACACATGGACCCAGAGACCTGAGACCCTAGGACATATCACTCCCCAGCAGAGGCCCAACAGATCCCAGGGGTCCAGGCCCCAGCAAGCAGCCACCAGGAGTGAGCCAGCAGAGATTTTTAAGTGCTGAGAAATATGAATTTGCGCATGTAGGTTTTTCTTTCCATCATAAGGCAATCTCAGACAAGGGCATCTGTAATATTGGCTAATTCACTTGACTGGTAATATAAAATATTACCAGTATTTTAAAGGGCATTCGAGGATGATCCCTTGGAGATTTGAAACCGGAATTTAATATAACTGCAGTGTATTTGTTCCTTGACATCTCTGAGGTTTGGTGTTCTGCAGAAGTGTTAATTGGGTTTAGTTATGAGGATTAAAGTCAAGTATGCAGGTAAACTAATTTGTAAACACACAATTATAAGATAACTGACTAACTGGGACATTTACAAAACTATAAATTAGGTCTTAACTCCCAGGGGACAAGAATTACAGATGTGAATGTGAGTTTGTTAAAAGACGTATGAAGTATGTGAATACTTGGTGTGATTTATGAATGGCGTTGGATCTGTGCTGGTTGAGTAAAAGGGAGTGTCAGAGCCTGGAGTTTTGCTTTGTGTTTTTTGCGTGCTGCTTACTCTGTTTAGCCTCTAGATGCCGCCAGAGCTGCCGATGCCAGAGAGCAACAGGTGCAACCTGTTAACCACTCATCAGGAGCTGCTTAAAGAGGCTTGGCAGTCAGCACTTCAGTGCCTGAGTGTTTTGCCAATGTGGTAACTCCTTACCGGCCAAGCTACTGACTTTCTCCTATCTCCTGAAAGTGGAGCATCTGACTTCTCATTGTGCTCCTTCCCCAGGTTAATTCCAAGTCCCCGCTCCAGTTCCTGTGAACGTACCAAACCAAGCCCAAAGAAACCTGAATGACCTTCCGGATCAAGAACCAGCTGACTGCCCCAGGTTCTCAACCCCCACCAGCCTCTTGCGAATCCTGCCCACCCTCCAACAAACATCTGGCACCAGCACTTAAAGGCTCACTCATGGTGAGGTATCTAATGGATTGAAGTATTGAATTACTTCAGGTTCAACTCAGTTATTCAAGCTGCTCACCTAGAGGTTCACCCTGGACTAAAGAAGCAGCTCCTACCTTCCTCTCCAGGCTCTAAATAATTCCCTCCTCAAGCTGGACTCCTCTCCACCTTCCGTACGCATCAAACTCACACTCTTCCTCAGACCTTACCAGTTACAGTTGTCATCCATTCACCCTACCTCCATTTCTGTGCAGAGTGACGACTCCGGTTCCTGTTCCAGACCCATTTACCATCTTCTAAATAAACTTGTTAAACCTACCTCCGTCTCCTGAGTGTTCCTCTGCATGCGGGTCAAAGCTGTTAATAAAACGATGACAGAACATTCAGGTCAATCAGACCCAGCAGAGGCGCTCAGGAGAACCCTCGCAGATCACTCTCACCAAATCCAGTCCCCAGGAACGACCCTCCAGACCGTCGTCGAACAACAGAGACATACAAACCGGCAGTTGGAACAATTGGCCTCTCTTTTCCAGCATGTTGTGAACACCCGCACCTTCCAGGCTCCAGAGGGCGTTACCGCAAACCCAGTCTCCACAGTCAGTCTGGTCTCAACAGCTTCCACATTCTCGTGACGTAATTTCCCCTAATCCGGAGAAATTCTCCGGTGAGGTTAGTATTGAAAAGGTTTTCTTTTACAATGCTCTTTAGTGTTTAATCACTCCCTGCAGTCTTACCCTCATGATGATGCAAATATTTCATTTATCTTAGGGTTACTTACTGGAAGAGCACTCCGTTGGGCAGAGGCTAGGTTTTCAGATTATAACCATTTTTGCTGCACTTATGATGAGTGTGTGCAGGAATTTACCCAGATTTTTGTTCAGGATACAGACCAGACTAGTGTGGCTTGTCATCTTTGGGTCATAAAGCAGAAAAATAGGCCAGTGGCTGACTTTGCAATAGATTTTTTAACTTTAGCAGCAGCATCTAACTGGAACACTAGTGCTCTAAAGGCTGCATTTTTTCAGGCCTTAGACGAGTCATTAAAAGACAAGCTCGCTTTAATCGATGAACCTAGTAACCTTAATGATCTATTTTCTTTAGCTATCTGATCGATCAACACTAAGTGGAACAAGCCAAAATTGAAACCGAGCCCCTCGCTAGACCTCTCCAAGTACTAGCCCTTGATGGAAAAACCATTCAGAGAATCACTTATAGAACCAAACCTCTGAAATTAGTATTCTCTGGCAACCACTGTGAAAGCATCTCTTTTTATGTTTTTCCCATCTCACAAAGTTCACTGGTGTTAGGTTTCCCTTGGCTGCAGCACCACAACCCCCATCTGAACTGGGCTGAGTGTAAAGTTGAGTCTTGGTCAACTAAATGTCTATCATCTTGTCTCCAGTCTCCAGTTTCTCTACACCTACCTTTAGAGGGCACTGAAGAAGACAAACCTTGTGATTTATCTCAAGTCTCTGAGAATTACCATGACTTAAAACAAGTTTTCAGTAAGTTACCCTCTGCCACCTCACCGTCTGTATGACTGTGTCATTGAGCTGTTACCTGGAGCCCCTCTTCCATCAAATTATCTGTATAACATCTCCCGTCCAGAATGTCAGTCCCTAAAGAAGTACATCTCAGAAGTCGCTCGCCGCTGGAATAATCCGCCCGTCATCAGCTCCCTTAGGCGCTGGATTTTTCTTTGTAGGGAAGAAGGATGGCATGCTCCGCCCCTGCACTGTTTGTAGAGGTTTGAACCAGATCACAGTAAAAAACAAGTATCCTCTTCCGTTGTTGACTTCAGCGTTTGAACCTGTACAGGGCTCCACCATCTTCTCTAAAGTTGACTTCCGAAATGCCTACCATCTCGTATGTATTCGTCAAGGAGATAAATGGAAGACAGTGTTCAAAACACCTCTTGGTCATTTCGAATATCTAGTGATGCCTTTTGGTCTCTGCAACGCCCCAGCAATTATCCAGGCCCTTGTGAATGATGTCCTGTGGGACTTCCTAAATATTTTTGTCTTTGTCTACCTGGATGATATTCTGATTTATTCTAAGCCCCTTGCAGAACACCAAGATCATGTCAGGTTAGTCCTCCAAAGATTGATGGAAAACAGACTTTATGTTAAAACAGAGAAACGTGAGTTTCACCAATCCTCTGTAACTTTCTTGTGCTACATCCTAGAGGGTGGACAGGTTCGCTCGGACCCGGAGAAGATCAAAGCAATACTGGACTGGCCAGTACTGGACTCACGTAAACAACTTCCATGTTTTCTGGGATTTGCCAACTTTTACAGACAATTTATAAGAAACTTCAGCTAAGTAGCTGCCACTCTGACTACCCTAACATCAACCAATATCCACTTTCAGTGGACACCCGAAGCAGATGCTGCCTTTAATGACCTCAAGAGAAGGATCGCTAAAGCGCCCATCCTCGTCCATCCTGACCCCTCTAAACAATTCAGCTTGGAGGTTAATGCATCAGACAGCGGTGTGGGAGCTGTGCTTCCACAATGCTCAATGCACAATGCTCACGCAGGTTATCAAACACAGAACAAAACTATGATGTGGGAGACCGTGAGCTTCTAGCGATCAAGCTAGCTTTGGAGGAGTGGCGCCACTGGCTGGAGGGCGCAGAACGTCCCGTGCTGGTATGGACAGACCATAAAAATCTTTCATATCTACAGATGCATTATCCCAACAGTTCTCCCCAGACGACTCTGAAAAAGAGTCTGCTCTCATTCTGCCACCCAGCTGTACAGTGGGTACACTCACCTGGGAGATTGAAGATATCATTGCTCAAGCACAACAATCAGAACCTGACCCCGGAACTGGACCCACCAACTGCACGTATGTACCCACAAATGTCAGATCCCATTTAATTCACTGGTTTCATGTATCCAAGTTTTCAGCTCATCCCGGTTCTAGCCGTACTGTTGACCTCATCGCCTGAAGGTTCTGGTGGCCCTCGTTACACAAAGACGTCAAAGAATACATTAAAGCTTGTACCAGGGGTGTTTTTAGGGTCTCCAAACATTGGGGGCTTTAGCCCAAACCCAAAATATTTAAATTCCCATAAGACACGTTATAAGTAATTTAGAGTTAAAATACCATAGGCCATATTGTACCAGTTCTCTGTCTCGTCTGGGTTTAGACTGAATATAAATTATTGTGAATCAAACAACAAAGGTTTACAATAACTTTACTTGGTTTTTATTTTTGTTCGAAGCTGAATGAAGGATGAGGAGAAACCGAGTTTAGGACTAATGAAAAACCATTTGGCTGAAGCAGATAATGTCACATTTTGAGGTATTTAGAAAAAAAACTAAATCTGAATTTTTGTTGACAAAACATTTTCTTAATCTCAGATGTTTACTATAGGCCAGATAAAGTTGCTTGTTTTGTCATCTACATAAATTACCTTTTTAAACATTACACTGTCATCAAAGTGTTCCACTCCTGTGGCTCCATTGCCTTAATTTCTTACATTTCAAAAAAGGAAACTGGTATAAAGTTGATTTTCTTAAATCTTAGCCAAATGGTAAAATCCTCAGACACATTTATTTATTTTAATTATGCCAAGAGCTTTTGAAATATTTTATTAAAATTGTTCCTTTTATGAACCTGTTCTTTTACCGCCATCTTTTCAGCCCTTCATTCCACTTCTGGAGAAATTTGGCCTGCGAAAAATAATAAATGAAACATTTTACAACACAGTGTTTTGTTTTGTACTGAACATGTGAGACATTAGTGCAGTTCTTACTATTAAACACTTTGAAAGGAAAGGGTGTTACGTTGTGGTGTTTAAAATACAGCATAGAGCCTCATCCTGGACCTTATCAGTACTAATATTACAGTTATTAATAACTGTATACATATGGTATGTATGTCTCACCTTCAGAAAACTGTATCCTTGTTTAATTAGTTTAGTTTATATAATATTAGATGTGTAATTCACAAAAATACAATAGTTAATTAATCAATGGTCCACCTGTTATTAATTGCTATGATTTATTTCTTAATTATACTGCATCTTTAAACCCAGAGCTTTATGTTTAGAATCAGCACAGAAGATATAAAAGAGAAGAGGGAGGCTTACTGTTGCTCTTTCTACTACGTCTTAATGGCACCAGGAGATATTTTCCTGGTTTATTGAGTAACACTTTTTTCTGTCTACATGTAGAACTAGACTATAAGGCTGGCTGCAGCAATGAGAAGCAATGTGTTGATCAAAGGACTTTTAATGTGTTTAGCTACGTTAGAATTAAATGTTTTTATTTTGACTGAAATAAAGGACCAGATATTTTCACATTATGATGCAAATCCAGCTAGAAGTTCATAGAGATGCTTGCTACTGTTTTCTATCACAGACAGATAATTTAACTTCACCTGTAGCTCAGGTGAAAGTCCTTCATCATGACCCTGATGATGCTCATTAGAGTGAACCTCCACCTCATGTGTGAATCAGTGATTAGCTGTAACTTACAATTAGCCCATTCCGATTCAGCATTCAGGTTTTACCGCTATCTTCGTCTGGGTTATACCGCTCTGCTTCCACCTGTTCCTGAACACACACCCACCAGGCTCCCACTCTCCGGTCGGCTCCGCGGTTCCTCTGAAATGAACCCTGTTCGAGGTGCTCGGTGTAACTTTTCAGGTAATGAAGGAGGCAGGTTGACCTGGAGTAAACTGCTGTTCTGGACTTCTCCAGAATGGAGTCCGTCTCTGGCTGTGCGGGTAGTTGCGCATTCGCGCAAATAAGTATTTGTTGTCTTCTTCTTTTTACTCATTGTCAGGTTAGGTGGAGGGGGAAGTGATTATATGGAACACAATTGAAAAAAACTGATTGTTTTCAAATAAAAATGTGAAGTCCAATACCATTTTGTGGCTGCATCTTTTTAATACTTCTAAATTTCTTCTATCAAGAAGTCCGGGGCTATTCAGAAAACATCCTGGGCTTCAACCCCAGAAGCCCAGGATGTTTGATGGCTTGTACTGTCACGGTGGGGTTTTGGAGTGGACCGAAGCGCAGACAAGAGCTTGGAAGCAGCATTTCAAAAAGCAGTCTCTCAGCTTTAATCAAAAAAAGTCAAAACGTAACAAAAACACTGCAGGTACTGAACAGGGTTGAGATCCAAACACTTACATTACAGACACTGCAGGAACATGGAGACTCAAGGCAGGGACGAGGATAAAGGGTCGAGTTGTAACGCAAGGAACCCACAAAAACATAATGAAACAAACCAACTAATATGCAGAGAGAAAACAAAGGCAGGTAATCAAAGGAACTAAGGACAGGTGAGGCAAGGAGGCAGGAAGGCAGAGGGAACAGGTGAACCTAATATAAGTAATTAACAAGACACTGAGCAGACCTAAAACAAAACTATAAACAAAGATAAAAATAAAGCATAAGAATCAGGGATAAACATGAACTGAAGGAAACTGAGAAACTGAAGGGAACATAAGAAACACCAAACCTAAGAACGAACAAGGAACCCATAAAGCAAACCAGATTACAGAGTAATGAAACCTAACACCATACAGACTGAACTGACAGGAAGGGAAGCAGAGAACACAAGGACTAGGATGTAAACAAACAAAATGTAAACAATAAGTAAACACAACCTAACCAGAGGGGCTGGAGAAATATGATAATCAGTAAACAAAACAAAACACAAAGTCCAAAATGTCACATCTTGACATGTACCATATGTGCATGAAATAAATCATCCAACCAACCACCATCAGGTTACCTCCAACCACTAAGCATCCCCAAACGTCCCTGGTCCCACATTGCTCTGGACTGTGTCACCGGTCTACCTGCTTCTCAAGGTATGACCACCATTCTAACCATAATCGACCAGTTCTCTAAATCCTGCCATCTGATTTCCCTCAGAAAGCTCCCGTCCGGTCTCCAGACAGTGAAACTACTCATCAAACACGTCTTCCGCCTGCATGGAATCCCCTAAGATATACTCTCTGACTGTGGTCCCCAATTAATCTCCCAAGTCTGGAAACAGTTCTGCTCCGCCATGGAGGCCAAGGTATCATTAACTTCTGGTTATCACCCTCAATCTAATGGTCAGACAGAGAGATTTAATCAAGAACCCTCAGATGTCTCACATCCACCAATCCATCTGACTGGAGCAAATATCTACCTTGGGTGGAGTATGCTCATAACTCACACGTTTCTTCTGCAACCGGTCTGTCACCTTTTGAAGTCTCCTTAGGATATCAACCACCCTTATTTCCCTCAGATGAGAAAGAACCTCAGTTCGCCACCACATCCGTTGTTGTAAACTGGTCAGGAACACCACTATACAACCCCTCCATTGCACAGCCCAACAAAATAAAAGGTTTGCTGACAGGAAACGGGTCCCAGCTCCACAATATCAACCCAGTTAAAAGGTCTGGCTCTCATCCCGTGACATCCCTCTGAAATCCATGAACAAGAAACTCCCACCCAGATTCATTGGCCCTCATGAAATAGACTCTATTATCAGTCCCACCGCAGTCCGTCTCTGTTTACCTCATAGTCTTCGCATCATCCCACTTTCCATGTTTCTCAGTTGAAACCTGTTATAACCAGCACTATCTGTTAGTATTTAAGTTGAGTGTGTGTTTTCCTCCCCATCTTCGCTTTGTTTTTGTATTTTCCAGATGCATTATTTGTCAAATGTTTCACGTTGAATCTAATTTTATTTCAAATAGAATCTGCTGTCATAACAACGTTTTTTAAATAAATGTGTTAACATTAACAATCAAAATAAAATAAAACACTCTGTGAATAGTGGGACAGCTTCTAGTAAAACTTTAAATCCCAAAGTTAAAACTTGGATTGGTTTGGTCTCTAAGTTTTGCAAAAGGGAGGCTGGAAAACGAAGCAAAAAAAAAAAAACGAAGAAAAAGCGTGGGTCGAAGCAAAACCCCTCTGCCTCTAGAGCAAAATTCCCCCATTACCTCTCCATCCCTCTATTTCCACCCCCTCCCTCTTTCTTCTCTCTCTCTCTCTTTCCCACTGATATTTGAAGGTGGGTTGTTTAAGCTAAATAGTTACTAATTTAAGGCCTTCACAATACTTTCATACAACACATATGACATTTTTATGCATTTAAAGTAAACTAACAGATCATAAAAGTAAAACCAAAAGATTGCTTTTCAGGAAGTCACACTTTTGTTGCACACACATATTGTAAGAAGTTTTGCAATCATTTAATTAATTGATTTACTGGATGGTGAAAGAACACTTTCAGCAGGAATATACTTCCAATCTTTACACTTAATAGCATATACCGTAACTAAATAAAATAAAATAAATAAAATAAGAATTAATCAATCCCTTACTAAACACATTTAACCAAAAAGTAGTTGAATTGACTACATGAGGTTTAACTATATTTAATTGAAAATTGTGAAGATCATTTGATTTTAATTAAGGAAAATAATACATATTTATTGGAGCTAATTAGAGCAAAATAAACAATACTTCTAAACTGACATTGAATTATTGGAAGCATTACAAATAACTTCCTTGTGGAATACAAATGATCAATTTACCAAGTGATTATTAGGTCTAAGAACCCAGATTATGCTTCACAGAACCCTAAACAAATCCCACAATTCCCTCCTTTTACACTTCATAAAAGTGTGAAGAAAAGCAAAACCTATAACACCATGATGCTGAGTAATAAAATGTATGCTTATAAAAATATAAAAATACGTATAAAACCTCAGTCAGGTGTCGACTTGCAAATGTACTAAGAATATAACCTCTTTCCTAAGAACTTGAAACCCTCTGTGAACACACTGACAACTCAAAAACCACACAGTTTAAAAATTTAAACAACACAAAAAGGTCAAAAGAGCAACAAGCAGTAATAATAATTGTCATTCACACCAATATAATAAAATGGATACTAACAGATAATAAAGTCATACGTCAAACAGGTACACTAAAAAAGATATACAGTAACTGTAAATCCCTTATTTCAGGGGCTTCAACATCGTTATACGAGGATCAGAAAGGAAAACCATACATGGGTTTACGGGCACCTCATAAAAATGTTAGGTCATGATATAAAACCTTAAAGGGGTAGATGCTCAAAAGAAAAATCATAAAATGCAGACCTTCTAAAATGATAAAGAATAAAAATCATAAAAGTAAGTCACAAAAGTAATGAATGGCAAAAAAAAAAAAAATCACTAAAGTAAAAATGAGAAAAGTCAAAATCAATCACAAAAAATAAATCACATCCAGTCAAGTTCTCCTTGACCCTCATTTGAGACTATATCTGCTAGCGCATCAGGGAACTCATTACTTGTAATCGGAGGATCAATTTCATCATCATTATTAGCTGAACATAACTCTGTTGCTTCTAACAGTGGCATCTGAGTCACAGTAAGTTCCTTTGACATTGCAGTGACAATAACACGATTAATCACAAACACATGGAATACAACAACAACCACAACAGACAATTATACCAAGCATTATTCCCATATATGACTGACGTTATGACAGCTGTATATTTCCCAAATTGTTTCTCCAGCCAACTAGTGATGGGGTTATCAACAGTGGTGCAAACGTTACTTTAAAATAGTAACTAGTTAGAGTTACTTTTCCCCAAAATTAACCGTGTTAGTAACTCAGCTACAGCACTATCAAAGTAACTAGTTAGTAGGCAAAGTAACTATTCAGTTACTTTTACAATCTAAAATGATGTTACAAGTTGCTAATCAGAAAAATCAAGCCTTTTCTGTTTGCACGGTGTAGGATTGTTGGAACTTGTGCTGGCCGCAGCAGGGCTCGGGTTGTTAGCCACCAGTAATGTGGAAGGGTGAGACGATTAGGGTGACCTGATTGTGGGACAGAATGTGGGACAACAACGATGCGTATGAGGGACATTATGGGACACATTACCAACACTACAATGTCATCATAAATTTTGATTTGACTAAAATCTCACATTACATTCATCAATCTCTGCTTTGCCTGTTAGTGCACAACAATGAATTGCCACAAGTAAAAAAAAACAAACAATTTTACAAGTTTTTAAAGTTTAACCCTGGTAATCTCAGCTACTGTTACCTTGTATGTCTGGCAGTCATCTCTAGGTGATGTGAAAATGAGTCCATAGATCGGCAGGCGGCTTTTTCAGCTGTGCATTTCTTGTACGTCTTACTTTTACAGTGTCGCTTCACATCGTACTCTCCTCTGTGTGAAATTAAAAAATAACTTTGGCAAACTTCATACCAATCCCTCATAGATCACCTTTTACTGGCCTCACCCAGTTATTAGCCGTTTCCCAGTATTTGTTGTAGCTGCATTTTCTTTTGACATACTTTCCATTATATTCTGTATAGTCCACTGATGTAAGCTATACAAGAAAATCCATTTCTTGTTTTATTTTACTAGCATCGTGGCACACAAGTTGGTCATGAAGTGGGATGCTGATGCATATTTTGATTGACAGCTTATGCGGCTCTGTGATGATGACTGCAGCTCTGGTTTCTTTATATTTCAGAAAGCTCCGGTCGAAATTTGTTTTGACTTATCAGAATCTGACCCAGTCAAATGCGGGACATTGCTTGAGGGACACCGGGACAGGAGTGAAAAATGCAGCACAGTCCCGCATATTTGGTCACCCTAAAGACGATGCGAGGAGTTTCATAAGGTCGGAGTTGCCGGTCAGACGTGAATAATTTCTTTGTTACCGGACATAACTTGACATGCACATTTTTATCTTTAACTTCAGCGAATATAAAATATTTACTCTGTCTATGTGGTGAAAACCTGCCTTCCTGATGCCTTCTCAACCAATCGGTGTCATGTATGCTGCGATTTGTCCATGCCCCCCTCCCCCACCTTCTGCTTTTTCCTTGAAGAGCTTTAAAAACACTCATTGCAGCTGCGGGAGAAAAGCAGAGCTCTCCGCAGCAGCAGACTGTGCTCTTATTAAACCCCAGTTATTGAGTTGTAGTAACACATTGAGTTACAGTGTAAACATCATAACGGCTTACGGAAATGAGAAAAGTAATTCAAATTCAATTCAATTCAAAAATAATTAATCCCAAAGGGAAATTAAATGTCGTTGTAGCTCATTATGAAGGTTTCTTCAAAGAGCCGTTGTAGATGCTGATGGCTGTGGGCAGGAAGGATCTCCTGTAGCGCTCCGTCTTACAGCAGATCTGAAGAAGCCTCTGACTGAAGACACTCTGTTGTTGTAGGACAGTCTCATGAAGAGGATGCTCAGGGTTCTCCATAATGTTCTTCATTTTATGAATAATCCGTCTTTCCACAATGATCTCCAGAGGTTCCAGAGGAGTCCCCAGAACAGAGCCAGCCTTCTTTATCAGCTTGTTGAGCTTTTTTAAGTCCCTGCCTCTGATGCTGCTACCCCAGCAGATGATGGCAGAAGAGATCACACTCTCCATAACTGACTTATAGAAGATATGCAGCATCTTGCTGCAAACATTGAAGGACCTAAGCTTCCTCAAGAAGTACAGTCTGCTCTGTCCCTTCTTGTAGACAGCTTCACAGTTGCATCTCCACTCCAGTCTGTTGTCCAGGTGAACACTGAGGTACTTATACTCCTCCACCACCTCCACGTCTTCTCCCATGATGGAAATGGTGTTTGACTTATTCCTGTTTCTCTTAAAATCTACAATCATCTCCTTTGTTTTAGTCATGTTCAAGATGAGATGATTGTTTCCACACAATGCCACAAAGCGGTCCACCACCTTCCCATACTCATCTTCTTGTCCATCTCTGATCCACCCCACGACTGCAGAATCATCTGAGTATTTCTGCAGGTGACAGGAGTCTGCCTTGTACTGGAAGTCTGAGATGTACAGAGTGAAAAGGAATGGTGGGAGTACAGTCCCCTGTGGTGCTCCTGTGATGCTAAATACCTGGTTAGACACACATCCCTTCAGTCTCAGAAACTGTGGTCTGTTTGTCAGGTAGTCTTCGATCCAGGACATTGTTGAGTCCTCCACCTGAGTCTTCTGGAGTGTCTAACAAAGCAAATCAGGTTGAATTATGTTAAATACAATGGAGATTAGTTAATTAGTTAATTATTAATTAGTTAGATTACTCTGTTACCAAAAAAGTTACTAACACAGTTACTAACGCTGTTATTTTGTAACGCTGTTACTCCCAATACTGGTTATCAATACCAGACTTTTCAGCAAACTCTTCTTTATGTGACTGGAGTTTGGAGAGGGCTTTTGTAACAGATCCATCAGACATAGTATTATGAGGAATTTCAATGCAGCATTGATCTCCAAACTTAGCAAAAACACCTCCTGTTTTGGCCAATAGCATATCCAGAGTCATCCTGTTTTTCCAGGACATAATTGAAGAGGGTGCCAACTGCTCTGCCAATCCCTTTATAGAATCATACGTAGCATTAATGAACCTTTGCTGATTATAATAAATGTCATTTATTTATCACATTCCTATTACATGCTTATTGATCTGAACCTGTGGGAAAATAGAAGCACATCCAGCTGCTTGAAACTATAAAGAATATAAAGCCTGACCTTTATATTAACTCGGTACCCCTCTTGGTACCCCAGCTGCATCTATATAAACATTGGAGTCCATAATACCCATGTAGTAACTCACCAGACATTGGTTCCACAAGAACAGGGGTTAGTTGGCACCCAATCATAGTCTGCACAGTAGTTACATTCTAACTGTAGACTTTTTCCTTTGAGCAGTAACTCTTCTTCTAAAACAACATTACAGTATAGCATTTCTAAACTGTACCCACAAAGCCCTCTGGTGGACAACCTGCATATATATTTGACCAAACACATTACTACATACCTCCACCCTTAATTTGTTGTTATCTGTCAACAAAAAACTCTTCCTCTTTTTGTTTAAAACAAAAACAACAACAACAAATATATCTCTGTAAACATATACATATATATGTGTGTATCATTCTAGCTTAGCTTAAAGTCCTTAAGATAACCTGGCACCTTAGTTTTCCTTGCTGACTGTCTTCTTACTGGACTTGGGTGTACTACAGTCCCTGGACCTGTTTCTTGTTCCTCCTCCACTTCTTCAGCTCCAACCTTCACCATCTGGTCGTTTTGGAGAACCACATTCTCCGTCTCCCACCAAGACTCATCCTGTGTGGTTATCTGCAAATGTTCCTCTGTCTTAGTCTGTTTTGGCTCTCTTTCCTTTCCTGGAGACCGATGTTGAGCCTGGACTTGATCCACATGTCTCCTCACTACTCGTCCATCTCCCAGTTTCACTTTGTAAGAAACCGGCCCAGTCACCGACTCAACAATTCTTGGTATCCATTTTGGTCCAAAACTGAGGTTACAGGTCCAGACAGGGCCCCCTTTCATGAACCATCACTCTTTAGCTTTCCTGTCATGATTCCTGTCTTGTCTATCTTGTTTTTTCTGCACCTTCTTGTTCAAGTCAGGGTGCATCAAATCCAGTGTACAACGTAACTTCTGCTAATAATAGTTCTGCTAGAGACAGTCCTGTTGTAGATTGGGGGTTCACCCGATAGCCGAACAACACTCTGGCTAATTGGGCTGTCAGTGGACCTTCTGGACATTTTTTCATCATTCGTTTAAATATCTGTACTCCCCTCTCTGCTAATCCATTGCTGGAGGCATGATACGGAGCAGAGGTGATATGGCAAATACCATTTTTCTGCAGGAAATCTTGGAACTCTGCACTGATAAAACAGGTTCCATTATCTGAAACCAACAACTCAGGTAGTCCATGATTACTAAAACTGGTGCCCAAACATTCAATAGTGGTTGCTGAAGTAACATTACTCACTGGATACATGTCCATCCATTTTGAGGGTGCGTCAAAGAGCACAAAGAAAATTTTTCCCATGAAAGGTCCAGTATAATCCACATGAATCCGACTCCATGGCTTATCTGGCCAATTCCAGGGATGTAATGGAGCACATGGTGGAGCATTACTGTTCTCCTGACAGACTGTGCAAGCCTTTACTGTGTCCTCAATGTTCTTGTCCATCTTCGGCCACCATACATAACTTCTGGCCAATGCTCTCATTCTCGACAGCCCTGGGTGACATTGATGAAGCAGCCTCAAAACACTCTCTTGGCCGGGCTTTGGAACGATCACTCTGGCACCCCATAAAACACATCCACTCTGAATACTGAGTTCATCTTTCTGAACTACATATGGGCCAAAATCAGCTCCTGTTAGTTCAGGAAACCACCCACTTTTCAAAGTTTTTCTTACTCTTGAAAGGAATGGGTCTTTATCTGTCCAAGGTTTTATATGTTCTGCTGTCACTAATGTGATGTCCGAGCTCTCCAGTATTAGAACCCTCTCTTCTGGTTCTTCCCTTTCAGGCTCACCTGGTAATGGCAACCGGCTTAGTGCATCCACATTGGTATGATACTTCCCTTCCTTATACACTATTGTGTACTCATAAGCTCTCAAGGTGAAAGCCCATCTTTGAACTCTTGGTGATGCCATTTGCGGGACCGCCCGCATCACACTGGAATGTGACAGTAACGGCTTGTGATCCGTCACTACAGTGAACTGCCTGCCATAAATATACTTGTGGAACCTTCTTATTCCAAACATCACTGCTAAAGCTTCCTTATCCAGGTGGGAATAATTTTTTTCTGCAGCATTGAGTGTTCGGTATGCGAATCCTATTGGTCAGTCGGTTCCATCCAAAATGCGATGCGATAACACCACACCTACCCCATAAGGGGATGCATCACATGGCAGCACATTGTCTTTAGCTGGGTCGTAGTGCACCAAGACCTCCGCTGACTGCATAATTTCTTTTGATTTTTCAAAGGCTACTTGTTGTTCTTCGCACCATTTCCACTTAACATTTTTTTGTAACAGTTTACGACAGGGGCAAGGACTGTGGACAGACTTGGAAAAAACTTGTTATAATAGTTCAACAGACCCAAATATGCTTTTAGCGCTGTCACATTTGCAGGTTTTGGCGCTTCCTTAATCGCCTGCACCTTCTCATGAACTGGATGCAAACCTCCTGCATCCACTTTGTGCCCCAGGAACATCACTTTACGTTTCATGAATTCACATTTACTCCTTTTTGGCCGTAGACCCGCATCCTTTTGACAATGTAGGACTTTGGTTAGTGTTTTCAGATGTTCTTGGTCATCTTCCCCAGTTAACAAAATATCATCCAAGAATATGGCAACATGAGGGATGCCCTGCAAAAGTTCCACCACAGTGCGTTGGAAGAAAGCTGGACTGGATGACACTCCAAACGGAAGGACTTTATAGGTAAATAACCCTTATGTGTGTTTATGGTCACAAATCTCTTTGCTTCCTCATCCAAGGGAATCTGGTGATATGCATGACTCAGATCTAGCTTTGTAAACTTCTGTCCATCTGAAAGGCTGGCAAACAAGTCCTCAATCCTAGGAATTGGGTACTGTTCCAATTTTGACACTTGGTTTATTGTTAGTTTGTAATCACCACACACTCTAACTGAGCCATCTGGTTTTAGGACAGGAACCACAGGTGCTGCCCATTCTGCATATTTCACCAGCTCAATTATCTCCTCCGCCAGTAGTCGAGTGAGTTCTGCCTCAACCCTTCCTCTCATGGCAAATGGAACAGGTCTGGCCTTGAAAAACTTGGGGGTAGCCTCTTTATCTACATATATCTTTGCTGGGGGGCCCTTAAATTTGCCAAGCTCATCTTTGAAAACTTCCCCATACTCTATTAGGACTTCCTCTAAATTTCCTTGTTTCATATGATGGATTTGGGACTCTGATGACCACTGTAGATCTAACTGCTTCCAACCATCCAACCTCTACCCAACAAACTAGGGCCTGTTCCTGGAACTACTGCAACAGGTAACCTTTTTGTTATCCTATTTTCTTCTACGTTGACCATAGCAGCTCCTAGAACCTTGTCTCTATGACCTGTATATGTTCTCAGTTTTACTTTACATGGCCGAAGTTCTGGAGCCTCCTCATCCCATAAAGAGTTGAAAACCAATTTGTTCAGCACTGTTACGCCACATCCTGAATCCACTTCGAACTGCATTTTTTTTTCATTATTTACAGTCAATGTTTCCACAAATGGCATCTCTGTTGGAATGTCTATTTCTTCTAGGTTGTACAGTGTGAACATCACCTCCTCCGTGTCTGTGTCATCTACCCCCTGACTGACATAATTGTCTCCTTGAGCTTTCACATGCTTACTTTTTCATTGCATAGCTCTCCCCTTGTCTTTTCCTTCAGGAGCTGAACTTTTTGATCTGCACACTTTCTGAATATGGCCAATTTTTCCACACTTGTGACACACCTCATTAACAAACTTGCATTCCCCAGCCCAATGCTGATCACTTCCCCATCTGTGGCAAGCCTTGTGTCTGTGTCTTTGGAATCCCTGCTTTGTTGTAATTCTGTGCACGGCCTGCAATCCCCTTGCTGGTGGATGATTACAATTCAAGGACTGCAAATCTTTAACATCTCTGCTGGCTGTCTCAATTGCCTGAGCCAGCTTCAGTGCCTTATCAAAAGTTAGGTCTGGCTCTGACAACAACCGACGCTGTATACGATCATCTCCAATTCCACACACAAGCCTGTCACGCAGCGTCTCTGACAACTTGTCCCCATAGTTGAAGTCCTGTGATAACGTCCGAAGTACCACCACATACGTACGTCATAACTGACTCACCAGGCTTTCTCCTTCTGGAGTAATTTAATAACGTTACACTATTTCAATCGGTTTAGGATTGAAATGGTCTTTTAATAGCTTCACAAGCTCATCAAAGTCTTATCACTCAGTTTTGCTGGGCTCACCAGATTCCTCATTAAGCTGTAGGTTTGACTTCCCACTGAGCTGAGTAAACTGGCTTTCTGACAGGCTGCCTGTGTTATTTCATTAGCTTCAAAAAAATGGTGAAGGACCTCACAATATTCTTCCCATGTCTGAGTCTGACTGTCGAAAGGAGCCGTGCCTCCGATCATCAGCGCTGCCATCTTTGCTGCCACTACGCTGAACTCAGTTTTCGTGCCGTCCTTAATTCAATCTTAAACTTATTTCTTGCATGTGCAGTCCTCGTTTACAGTTTATCCTCGTCGCCATTTATGTAGTAACACACCAGACATTGGTTCCACAATAACAGGGTTTAATTGGCACCCAATCATATGCACAATCTGCACAATAGTTACATTCTAACTGTAGACTATTTCCTTTGAGCAGTAACTCTTCTTCTAACACAACATTACATTATAGCATTTCTAAGCTGTACCCACAGAGCCCTCTGGTGGACAACTGTTGGATGGGTGCGAAAACTTGTTATCACTCATGTAAAAACTTTGTGTTGCAAGGCACCTGCACTATGCCTTCCTCTCTGTGTGTGTGAATTATTGTTATCTCCGTGAGAACCAGCCTCCTTTCTGTCTCACACACATACACCCTGTCTGAACTGTCTGTTCTGTTGAATTGTGTATATAAATAAAGAGATAGGGTGTCAAAACTTTGTAGTTGCACTGCAAAGTGGGCTACCTTTGCTGCAGGTAACTCTGACTGTATTGTTCTTACCTCTGAGTTGACTAAATAATACCTAACATTATTGGTCCTTCGTAGCCGGATTAATTCAATAACCTTATTTCTCTTTGCTTTAACAGTGACTCTGGGATCCGTGGGGGAAGCCCGACGTCGAGTGAAGCACCGCTGCACAGCCTCCATTAGCCGGAGTGGCTGAAAGTCCCGGTGTGTGTGAATTCACACCTGGCCAGTGGGTTATCGCCTTCCTCGGCGCGGGGTGACTCTCACAGGGTCCAGAGAGTCACCAAGAAGTCAACTCCGAGGTGAGACAGTTTTAAAATACAGTTCATAGGAAAAGTACTTAACAGTCGTTGGTAGTGCGTCGCCGGTAAGGACGCTGCATTGGGATGGTTTTATTCCACCGTGAAAGGAATAGTGACAAATTTGGTACAATCCCGCCGTGAAGGGGATTAAAGAAAACGACTGAGTATTATTCCCCTGCGAGGGAATAGAGTAAAGCGCTATATAAATAAAAGACGAAAAGTACTTAAAAGTCGTTGGTAGTGCGTCGCCGGTAAGGACGCTGCATTGGGATGGTTTTATTCCACCGTGAAAGGAATAGTGACAAATTAAGGTAGGGCCCCGCCAAGAAGGGAGCCAAATAAAACGACTAAGGGTTATTCCCCTGCGAGGGAATAGAATAAGCGCTATAAAAGTAAAAAGAACAGAGTAAATTGAGCTCATAAAATAACACCAAGTTAACTTAGAAACATTACAAGGTACCTGAAACTAACTGTGTGACTGTGTTGTGTGTGTATGGAGGACTAAGCATTTTAATAGAATCAGCAGGATTCTGCTAGTCCTGTGTTTTCTTTTGCCCAGATTAAAACTACGTACTGGTGACTTTGGAGATTCAGGTCGGATTTCATTCCAGAAAATTAACACCGCTGCGAATTAGTCGCAGTAGAAGGCCGTGTTAATGTCCTCTCCTTAAAGTCTCATGCCAGTGACCTTTTATCTGGGACATTCATACTACAATTAAACTAACACAAAACATAATGGGGAAGAAACAAAGTAAACTAATTGACTTAGAAGGGGATGTAAAGTTTATGGAGAACTATGTAAAAGGAGCAGGTATGATCTGTCATAGATGGAATAAAAAATAAAAAACATGGGTTTTTGGGCAAATTAGATACAAAGGATGTCTTAAAATTACAAGGGGATCTAAAATTAGAAATAATGAAACTAAAAAGAGAAAAATAACAAAGAACAGTGGGGAAGGGACAGAGAAAAAGCTCTGATTTAACAGAAATATGTACACGATGGCATAAAAATACGGATTTTCAGGTAATTTAATTATCACTGAAATCCTAAAACTACACGGGGATCTCAAACTGGAGATTATGCATTCAAAAGATTCAAGAGACAATAAAAAACATTGCCAGATTATAATTTCAAAGGGGACCTTTCAGTCCCTGAGTGCACACAGTTGATAAACAGATTAAAACAAAAAGATGAATAAAAAAAAAAACAACAAGAGCAGCCTTTAACTGACATAGCCATAATACTGAGGCCTTAAGAAAAGCACAGGAATAAACTTTCAGCTTAACTGAAAACAAATAAGGGGGTGGACCGCCACCCGTCCCAGTTTAGAATACCAAGGTAGCCCCAAATTATAAAGACTAAGAGGTGGTTTTAGAGGACGTGGTAAAGGAAGTTAAAAGAGGAGGTGACAATGTGGACAACATGGAAACTGTCCAACTGGACAACCCAGTGAACAATGACTAGAGAAGAGAGAACAGAATGTTGTTAAAGAAGTAATCTGAGAGTAAAAGATTTTGTAGGCAAGCATTAGTGAGAAACAGGTGCTTTAAAAATCATTCTATGGTGTTATACTACCAACAATATCATGATAAAATGCAAAAGATTCATTTTACAGGGAAATAATTCCATATTTGGCTCAGATTGTGTGCATTCTTGATTTTTCCTCTTTGAGAGAAATTAAACTCCCCAGTGGGCCCACCACCTGCAGGGGGAACCGTGAGGGACCGGTGCAAAGAGGATTGGGTGGCGGACGAAGGTGGAGACCTCAGCGGCCCGATCCCCGGATGCTTAGGCTGGCTCTAGGGACGTGGAATGTCACCTCGCTGGGGGGGAAGGAGCCTGAGCTTGTGCGGGAGGTCGAGAGATATCAACTAGAAATAGTCGGGCTCGCCTCCACGCACAGCGTGGGCTCTGGAACCCATCTCCTTGAAAGGGGTTGGACTCTGTTCTACTCTGGAGTGGCCCATCAGCCGTCTCGTGTTGGGGTTTACCAGTGGATGAGAGGGTCGTATCCCTGCGCCTTCGGGTTGGGGAGAGGTCTTTGACTATCATTTCAGCCTACGGGCCGAGTGGCAGTGCAGAGTACCCGGCCTTCTTGGCGTCCCTGTCGGGGGTGCTGGATAGTGCCCCTCCCGGGGACTCCATTATTCTGCTGGGGGACTTCAACGCCCACGTGGGGAACGACAGTGACACCTGGAGAGGCGTGATCGGGAGGAATGGCCTCCCCGATCTGAATCCGAGTGGTGTTTTGTTATTGGACTTCTGTGCTAGTCACGGATTGTCCATAACGAACACCATGTTCAAACATAAGGGTGTCCATCAGTGGACTTGGCACCAGGACACCCTAGGCAGGAGGTCGATGATCGACTTTGTTGTCGTATCATCAGACCTTCGGCCGCATGTTTTGGACACTCGGGTGAAGAGAGGGGCTGAGCTGTCCACTGATCATCACCTGGTGGTGAGTTGGATCTGCTGGAGGAGGAGAAAGCCGGACAGACTTGGCAGGCCCAAGCGCATAGTGAGGGTCTGCTGGGAACGCCTGGCAGAGCCCTCGGCCAGGGATGTATTCAACTCCCACCTCTGGGAGAGCTTCGACCAGATCCCGGGGGATGTTGGAGACATAGAGTCCGAGTGGACCATGTTCTCCGCATCTATTGTCGATGCTGCTGCCCGTAGCTGTGGCCGTAAGGTCTGCGGTGCCTGTCGCGGCGGCAATCCCAGAACCCGGTGGTGGACACCGGCAGTAAGGGATGCTGTTAAGCTGAAGAAGGAGTCCAATCGGCTGTGGTTGGCTTGTGGGACTCCTGAGGCGGCTGACGGGTACCGTGAGGCCAAGCGTGCTGCGGCCCGGGCTGTGGCAGAGGCAAAAACACGGGCCTGGGAGGAGTTCGGTGAGGCCATGGAGAAGGACTATCGGTTGGCCTCGAAGCGATTCTGGCAAACCGTCCGTCGCCTCAGGAGGGGGAAGCAGTGCTTCGCCAACACTGTTTATAGTGGGGGCGGGAGACTGCTGACCTCGACTGAGGACATTATCGGGCGGTGGAAGGAGTACTTCGAGGATCTCCTCAATCCTGCCATCACGCATTCCGGGGTGGAAACAAAGGCTGGGGACTCGGGGTTGGACTCTTTCATCACCCAGGCTGAAGTCACCGAGGTGGTTAAAAAGCTTTGCGGTGGCAGGGCTTCGGGGGTGGATGAGATCCGCCCTGAGTACCTCAAGTCTCTGGATGTTGTAGGGCTGTCATGGTTGACACGTCTCTTCAACATTGCGTGGCGGTCGGGGACAGTGCATCTGGACTGGCAGACTGGGGTGGTGGTCCCCCTTCATAAGAAGGGGGACCGGAGGATGTGTTCCAACTACAGGGGGATCACACTCCTCAGCCTACCTGGTAAGGCCTACGCCAGGGTATTGGAGAGGAGAGTCCGACCGATAGTCGAACCTCGGCTTCAGGAGGAGCAGTGTGGTTTTTGTCCCGGCCATGGAACACTGGACCAGCTCTATACCCTCTACAGGGTACTCGAGGATTAATGGGAGTCCGGTCTCTGTACAAGTGGAGCAGGAGTTTGGTCCGCATTGTCGGCACTAAGTCGGACCTGTTCCCAGTGCATGTTGGACTCCGGTAGGGCTGCCCTTTGTCACCGGTCCTGTTCATAACTTTTATGGACAGGATTTCTAGACGCAGCCAAGGGCCGGAGGGGGTCGGGTTTGGGGACCAGTGGATTTCGTCTCTTCTTTTTGCAGATGACGTGGTCCTGCTGGCCCCCTCTAGCCAAGACCTACAGCATGCGCTGTGGCGGTTCGCAGCCGAGTGTGAAGCGGCTGGGATGAGGATCAGCTCCTCCAAGACCGAGGCCATGGTACTCGACCGGAAAAGGGTGGCTTGTCCTCTTCAGGTTGGAGGGGAGTTCCTGACTCAAGTGGAGGAGTTGAAGTATCTCGGGGTCTTGTTCACGAGTGAGGGAAGAATGGAGCGGGAGATCGACAGACGGATCGGTGCGGCTGCCACAGTAATGGGGGCGCTGTGCCGGTCCGTTGTGGTGAAGAGAGAGCTGAGCCGAAAAGCAAAGCTCTCAATTTACTGGTCGGTCTACGTTCCTACCCTCACCTATGGCCATGAACTTTGGGTCATGACCGAAAGAACGAGATCCCGGATACAAGCGGCTGAAATGAGCTTCCTCCGTAGGGTGGCCGGGCACTCCCTTAGAGATAGGGTGAGGAGCTCGGCCATCCGGGAGGGGCTCGGAGTAGAGCCGCTGCTCCTCCACATCGAGAGGAGCCAGTTGAGGTGGCTCGGGCATCTATACCGGATGCCTCCTGGACACCTTCCAGGAGGGTGTTCCAGGCAAGTCCCACCGGGAGGAGGCCCAGGGGACGGCCCAGGACACGCTGGAGGGACTATGTCTCTCGGCTGGCCTGGGAACGCCTTGGGCTCCCCCTGGAGGAACTGGAGGAGGTGTCTGGGGAGAGGGACGTCTGGGCGTCTCTGTTGAGTCTGCTGCCCCCGCAACCCGGTCCCGGATAAGCGGAAGACGACGAGCACGAGCACGAGCACGAGAATTTAAATTTCAGCTCTGTGAGGCGACCTTGACAAAGAGATGCAGCTGCCTGAAAACAAAGATTAAACTTCAGCAAACAGCAGAAGCCTGTCTCTGCTGAAAGGTCTGAAAAAAAAATTGTAACTCTACCCTGCATGTGTCAAACTCAAGGTCCGCGGGCCAAAACCGGGCCCCAGAAGTTTAGTGATTCTCTAGAAGTAGAGCATTTTAATATGGTGATTGTGTGCTTGAATGTTATTTTGTCAATCAATAAGCAGTTTTGTTTACATTCTGCCACAATCTGCCTTTTGAAAATGTTTTGAATCTTGACCAAGGTTCTGACTGACTTATGAACCTCACTGACCTGACAATGATAACATGACACCCAACAGACAACACCTTTAAGGTGGACCCCACTAAGACCACCTTATTGATTCTTGGTGAATAAAAAGAAAAAGAATTGAAGTGTTCAAAACAGACCTAGTGGAAACAAAAGGGGTTATGAGGAAACAATGTGCATTTTAAGAATAATAGAAGTCAAATTATGTTCAAATGTTTGCAAATAAAATGACTCTGACAGAGAAATAAGTAAGTAGTGTGTGAATGTGTGGGAATGGGAATGACTGATTTCATTGTAATACATCTTTGAGGGACTTTAAAAGCGCCAATAAAGGTCTGATGTTCTGATGATCATTGCCAAATTTATATCTTAATAAGGTTTCCAGAATCTTTTTCGAAAAATCATATAAAGATAGCAAAGGTTCTACCTGTATTGAAAATACTGATAACCATAAGAAAGTTCATAGATCCGTCTTCAATTTTTCACAATTCTTTTACAAACAGGGTATTTAAACTTTCATGTGGCCAAATGTCTGTGTTTGACTTTCTGTTTTTGTGAAATAAATGTCTGATTCATGTTATGTAAAAATTAGAGTCCTCAACATTACCATAATAATATTAGGTCAGTTCTCTATGGTAAAACAAAAAGATTTTAACAGATGTTTAGACTTTTTCCAGTCAGGTTCAAAATGATTGAATTAGACTCAAACTTAACATAAGATGAAATGAACCTTAACAGAATTACTGGATTGGACTGAAATAGATAAAACTTGAGTTAATTGAAACAAACTTTAGTTACTTGAACTAAATACAAAGCTGACTGAAACTGTATGTTGTATCTATAAAACTGGGTAAGATAAACTAAGATTATAAGATATAATATGCCCTTCATTTTTTGTGTTCATCAGTGAGTGAGTTTTTATTTTTATTTTTAATAAGAACTAAACCCAGCATTATTTAAAATAATAGCAACTACCAAAAATAGTGATCTCATTTTTAAATGTAATAAGGACATATAAAATATAATAAAAAAGAATAATAAGAATTTGGAAAAACAGAGGCTTTAAACCTCTGCAGGAACAGCACTGACACTGTCAAAGGTAGATCCTCATACAGAAATCTGGAAGCTCACTCTAGGATGGACAGTCAAAGTCCATCCAAGGACACATTTAGATGAGGCAGAGGGACAAATACAGGGCTTAGCTGAGAGCAAAGAGAGCAACATGCATCCTGCCCTAGCTGCTGTCCCACCTGAACTGTGGTCACAATCATCAACTGATGTAGGGCTTATAAAGGGGTTCCCACCATACAAGGTTAAACTAATATCTGAAAAAAGGCCATTAGTCCGCCAATACCCCTTAAAGCCAGAAGCTGAAGAAGGTACTAAGCCAGTAATACAAGATATGTTGAAGTCAGGAATATTAAGAGAAGCACCTGACGCTACATGCAAGGCATATCACACTGACATCGCTATTATTATCACAACCAAACATAACTCTAAAAAGATGTGCCCTTTAAATCCAAGTACTCTAATACCTACTGCAGAAGATGGAAAACCACATTCTTATAAAGCAAAAGTTGAAGAAGACACAAAACCCACACAAGACATTTCTCAAACCCTTATACCAGATTCATGTGTTGTGTTTGTAGATGGCTCAGCATCTAAAGATGAATATGGAAAGAATAGAGTTGGTTATGCAGTAACAACCATCGATAGGATAATAGAAGCTAAATCTCTACCCAATACATGCTCAGCCCAAACAGCAGAATTATATGCTGTAGTAAGAGCATGTGAATTACATGAGGGACAAATACTTACTATATACACAGACAGCCAATACGTTTTCGGATCAGTACATCACCATGCTAAGATTTGACAAAATAGAGGTTTTAAAACATCATCAGGGACAGAACTAACTCATTTCAACCTATTAAAGAGAAAATGTCAGATCTGCTATTTATAGACACAGACGTGCTGAAAGACAGTCAGCACCCGAGACAGAAATAAAGGCCTGGCTAAAGAGAGGAGCACAGAAAAAAGATGACATCTATCAGATAGAAGATAAACCAATCCTCCCAAAACATTTATACAACACAGCGGCTACAGTGACACATTGGGAAGACCCACGTGTCAAGGGGGGAATATGACACATCTGGTAAAGCATTAATGCTACACTATAAATTTTTCTGACTATGCAAAGAATTTTTGCAGATCATGCATAATTTGTTGCAAACACGGGGGAAGAAATATTGCCTAGTTGTAATAGATGAACCTAGTGACACATTTCTTCCCCACATATGGTATCCCACAGATTATAAGGTCAGATAATGGAACTCATTTTGTAAATAAATTAATAGAACTAAGTTCTAAAGCATTAGGGTTTCGGTTAAAGATTAAGGAAAACAATGGAAGAAACAAGGAGGCCATGGCCCGAATGCCTATCCCTAGTTAAATTATGGATGAGAATAACTCCAAATCAAACTGGTCTTACTCCATTTGCCACCTACTGTACATCATTGTATAACTCCACCCACTGTGTTCTGAGCCTGAGATCACGTGGCACCAAGTTGCTGATGTGAATTTGTATTCTCAAAGAAATAGTACATGGCAGACCGTTTTCTCTGCCCTCTGACATGAATGAAATAGAGAAAGCACAACAGGAAACTTCATTAGCTGAGTGGATGAATAAAATGTTGCAGACAAAAGAAAAACAAATGTCCAGTGGTCTGCCGATAATCTCTGCTCCTATCCCACAGAACAACCTGAGGCCTGGAGACCTGGTCCTGATTAAGACACTCCACCGGAAGGATTGGAGCACTCCTTGGTGGAAAGGGCCGTTTCAAATACTCCTGACAACGCCCACAGCTCTGAAAATAGCAGAAAGGCCTTCCTGGATTCATAAAAGCCACTGTAAGCCAGTTTTGCCGTTACAGGAGCCAGATCAACCGACGGGGTAGCAGAAGGAAGTCCGGGTTCAAAGGAGTTGGAGGACCCATATGGCCCAGCGTCTCAAACCGGTGAAGAAAACAGCTGATCTGCGCCCAATTATAAAATGGCTCTCTGTAACATGTGGACAGGACTGATAAGCCTGAGCTTAATTCTGGTATCAGGACTCTTTCTCTATCTAAAGCAGGATCCACAGGAGGTGATACCGAACCAGAAGAGACGGACATCAGACGGGACCCATCTCAGAACACTGATGGAAGGACATGACACACACCCATTTCTGCAAAATTACTGGTATCGTTATGTGTATGACACAGCTAAAACTCAAAATAAAACTGATTGTTATGTGTGTTCTATAATGCCAGTGCATTCCCAAGGCCCCACCATACAGGTCCTTCTCAAAATATTAGCATATTGTGATAAAGTTCATTATTTTCCATGTGATGATGAAAATTTAACATTCATATATTTTAGATTCATTGCACACTAACTGAAATATTTCAGGTCTTTTATTGTCTTAATACGGATGATTGTGGCATACAGCTCATGAAAACCCAAAATTCCTATCTCACAAAATTAGCATATCATTAAAAGGGTCTCTAAACGAGCTATGAACCTAATCATCTGAATCAACGAGTTAACTCTAAACACCTGCAAAAGATTCCTGAGGCCTTTAAAACTCCCAGCCTGGTTCATCACTCAAAACCCCAATCATGGGTAAGACTGCCAACCTGACTGCTGTCCAGAAGGCCACTATTGACACCCTCAAGCAAGAGGGTAAGACACAGAAAGAAATTTCTGAACGAATAGGCTGTTCCCAGAGTGCTGTATCAAGGCACCTCAGTGGGAAGTCTGTGGGAAGGAAAAAGTGTGGCAGAAAAAGAGAAAAGAGAAGCAGCACTGGACTGTTGCTCAGTGGTCCAAAGTACTTTTTTCGGATGAAAGCAAATTCTGCATGTCATTCGGAAATCAAGGTGCCAGAGTCTGGAGGAAGACTGGGGAGAAGGAAATGCCAAAATGCCAGACGTCCAGTGTCAAGTACCAACAGTCATTGATGGTCTGGGGTGCCGTGTCAGCTGCTGGTGTTGGTCCACTGTGTTTTATCAAGGGCAGGGTCAATGCAGCTAGCTATCAGGAGATTTTGGAGCACATCATGCTTCCATCTACTGAAAAGCTTTACGGAGATGAAGATTTCATTTTTCAGCACGACCTGGCACCTGCTCACAGTGCCAAAACCCCTGGTAAATGGTTTACTGACCATGGTATCACTGTGCTCAATTGGCCTGCCAACTCTCCTGACCTGAACCCCATAGAGAATCTGTGGGATATTGTGAAGAGAACGTTGAGAGACTCAAGACCCAACACTCTGGATGAGCTAAAGGCCGCTATCGAAGCATCCTGGGCCTCCATAAGACCTCAGCAGTGCCACAGGCTGATTGCCTCCATGCCACGCCGCATTGAAGCAGTCATTTCTGCCAAAGGATTCCCGACCAAGTATTGAGTGCATAACTGTACATGATTATTTGAAGGTTGACGTTTTTTGTATTAAAAACACTTTTCTTTTATTGGTCGGATGAAATATGCTAATTTTGTGAGATAGGAATTTTGGGTTTTCATGAGCTGTATGCCACAATCATCCGTATTAAGACAATAAAAGACCTGAAATATTTCAGTTAGTGTGCAATGAATCTAAAATATATGAATGTTAAATTTTCATCATGACATTATGGAAAATAATGAACTTTATCACAATATGCTAATATTTTGAGAAGGACCTGTATATGTCAAAGCTATGAACCTCACCGAGACAAGTTGCGCCATATCAATGGGCCTGATGGGATATACAAATAAAAAGTTCTTTCTTATGCCAGACCAATCTTTCAGTAACCAGAGATTAAATTACAGTTGTGACCCAGAAAACTGCACTTGCGACAGAAAACAATGGCAACCTCTCAACATTACAGGGAAATCAGAACCATTCAAAGCATATGTAACAGACCCCGGAAACCATCGACACTGCATAAGACAAAATATTACAGGGAATCATACTCATTTTGTAGGGAATACTACGAAATGTAACTACTTCTACACTTACAGGAATAATCCCAGAAACGGCACATACTGGATAGAAGGGGTGGCATGGTTATGTGGTAATAATGCTTATTATGTACTTCCACCCAGCTGGTATGGTGTATGTGCCCCAGTTTTCACATCAGATCACACTGTGGTACTTAGTAAGCAGACTATAGTTATACCACATAGGAGATCAAAAAGGGAAATAGATGTTAAACCACTTGACCCCATTTGGGGAACAAATGTCCCAGATGAATTTAAACTTTGGTCTAAAGATGATAAAACATTATTATCTCTCTCACCCTGGTTAGGTGTGGGCAAATTAATGCTGCGCGTGGAAACTTTAAGTTATCGATTTGGATTGTTTCTAAATAACTCCATAATAGTAGAAGAGGGTCAAAACACAGAAATGAGCGCTATGCGAGCCATAATAATTCAGAACCGCATGGCTTTGGATATTCTAACAGCATCAATGGGGGGCGTTTGTGTTCTATTGAATAACACCTGTTGCACATATATCCCAGATAATATACACTCTGCAAACATAACGGGAGCATTAAACAATCTACGGAATTTGCAAAATGTCATGGCACATGACCACCCAGATCCTAACTCTTCTTGGTTAGATTGGATGCTCACAGGGGGATGGATAAATCTGTTTAAGGTTCTCTTAGTTGCAGTAATAGCATGCATGGGCCTTCTGTGTCTCCTGTCAATATGTATTATCCCATGTTGCAAATGCATGGTACAAAAAATAGTAACTCAGTCAGTCACGGTGGCATATGCAACACTGAACCAGGTGGAAATGCACGAAAATGAAGGGGACAATTATGATGACATGTTGTAAATAAATCACATCAAAAGCCTGAGTGTACTCATACATTGTATTTCATAAAATGACCTTACAGCAGAAAATCGAAAGAAGTTGTTGCTTAAGTGAAATGAGAAAAAGTACAATGATGACATAAACAGGGCAGATTTTTAAATTCCTTTATTATGTTTCACTGTTTTCATTAAGTATTATTATTTTATTTTTATGATTTCAAGTATTATTATTTTATTTTTATGATTTCAAGTATTATTCTTTTATTTTTATGATTTCAAGTATCATTCTTTTATTTTTATGATTTCAAGTATTAATCAACATTTAACTTTTAATGGTTGCTGAGGGCGGCGGGACCGTATGAGTATTTCCCACAAAATATAATCTGTTTACCGTCCGTGGGTTTCTGCTCATACAGAGTATTTTTCTTATTCGTTTTTATATTAAATGTTTTTACTTGTGATAAAAGGAGGGACTGTTGGATGGGTGCGAAAACTTGTTATCACTCATGTCAAAACTTTGTGTTGCAAGGCACCTGCACTATGCCTTCCTCCCTGTGTGTATGAATTATTGTTATCTCCGTGAGAACCAGCCTCCTTTCTGTCTCACACACATACACCCTGTCTGAACTGTCTGTTGAATTGTGTATATAAATAAAGAGATAGGGTGTCAAAACTTTGTAGTTGCACTGCAAAGTGGGCTACCCTTGCTGCAGGTAACTCTGACTGTATCGTTCTTACCTCTGAGTTGACTAAATAATACCTAACAACAACCTATATATATATATAACCATACTTACATTACTACAACCTAATAATGCTGACCTTTTTAATTGTCTGTGGTGACCCTTCTGCAAGTTTAAAGAGTCAACTGCTCAATTGGTGTTGACAGTTTAACATGCACACATAAGCCTGTCCAATTAACAGACAATAAACTTCTCAGCCTGCCATTACCATAAACCTAATACATATCAGTTACATATGTGTGAGCATTCAGCACCCTTGACCACAGCCACCTGGAATTAAGGCAATGCCAAAATGTGAAAACCTCATTACTAACATCTAAGGTACAATCAGTGGAGTGGTCATAAGTAAATACAGTGGAACATTTACATTTAAACATGGGACAAGCCATAGTCCATCCTTCTCATGAAAGAATACCGGTGGACGCTGCCATGATACAGTGAGAAGCACAAACAATGCAAGTGTCATTTTGCTGACTTAGTGTAGAATAGACAGTGAGATTGAAATATGGCATGGATTGGAGTGAATTACTAAATGAAGGATGATTTGGGACAGTTTTATTTGAATATGATACAGTTAAATAGATCCTTTTCTCATGGCATAGCAACTTAAGCATCAGGCCCATTAGCAGACATACAAACAAAGCAGGGCTGATCTGTTTAATTAGTGATGGATTTTGCTGCATAGTTGGCAAACTGATACCATGCATTATTTTTCAGCCATTTGAAATCCCACTTTGCAATACCAGCTGAACCCACTACTGAATGCTTGGTGTGATTTACGTTGTGATTATCACCTAACACTTGAAAATGAATAATTAAAGGCAAAACAATGATGCATGCAATAACAAAAATACCTGCAGTGATACTCAGAGGCCTAACGAGGACCTGCATTGAGGGTCAAGACATTCTACCTTTCACCCAATGTTTACTAAGATAGAGAAACCGAGTCTACTTCTGCCAAATCTGTTCTTACCTCAGCCAAAGTGTGAGGGAGTTAGACCGGGTTTACATCGTGTTAGATGGTTTTAAACAGCTCCAGCTTTTTCTTTTAGTTTGACAACATGTGAAGTAACTTCTGTAACCTCATAAGGTCCTAACCATCTGGGTTCAGCCCACTTGTGTTTGTGAACTTAACTCTCACCCACTCCCTGACACTTAAAGCTAGGGTCTGTCTGGTTTGCCTCCAGTTCAGCTCTCTTTACCTGTGTAGACAAAACTTTAGCCAAATTAGTCAGAGCTTTCATATAATCATCCAGAACTATAGCACATATGTCCAATGAAAGCATTTGACCTCCTTCAAAGGGAAATCCTTTAATTATTCTAGCTCATGAGGCGTTAGATGTGTCTTCATGCCAGGTGAGTTTCAAATGGACATAAGGGTCAAAGGCAACGTTTCTACCCATGGTAATTTGTTGCCATGACATATTTGACATATTTTAGAAAATTTTCTCTACAAGGTCTGATTAGCTCTCTCCACTAAGCCTCGAGACTTGGGGTGATAGACTGAGCCAAACCTGTGACTTATTCCTAATGCTTTTTCCACCTTAGCTAGACGAGTGTTACTAAAATGAGTCCCTTTATCTGACCTAATCACTTTAGGAACTCCAAACCTTGGAATTAGCGCATTTTTCAACAAGTTTCTGACTATTTCTGCTGTTTAATTACTGCATGAGCTTGCTTCGGTCCATCTTGTAAATCTGTCAATCATCGCTAACATGTATCTAAACCCTTTAACTCTCGCTGTCTGCACCCATTTCAGTAAAATCAATGGTGATGTCTTTGAAAGGTGCAGGGGGTACAGGAAACAGGCCTAGGGGACACTTGAATGACCTCTTGGGGTTACATTTATTGCAAGTTTGACAGTGTTTCACATAATTGGTGACTATTTCTGTCATGATGTATGTTTGTATGGGTTGTACTGGAATTCTAATTTCCCCTCGGGGATCAATAAAGTATCTTTGAATTGAATTGAAAGGGGTGTCACCAATTCACTTCCATATTGACTTGAGTCTTTTCCTGCTCTCATGTGCTGTTCCATGGGCTTGTTTTAGCAGAAGATTACATAGTTTTGCTGATGCGACTAATCTGCCATCAAATAATCACCATAGCCCATTGTTCTGTGCAGCTCACATATTTTGTTCATAGACATCAGCTGCTTTCTGGATGTCTGTGATGTCATTTCAGTTAAAGTGGGCAGGTCTTAGGTCTTGGGGTATAACCTCCAACATGCTTCAGTGCTTCTATTAAGGTTTTTATTTCTGCCAACTGTGCAGATGCAGGCTGTGGTATAATTTAATTCTTAACCACAGTGAATGTTTGTCTGTCTGCATTTGCTTTAACAACAGCATATGATGCTATATTCCCTTCTTGAGACTTATAGGAACACCCATCTGTAAATAACTCCGGGTACAGCAATGGTTCTGTTCCCAAGTCTTCCTTTAGTTTTAACTGTTTCGCAGTGAGATCTTATTGTGCGGTTGATCAGATGTGTGCTGCATTGTGGTTGCCAGGTTAACTTGTTCTGCTCCATAAGTAATGTGAGGTTGCAACAGGATTTCAGCAATTTTCTGTTTTCTCCCTGCTGACACTTTGAAGGCTTGAGAGCCTAAAAAGGCATCGACCCCATGACTTGTGTTCACTTTGAGTTGATGGCACATTACCAGGTGTGCTGTTTTTTGGATGGTTTTTGAGAGGGCCACCAGATGTCCTGTGCATCCTGTGTGTCCTGTCTCAATGTTATCCAGCTGAGAGGAGTGGTACATCAGGGTCCTTCTTTCACACCCTTCTTTCTGAAAAAGCACAGCTAAAACTATTCCTGTTTTTTCAGAAACATCCAAGAAAAAAGGCAGGTTATAATTTGGAGCAGACAAAGCTGAAATGGTGGCTAAAGTTTGCTCAGTCGTGATGAAAGCTTGCTCAGCATCTGGCATCCAGTGAAGTGTTGAAGTGTTGCTTGACTGTTTCTATTTCCTGCTGTAGACACAATGTCTCTCAATGGCTGTGTGAGAAGAGAATATTCAGGCACATGATGTCTGCTTTAACATCTACTACACAGTTAGTGGTTTAGGGTGGTGTAGAATCACACTACGCTGAAAGGTAGTGTGACCCAAGCTTAAAACAACTCTGCCTAGGAATGTCACAGAAGTTCTACAGAGCTGTAAATTCTCCTTCATAATCTTATAGCCATTTTAGCCATCAAAGTAAGGAGTGAGTGTGTGTTTTGCAGCAGTTGATGCAGCTAACAGGAGGTCATCCACATATTGGAGCAGTGTTACATTGTCAGACAGATTAAGTTCTGTTAAGTGTTGTTTCAGGATGTGGTTAAAGATGCCTGGACTGTCTCTGAATACTTGCGGACGCCTAGTGTAGGTGTACTGTGAGCCTTGGTATGTAAAGGCAAAATGTGCAGGCAATCAGGATGGGGAGGGACATACAAAAAGGCATTTGCAAGATCAATGCAGGTGAAAAACCTCTGTTGAGAGACAATACAGGTCCTTCTCAAAAAATTAGCATATTGTGATAAAGTTCATTATTTTCTATAATGTAATGATGAAAATGTAACATTCATATATTTTAGATTCATTGCACACTAACTGAAATATTTCAGGTCTTTTATTGTCTTAATATGGATTATTTTGGCATACAGCTCATGAAAACCCAAAATTCCTATCTCACAAAATTAGCATATTTCATCCGACCAATAAAAGAAGAGTGTTTTTAATACAAACAACGTCAACCTTCAAATAATCATGTACAGTTGTGCACTCAATACTTGGTCGGGAATCCTTTGGCAGAAATGACTGCTTCAATGCGGCGTGGCATGGAGGCAATCAGCCTGTGGCACTGCTGAGGTCTTATGGAGGCCCAGGATGCTTTGATAGCGGCCTTTAGCTCATCCAGAGTGTTGGGTCTTGAGTCTCTCAACGTTCTCTTCACAATATCCCACAGATTCTCTATGGGGTTCAGGTCAGGAGAGTTGGCAGGCCAATTGAGCACAGTGATACCATGGTCAGTAAACCATTTACCAGTGGTTTTGGCACTGTGAGCAGGTGCCAGGTTGTGCTGAAAAACGAAATCTTCATCTCCATAAAGCTTTTCAGCAGATGGAAGCATGAAGTGCTCCAAAATCTCCTGATAGCTAGCTGCATTGACCCTGCCCTTGATAAAACACAGTGGACCAACACCAGCAGCTGACACGGCACCCCAGACCATCACTGACTGTGGGTACTTGACACTGGACTTCTGGCATTTTGGCATTTCCTTCTCCCCAGCCTTCCTCCAGACTCTGGCACATTGATTTCCGAATGACATGCAGAATTTGCTTTCATCCGAAAAAAGTACTTTGGACCACTGAGCAACAGTCCAGTGCTGCTTCTCTGTAGCCCAGGTCTGGGGAATGCGGCACCTGTAGCCCATTTCCTGCACACGCCTGTGCACGGTGGCTCTGGATGTTTCTACTCCATACTCAGTCCACTGCTTCCGCAGGTCCCCCAAGGTCTGGAATTGGCCCTTCTCCACAATCTTCCTCAGGGTCCGGTCACCTCTTCTCACTGTGCAGCGTTTTCTGCCACACTTTTTCCTTCCCACAGACTTCCCACTGAGGTGCCTTGATACAGCACTCTGGGAACAGCCTATTCGTTCAGAAATTTCTTTCTGTGTCTTACCCTCTTGCTTGAGGGTGTCAATAGTGGCCTTCTGGACAGCAGTCAGGTCGGCAGTCTTACCCATGATTGGGGTTTTGAGTGATGAACCAGGCTGGGAGTTTTAAAGGCCTCAGGAATCTTTTGCAAGTGTTTAGAGTTAACTCGTTGATTCAGATGATTAGGTTCATAGCTCGTTTAGAGACCCTTTTAATAATATGCTAATTTTGTGAGATAGGAATTTTGGGTTTTCATGAGCTGTATGCCAAAATCATCCGTATTAAGACAATAAAAGACCTGAAATATTTCAGTTAGTGTGCAATGAATCTAAAATATATGAATGTTAAATTTTCATCATGACATTATAGAAAATAATGAACTTTATCACAATATGCTAATTTTTTGAGAAGGACCTGTATTAGGCGAGGATCAGGGACAGCTAGAGTGTTTGGAGCTGTACCATCATTAAAAGGCCTAAAGTGTTGTACCATTCTCCAGCCTTTGTTTGGGACAGGGAGAATGGGAGTATTCTGTGCATCACAGATGGATGTCTGGTCAGAGCTAATGAAATAAACACATTCTTCAATAGGGTCAGTTCAGAAGCAAGGTCGGCATCCTCCTCTCCTGCTCACAGCCAAACAGACATCCCACCCTCCTTTGACCCACAGATTTCCTGTCAGACGTTTTATCTTCCACCTTGCCAATGGACCCTTCTGCATCTACATGTTTGCCTTCAACCAATTCAGAAGATACTGATGCTCCCTTTGTCTCCACCTTGCACCTGTGTGTCTCCAGAAGTCAGGTGAAGTGACAACTGCAAACACTGAATAAGGCTGCAGGTCCAGATGGTGTCAGCCCTAGAGTCCTTAAGGCCTGTGCAGAGCAGTTCTGTGGGATTTTGCAGCACCTCTTCAACCTTAGCCTGGCCCAGATGAAGGTTCCAGTGTTGTGGAAGCCCTCCTGTGTTGTTCCGGTACCAAAGAAAACTCACCTATCAGTCCTCAATGACTATGGATCTGTTGCCCTGACGTCCCATATCATGAAGGTCTTAGAGAGACTCCTTTTGGCCCACTTGAGTAAACAAACAATAAACTATCAGGACCCTCTTCAGTTTGCTCATCGCTGTGGAGTTGCAGCTGAAGATGCCATCATATACAGTGCCTTGCAAAAGTACTCGGCCCCTTTGAACTGGTCAACCTCTTGCCACATTTCAGGCTTCAAACATAAAGATATAAAATTCTATTTTTTGTGAAAAATCAACAACAAGTGTAACACAATCGTGAAGTGGAATGAAATTTATTGGATGTGTCAAACTTTTTTAACAAATAAAAAACTGAAAAGTGGAGTATGCAATATTATTCGGACCCTTTACTTTCAGTGCAGCAAACTCCCTCCAGAAGTTCAATGATCCAATGTTGTCCCAAATGACTGATGATGATACATAGAATCCACCTGTGTGTAATCAAGTCTCCATATAAATGCACCTGCTCTGTGATAGTCTCAGGGTTCTGTTCAAAGCGCAGAGAGCATCATGAAGACCAAGAAACACATCAGGCAGGTCCGAGATACTGTTGTGGAGAAGTTTAAAGCCGGATTTGGGTACACAAAAATTTCCCAAGCTTTAAACATTCCAAGGAGCACTGTGCAAGCAATCATATTGAAATGGAAAGGAGTATCAGACCACTGCAAATCTACCAAGACCCGGCCATCCCTCTAAATTTTCATCTCGAACAAGGAGAAGACTGATCAGAGATGCAGCCAAGAGGCCCATGATCACTCTGGATGAACTGCAGAGATTTACAGCTGAGGTGGGAGAGTCTGTCCATAGGACAACAATCAATCGTACACTGCACAATTCTGGCCTTTATGGAAGAATGGCAAGAAGAAAGCCATTTCTCAAAGATATCCATAAAAAGTCTCGTTTAAAGTTTGCCACAAGCCACCTGGAAGACACACCAAACATGTGGAAGAAGGTGCTCTGGTCAGATATAACCAAAATCAAAATGTTTAGCCACAATGCTAAACGATATGTTTGGCGTAAAAGCAACACAGCTCATCACCCTGAACACACCATCCCCACTGTCAAACATAGTGGTGGCAGCATCATGGTTTGGGCCTGCTTTTCGTCAGCAGGGACAGGGAATATTGTCAAAATTGATGGGAAGATGGATGGGGCCAAATACAGGACCATTCTGGAAGAAAACCTGTTGGAGTCTGCAAGAGACCTGAGACTGGGATGGAGATTTATCTTCCAACAAGACAATGATCCAAAACATAAAGCCAAATCTACAATGGAATGGTTCACAAATAAACATATCCAGGTCAAAGTCAAAGTCAAAGTCAAAGTCCAGACCTGAATCCAATCGAGAATCTGTGGAAAGAGCTGAAGACTGCTGTTCACGAACGCTCTCCATCCAACCTCACTGAGCTCCAGCTGTTTGGCAAGGAAGAATGGGCAAGAATTTCAGTCTCTCGATGTGCAAAACTGATAGACTTACCCCAAGCAACCTGCAGCTGTAATTGCAGCAAAGGTTGGCGCTACAAAGTATTAATGCAAGGGGGCTGAATAATATTGCACGCCGCATTTTTCAGTTTTTTATTTGTTACAAATGTTTGACACATCCAATAAATTTCATTCCACTTTACGATTGTGTCCCACTTGTTGTTGATTCTACACAAAAAATTTTAATTTTATATCTTTATGTTTGACGCCTGAAATGTGGCAAACGATTGATCAGTTCAAGGAGGCCGAGTACTTTCGCAAGGCACTGTACCTGCTTTAACAAACCCACTGTCATCTGTACAAAGACAGCAGCACTGTGAGGATCATGTTCTTTGATTTCTGCAGTGCATTTAACACAATTCAGCCTGATTTGCTTTGTCAGACACTCCAGAAGACTCAGGTGGAGGCCTGAACAATCTCCTGGATCAAAGACTACCTGACAAACAGACCACAGTTTGTAAGACTGAAGGGTTGTGTGTCTAACCAGGTAGTCAGCACCACAGAAGCACCACAGGGGACTGTACTCTCACCATTCCTTTTCACTCTGTACACCTCAGACTTCCAGTAAAAGACAGACTCCTGTCATCTGCAGAAATACTCAGATGATTCTGCAGTCGTGGGGTGGATCAGAGATGGACAAGAAGCTGAGTACAGGGAGCTGGTGGACCGCTTTGTGGCATGTTGTGGAAACAATCATCTAATCTTGAACGTGACTAAAACAAAGGAGATGATTGTAGATTTTAAGAGAAACAGGAATAGGTCAAACACTATTTCCATCATGGGAGAAGAGGTGGAGGTGGTGGAGGAGTATAAATACCTCAGTGTTCACCTGGACAACAGACTGGAGTGGAGATGCAACTGTGAAGCCGTCTACAAGAAGGGACGCAGCAGACTGTACTTCTTGAGGAAGCTTAGGTCCTTCAATGTTTGCAGCAAGATGCTGCATATCTTCTATAAGTCTTTTGTGGAGAGTGTGGTCTCTTCTGCCATCATCTTCTGGGGTAGCAGCATCAGATCCAGGGACCTGAAAAAGCTGATAAAGAAGGCTGGTGCTGTTCTGAGGACTCCTATGGAACCTTTGATCATTTTGCAAAGAGGGATGCTTCATAAAATGAAGAACATTATGGAGAACCCTAAGCATCCTCTTCATGAGACTGTCCTACAACAACAGAGTGTCTTCAGTCAGAAGCTTCTTCAGATCTGCTGTAAAACAGACCGCTTCAAGAGATCCTTCCTGCCCACAGCCATCAGCATCTACAACAGGTCTTTGAAGAGACCATAATATGAGCTACAACAACATTCCATTTCCCTTCATAATTAATAAAGTATTTTTGAATTGAATCGAATATTGCAATATGCTTATTTGTTTCCAGTGGAGTAGTTGACTATCCTGACTAAGGTGTTCATTGCATTCACAGACAACTGTTTTTCATTGATAGTTCTTTTTTGCAGATTTCTATACATACTTTTTCATACAATATTTTTTTGCACATTGGTTTACATAGTTTTGTACTGAACATTCTCTTTTTCATATTGGTTTACACAGTTTGTTATGGATTATTCTTTTAAAAAAATAAATAAAATTCCACCAGAGACAAAAGGACACCATTTTGATTGATTTCTTTTCATTATATTGATTTTGTTTTGCTGTGAACAACGGCACATTTTAAAGATAAACAGTCATGACCAATGCTTATGTCATATGCCGAAGGAGTCCTACAGTGGAAATTAGCACATTTATTTGACCAGATTCCCTTCTTGTGCCAAACAAATCCATTTAAATTGTGCAACATGCCAGCTCTGCCTGGCACATTGCCCACTAAAACTGTGGAACAAATATGCTTCAACTGATTCACTCCAAATGTGCTGCAGTTATAGTCAAGATGTTGATGAATACAATCTGAGGCTTTTCCAAGGATTTCAAATGGATTTTCATGGTTTTTGCAATATTAATTTAGAAAAAGATTTTGGCTAGCCTCAAAAAATGTTTTTTCTTTGTTTAATCACAAATATATCAGACGTAGTAACAGTTGCAAAAGTGGTTCCACTGCAAAAATATTTTTTTATGTCTTACCTTTATACAGTTACCAAAGGTTTTGATTTAGACTTTATAACTGTAGAACTATATTTTATTTCTTTCAATTATGTAATTTCATGCAGAAATTGCGTCTAAAGCCCTTGGGGCTTAACAGGTTAAAAGGCTATATTTAGGATATCACCTTCACTGTCGACATGTATGTTAAAATCACCCACTATATAAAAAAAAATAAATAGCGCTATCAGTATTTAACAATAAATGAGATAAGAAGTCTGAGAACTGATAAAAAAAATTTAAAATACAGGCCTGGGGGAAGATAACAAATAACAAGCAGAAACGGTTTTAGTGCCTTGCAATTTGGATTAGGAAACTTATGGGTTAAATATTCAAAAGAATTTAGCTATTAATTGGCCTGGGACTAGTCAATAAATTGGACTGAAAGATGGTTGCTACTCATTCTCCTCCTTGAGGAATGTAAAAATTGTAATTATTAGAGAAGTTGACTCCCAGCTCCACACCTGCTCCACGCCTGTAGACAGGAAGGCTGAGATTCATCAAGCTGTACAGGAGACCCTGGCAGAGAAATATTTTCCATCACCCCCACAGCACATATTGACAATTTCCCCCCTCTAGATCCACCACTACCATACTGGAATAACAGAGGCCTGTAAACAGAGGGAAGAGGAGGTTTTATAACAAGACACAAGAGAAGAGCTGGGTGCAACTTCTGTTTTTCCACAATTGACCAAGTCAGTGGTGACCGGCAGTATTAATGATCCTATCAACCATTGCAAGTGCCTCAACTAGGGGGCATGGAGACGGGCCCCAATGGAGTAGTCATATTTGGATGTTGCACACCATCGCTTATAAATTGGCTAAACCACATTTGGTGTACGGCTGTGCTTCTGACTGGAGGGTGACCGCTGTTGAAAATCTGTATAGGTTTTAAAGGCTTTAAAGTTGGAAGCACTCACTGTATGAAATAAAAAAAAATTATTTCATATTTTATATTTTACACGATACAAACATGAATAAAGAAGTGTAGAAAGCACACTTGATTATGAGCTGGAAAATGCAGATTACATTTTTGAACATAGCATCAAGGTAGGATTTTTCCCTTTAGTTATTGTAATCAGAAGGTTGTCAATAGTAGGTCTTATGCTGACGGGCTGTACACGGGGTATTCCATTGGCAGTGTGGTAGAGCACACTTGACAAGCCACCTAGTGATATCAATCCCCTGTAAGTAAAAACATACCAAGGAGTTGTTGCATTCCATGGATCAAAAGGAGTAATCAACTGAAATTTTAAGAAGAAATATTAAAAGGTATATAATGGACGTCATGATAGGAGCAACAGGCTAGAAACCAAGCTCCATCGGAAAAAAAAATAGAAAACTGTGACAAGTGCAGATATTTGAGGCCTTAAGTAAAGAAATCAATCGCTAGATAAGATGCCCTTATCCTCGAAAATTAGAGGACATGGAAAACATAAGTGTTTGAAAGAATTGGAGGATAAATCACCGAAGACAGACAGTGCTAGCTTGGACGCTAGTAGCCGTGAGACCCAGGTAATGTGCGAGAGTGTGATTTTCCTGCTAGGAGAATTGAGGAAACTAAGTGTAGAAAATGCTCAGGGTCATAAACAAACACAGACATTGGTGTGCTGAAGTCACAGAGGTGGTTAAAAAGCTCCCCGGTGGCAGGGCTTCGGGGGAGAATGAGATCTGCCCTGAGTACCTCAATTCTCTGTATGTTGTAGGCCTGTCATGGTTGACACGCCTCTTCAATATTGTGTAATGGTCGGGGACAGTGCCTCTGGACTGGTGGTCCGGAGGGTGTGTTTCAACTACAGGGGGATCACACTCCTCAGCCTCCCTGGTAAGGCCTACGCCAGGATATTGGAGAGGAGAGTCCGGCCAATAGTCGAACCTCAGCTTCAGGAGGAGCAGTGTGGTTTTCATCCTGGGCGTGGAACACTGGACCAGCTCTATACCCTCTACAGGGTACTCGAGGATTAATGGGAGTTTGCCCAACCGGTCCAGATGTGTTTGTGGACCTGGAGAAGGCATTCGACTGTGTCCATTGTGGTGCCCTGTGGGGGTGCTCCAGGAGTATGGAATCGGGGGCCCTTTATTAGGGGCCATCCGGTCTCTGTACAAGTGGAGCAGGAGTTTGGTCCGCATTGTCGGCACTAAGTCGAACTTGTTCCCAGTGCATGTTGGACTCCGGCAGGGCTGCCCTTTGTCACCGGTCCTGTTCATAACTTTTATGGACAGGATTTCTAGGCACAGCCAAGGGCCAGAGGAGGTCTGGTTTGGGGACCAGTGTATTTCATCTCTTCTTTTTGTGGATGACGTGGGCCTGCTGGGCCCCCTCTAGCCAAGACCTACACCATGTGCTGGGGCGGTTCACAGCCGAGTGTGAAGCGGCTGGGATGAGGATCAGCTCCTCCAAGTCGGAGGCCATGGTTCTCGACCGGAAAAAGGTGGCTTGTCCTCTTCAGGTTGGAGGGGAGTTCCTGCCTCAAGAGTTCAAGTATCTCGGGGTCTTGTTCACGAGTGAGGGAAGAATGGAGCGGGAAATCGACAGGCAAATCGGTGCGGCTGCCGCAGTAAGGGGGTCACTGTGCCTGTTCGTTGTGGTGAAGAGAGAGCTGAGCCGAAAAGCGAAGCTCTCGATTTACCGGTCGGTCTACGTTCCTACCCTCACCTATGGCCATGAACTTTGGATCATGACCGAAAGAACGAGGTCCCGAATATAAGCCGCTGAAATGAACTTCCTCCGTAGGGTGGCACTCCCTTAGAGATAGGGTGAGGACCTCAGCCATCCGGGAGGGGCTTGGAGTAGACCGCTGCTCCTCCACATCGAGAGGAGTCAGTTGAGGTGGCTCGAGCATCTATATCGGATGCCTCCTGGACGCCTTCCTCGGGAGGTGTTCCAGGCACGTCCCACCGGGAGGACGCCCAGGGGACGGCCCAGGACACGCTGGAGGGACTATGTCTCTCGGCTGGCCTGGGAACGCCTTGGGCTCCCCCCGGAGGAGCTGGAGGAGGTGTCTGGGGAGAGGGACATCTGGGCATCTCTGCTGAGTCCGTTCCCGGATAAAGCGGAAGACAACAAGTATGAGTACGAGATCAGGTCACCACTCTCTGTCCCATTACCAGCGGGGGTCAGACATGGTTACAGTTTACTTTCCATGTTTGGCTAGAATTTTGGAATTTAATTTTCATGTTCATAATGTTTGTGTTTTGTTCTGCCGGAGACAAGTTGTTAGTTTTGTGTTCAATGTTATATGTCGGGAACTAAATTTGTTTTTATTTTTCATATCTAACAGATATTGAAGAGTGGACAGGGCGTTGTTATATGAAACAATACAAATATAATGGCATCACTTAACTTATGTACATATAACATAAAAGGAATAAATAATCCAAATAACAGAAAAAAGAGAATGGGTCAGTTGAAAAAATGCAATGGGGTATAGCTTTACTTCAAGAAACACACCTTACAGAAATTGAATCCCTAAAATTAAAAAGAGTGGGTAGATCAAATATACAGTAGCCCATATGGGAAACACAAAAAGAGAGGGGTGGCTATCCTTTTTAATAGATCTGTACATTTCCACTGTGAAAACATTCATCACGATGGTGAGAGTTATTATATTATGGCCATAGGGACAGTTGCTGGACTCAAAATAACAATTTTGAATGTTTATGCACCATATGAAGACTGAAGAGGTGAAAGATACTATTGGTCAGCTAAAAAATAATGAGTCCCCAGGACTGGGGGGTGGGGTGGTGGGGGGTATGGGGGTCATAAAATATCTATTTTTGCTGATGACATTCTTCTTTTTGTAAACACCCTGTTACTTCAATACCTCGACTTATGCAGAGCCTAAAAGATTATGCAGAAGTTTCTGGATTTAAAATAAATCAAAATAAGTTGGAAGCCATGATGGTATCAGGAAGGTGTTCAAATCAACTAGATGAAACTGTGTCATTCCACTGGTCTAAACATGGATTTAGGTACTTTGGAATTATCATAACACCTAACACTACAACATTTTTTGATGCAAACTGTAATAAATCAATTAAACAAATGAGGAAATGATTTGGCCCGTTGGGAGGTTCTCCCTTTATCTCTCATGGGTAAGGTTGAGGAGGTAAGGATGAATCTGCTCCATCGTCTCCTGTTTTTATTCCAGTCGATGCAATCTCTTTTTTTACAATGCTGAATAAATTAATATCAAAATTTAGAAGGCAACACAAAAGACCCAGAATTAAACTTAAAATAATTCAAGCAGCTAAAAAAGTGGGAGGCCTGGCTTCACCAAATTTCAGATTGTATTATTACTATTTACAATTGCAGCACTATTAACAGCAATAGTGATATGGATTAGTGGAGATAAGCAGGCAAGGTGGACCCAGATAGAGCAGGGTGAGGCTAGGTGTGCGGGGCTGTGTCTCGCCCTGTATGGACCCAATACACTTCAATAAATTGAAGAATAAAAATGAATGGATAAAGCATACCGTGAAGGTCTGGGCAGGAGTTAAAAAAAAAAAGTACTGAAGGATACCGAATTGATCTCTCGTGCTATACCTATAGCGGGCAATATGGAGTTTCCACCTTCAATGTTGGATCATGGCTTTAGGAGATGGGCAGCTAAGGGCCTCATTGTCATTGTTTTCTTAACTGATTTGACCCACATGCAGATAGACACTCAGGAGGCAGGAGAAAAGTTAAACATGTTTTATTAATGTTCAGGAAAGTAATGTGGAACTGGAAATGGAACTGGAGGCACACCATTGTACAGAGAAGGAGGACAGGTAAGAACTCAGAAGTCAGATGGGTATTACTGAAAACTGGATCGGGGTTTTTGCTTACAGTTTGATGAAGAGGTGGTTGAAGTGGAAGAAGGATGTGGAGTCTGGGAGGACTGACTTCAAGCTGCTGTGGAACTGGGGAGTTTGTCCAAGGAGACGGAGAACGCTCTGATGAGGTTTCAGGTGAGTGTTTGACAGTTACATTTATCCAGCTTTAGATTTCAGAGACGGAGTTACCTGGTGAGGGTTCAGTGCAACAGTTGGTGGACGGTGAGCAGGATTCTCTTGCTTGGGGATAAAGCTCTTGAGCTGTCAGCGGGAGCTTGATCCAAAATAGGTTTCTTCTGAGGCTTGAGTACTTTGGCTGAGACAGGATCCAAACAGAGGACTTGGAGACAGAACACAGGAACGTCACAGGAAAGTCACAGGAACTTGAGACCAGGTTTTGAAGTTTCCTATGGAGGAGCACACAAAAGGTAAGAAACTATGAACTTCGACTAGATACTCACATCTCATAGCTTAGCCATTTAGAGTTACCACAAAGGTTAACACTCAGGCACTGGGGTGCTGACAGCTCCACCTTCTTATACTCCTCCAGGTTGATGGAAATAGCAAACACCTGCTACCCTCCACACTGGAGGATCTTGGCGGCATCTAGTGGTGAGTAAATGTCAGCAGACAAAAAACATTACATGAAACTCCCAAGACTCCGACACTCATTAGTCTTAATCAATTATTTGAAGGCGCACATTTAAAGTCCTTCGCACAACTTCAAGAACAATTTGACCTCCCTTCAAATTATTTTTATAGATATTTACAAATTAGGCACTATATCATAAATCATAAGGAGAGGGAGAGACTTGGCATGGCCCCAATGGGAACAGCACTTTATTACAATTCTAGAAAAACATTTTCCACTACAAAAACATGTATCCTATCTTTATAAAAGACTTTCAACAGATATACTTACAAATACCAATAATATGAAGGAAAAGTGGGAATTAGAATCTGATACAATAATAGAAGACGAATTGTGGGTTAAGCTCTGTGATAGCAAGGAATCAATAGTCAGCAATGGAAAGAATTCGACTGGAAACTCAAAATTATATACTTTCACACCCCTCTATCTCATAATTTGTAAAAAAGATTCCTAAACAGTGTTGTGCTGGAGACAATGTGGCAAAATAGATGATCACACACATATTTTTGGGACTGTCCAGTCATTTTTAAATATTGAAAAAGTATTAGGGAAGAGACTGAGAACATTGTTAAAGTAGATGCTCCTACAAATGTACTGCATTTTTTGCTAGGTGTTATGCCAGCTGATGTTTTCAATGCTGACCAAAAATATATTATACACATTCTGTTGTTAATTGCTAAGAAAAATATCACTGCTAACTGGAAAAATGTGAAGCCACCAGCTGTAATGAAGTGGCAACAGAGACCTAAAAAGGTGCATATGATGGAAAAAATGACTACATCTTTACAAATGAAAATTGAACTTTTCAATCGGAGATGGAAGGTTGTTAAGGTGTACCTCTGCTTGTAAGATTTGTTTTTTTTCCCCTGTTCCTGTAGACTTGTTTGTATGTTATGTCTAACCACTTGTCTCATGCAATGTGATGTTTTGAAAACTGTAAACTTAAATAAAAAGATATATAATCAAAGCGGAAACATTTAACTGAAAAATAAGCGAATTGAGCGGGTTGGAGTCCCTCAAAAACTGTGTATTTAAAAGTACCAGCAGGTTTTAAGTCCATCAGATGCAAGCTCTGACGATCTATCACAACAGTTCTATAAAGTTCTAATAAGAGAAATGAAAGGGAATAAGAGAAAGATAATAGATAAATGAGCTCTCAGACGTTTTTCATATAGCGTAAAACTCAGTGGGCATGTACAGAATTTGTCAGAACTGATAGATGAAAACTCACAGGAATAATGTCTGGAGTTTTGGCCGCAATATTCAAATGAGTTGAAGCGTGGCATAAAGTTCATTGAGTCAAGAACAAACTCCTGATCAGTAATGTAATGACATATCACACTGGGAAAAAGGAATAATATTTCAGCCTGCCCGTTAGAAATTGTGGGGCTGATGTGTCCTAGCTTAATAAAGAGAAAGAGTGAACATGAAAAGTTAATCCAGCAAAACTTTGTTTCCTTTTGCTAAAGCAAGCTTACTGTCCCTAACGTCAATGAAAAGAAGACTCAAAGAAATACGGAACTCAAGTGGTGTCACCTCTATATGACGAAGTTAGTGGATATAGTGTAATATTTGAGTGTGACACCTGCAATGAACTGCACTAGAGGTCCTACATAGACTGATTCAGTTTACAGCTCAATATCTCAAGGTTTAGTTGAAAGAGCAAGCCACAACCTGAAAAAAACCCTTTGCCCTGATGGCTGTAAGAAGTTCCCTCAATAGCAAAACTAACTTATCACCTCATGAATTGTTAACTGGGATCCTCAGAGTTGCTACACACATTTCAGGGCTAGATGTTTGGCAAATTAATCGTGATGAATACAAGAAAGCTCTTACCAACCTGACTAAGGTTATTGTCGACAGGTGCAGTAAGCATTCGGAAAGCCTAAAGAGACATCAGCTAGAGTCCCCTTGGTTAAAATAGGATAACATGTTGAATATCTAAATGACCAGAACAAGACTGACTGACCTGAGGCAGGGAGTTTCATCTCCACAAAGGGGGGTCTAAGCTTCATCCACAGATTTCTGAGATACTGTGTGTGCCTTAGGGTGCACAGTGAGTTAAACATGGTAAGGGGACCTTGTAGAAGCAAACTTGAGTCGTTAATAAATTCTCAAAGTAGAGAAGTAGTTTTGTGGTCTAACCCTAACAGAAGCAAAGCCCATTCAAGACTTTGGAGGAGAGTCACAAGGTGTGGACTGTAGCTAGAGTGAGAGCTTCAGGAGCCACCACACACAGGTCTATCCAGGAAATGGGCTACAACTGTCACATTCCTTGGGTTAAATCACCCAGAACATCAGAAGTGTCTTACCTGTTCAGGAGAAAATGGGTTGGACTGTTGCTCAGTGGCCCAAAGTCCTCTTAGCATTTCATATATGATCTGTTGTCAAGATGTAGGTCAGAGACACAAGAACCAACATTGCAGATGAAATGAAGGCTTCCCAAGAAACTGAGCAGAACCACAGGATGATCTTCTCAATGTCATGCTGCATTGATACAGTTATTTCAAAATCACCATAGGACCAAATACAAAGTGCAGAGACAGTACGATACATGGACATACTATTAAGTAGGACCACATTTCTGTAATAAAACTCATTTTTATTAGTCTGGTGTAATGATATTCTGGGCTTTAAATAGCTACAGGCCAGATTCAGCATAATTACTAGAAAAAAAATCAACACTTGGAATACTGAAATAAACCAATTTTCCAATGATTTTCTTATTTAGTGGGAAATGCCTATATAGCCTACCCCCATTTTTTCCCACTATGGAAAAGTGGAGAGACAAGTAAAAGCTGCTCTTTAGCTTCGTCTTGATTCCACAACCTTTCGTTTATATATGACTGACAGAGGGAGTCTCCATTAATGAGGAGGTTTACAGCCTGTGCTGAATGGCACTTGTACAGCTCAGATGTTCTGCTGTAGCTCATTCATCATGTTTGACAGGTAGAGCAGAAATCTCCTTGCTGATATTTCCAGGGCATCCAATCAGCATCAGCATCTGCAGGCAAATGTGACTGTGCCAGATGTTGCGATTACACTCACATGTGTATATATATATATATATATATATACACATACATACATATACTGTATGTATATCCTGCGTTGTGCTTAGTTTTCTTAGTTTTTTCCTCATAGCTCTAGACCCCTTTTGTTATTATTTACGCAGTTGTTAGTGTTCCTTCCAGATTTAGCTTTGTGTTTTATGTTAGGGTTTATATTTATATAGGTTTCCTTAGGTCTGTTTTCCATTAGTTTAGCTTTTCCCCATGTCCTTGTTTAGTTATTCCTAGAGTTACTATTTATGTTAGTTTATGTTTAGGTTTCTTTTCCCTAGAGTTGTCCCCAGTTTAGTTTAGTTTTCCCATCCTGTCTCTGCGTTCTCTAGCTCCCATTTCCATAGTAACATATTCCCTCAGTTCCCTGCAGCCTGGTCCACACTTGTTACATGTTTCCTCTGATTACCTGCCTCCCTGTCTCATTGGTCCACACTCCACTTCCCTCAGTTTATAAGCTCTCTAGATTTCATTGTTCCCTGCTGGTTCCTCACGTTAACAACCCTAGTTGTCTTCCCGAGTTCTCCTAATGGTTTGTTTTCTGTTTGCCTCCTGAACAAATTACAGCAAATACCCTTATGTGTAATCCATGCAATAATTATTAAAATACACAGTTGAAGCAGTAGGGAGTGAAACAAGCACGTTCTCATATTCTAGAACTGAGAGACTGTAGAGGCCTGTGTGGAGCCACATATTATCTGCCACATATTATCTGTCTTATCTTTTGCAAAAATATAAACAAGTATATTCAAAGAAATGATGCATGATGATTTTACATTCTTTCACATGTATTAAATGAAATTAGTAACCTTTGATTAACAAGTTAAAAGATGTATGATTGAAATGTGGGTAAGAACTGAGAATTAGAGTAAAAAAACATTAAGGTTTGACATTCTCAATCAGCTATATATGAAAGAGATAATCATTTAAAAAGAATGAAGTGATGGTTTTGTAACTGTGTTTTAAAGTAAATGCTGAAAGCTGAAGAATGGAATGTGTAATACTGTGTAAAGTTTAAAACTGAGCAGATTAAGGAAAGAACTGTAGGATGACTAGGAGTGACAAGAGCCAGCTGCATGCTGACATCGAACCTTTTGAAGGCTAAACGGGAGGAAGGGAGGATGCGACTACAGTCAGCTGCGTGGCTGTTACCGGCATCTCCAAGGCCGAGAAACAGCATCAGTAGGTCACGATGACCATGACTAAAGTATTGAGCAATAACCAAGAAGCTGAGCTGAATAGGTTGCGCAATAACTGAGAAGCCTAATAAGGGGCTGACTGGTGAAAGCATCAAGCACCAGAAAAGCAATGCTGAAGGAGGGAACGGGGTTGTTTCCTCGCAAAAGACCAGCGAACAAGATCGGACGGAGAAAAGAAGCTTAGATGGAAAAGGAACAGAGACACAGCCCAACTGATTGACTGCATTAAAAAGAGGATCAACCCGTGTCCCCAGAGAGGACTGTGCCTCAAGATTAAGAATCTGATTTCATCTAAAGCCTTTTTATCCAAACAACAGAAGTGAACTTGATCGGTGAACGGCTGATTGCTCTAAGTTTCAGGCTGAATCAACTTCATTTATGTCTCCGGGTTTCCTTCAACTCTTCAGCATCTGGAAACTACTGTCTTCTGAGACATATAACAACAAAGATCCTGTTTAACCATTGAAGCCTGGAGTATCAGTGCCTGCCACTTAAAGGAAGAAAACTGAAGATTAAGTCGTATTCCCTTCAAGAAACCACTCGTTGTTACCAGAAGAAACTTCTTTATCAGGTGCATGGATGAGCCTCCGTCTTCAAAGCCTCTCCAAACTCACTAGTTTCAGCATCAGGGAAAGACAGGTTGAGTTGATTGATTCATTCTATTATTGAAATTATTTTGTGTTGCCAAATTTAAGCTGTTACTGACCCCTGCAAAAAGTTAATAATTAAAGAAAGCATATAAAATTCTAGTTAAATTGTGAACATTCAATTATTTGAGTCACCGTATTTTTGTTTTTTCATTGGTGGTAAAAAGACTTGTTGCCTGGTTCTAAGATATTTTAGGAGGTTTTTATATTTTGCCTTAGCCAAGTTTGTTAAAACAGCACCCTTGGGGCTCGTGCCGAGCCACTAAAATTAACCTAGCCCATATACCAAGAGCCAGTTGTAAATTAGGGAATGAGCAGCCGTGAACAAAAGTGACTGTTGAATATGTGGATGACTGTAATAGGCTACTCAGTCGTCCAGACCTCCAGTTGAAGAAGGGCGAGACTTTTGTATGAAGGCTGTCAGAGGCTAGGTGAGTCATTTCCTGACACCAGCTTAAACAGAACTTTCAGTAAATCTGCTTAGTAAGACCTTTCAGGTTTAGGGAAGTCCGGACCCGTTGGATGGAGAGCTGGATTGAGCAATCCCTTTAGACATAAGGAAGTAGGAGGGAGGGGTTAGCTCATTGGACAACGAAAATACATATGTATATATTGTATATATATATATATATATATATATATATATACAGTGGGGAAAAGAAGTATTTGATACACTGGCGATTTGCAGGTTTTCCCACTTCCAAAGCATGAGAAGTCTTTAATTTTTATCATAGGTACTCTTCAACTGTGAGTGATGGAAGCGAAAACAAAAATCCAGAAAATCACATTGTGTGATTGTTCAGTAGTTAATTTGGAGGTGTGCCCCTGTGGGGCAGGGATTCGTGGCATTTGTGTTCTTGGGCATGAGTTCCTTACCTGTGTCCTTGCTGGGGGTGGCCCTGTGGGGAAATTCATGTTAGGGTTCATGGAGGTGGAAGGTTCATGGGGTTGAGCTTGAAGTTCATTGGGGTGTTGGGACTGTTTCATGAGTGTTTGTATGGGTACGCATGAGGGTGGGAACATGTGATTGCGACTCTGTGTGCATGTTTTTCTGTCAGCTTGAGTTTTGAGATGCCCCCTCACCTGGATCATCTTAGGTCCTCTATCAGATGTGGGACCTATTTCCTCCCATCACAGTACCTGCTGCTTGCTGTTGTCTCTGTCTGCTGGTGCGTTGGTGGTTGTAGGTGTCCAGAGATGGGTACTCAGGTGTGTGCCGGCTCACTCCCAATGGCTGCTTGGCTTGGCCTGGGTCCCCGGGCTCTGCTGGGCCTCTGCTGGGCCTCTGCTGGGGGGTTGGTGTGCGCTTTGATCCTAAGGCCTTGGTTCCATGGCTGGATCTGCTTGTAGCCGACTGCGGGTGTTATATTCTCTTTATCCTTCTTTCTCTCCTCTCCATTTTTACTTTTTGCAACACCTCTCTCCCTTTCTTGCTTCTTTTTTCCCTTTCATTTCAGTCTCCATGTCCATTGCATTTGAAATAATCCCAAAGCAATTTCTAATGAAGTTTTTTATATATATCAAGCACAGCTTTATAGTAAAAGCCTTGATGCTGCACTTGTGAAAGTAAGTCTGTTGGGCTTCCTTTTGGCACGCAGACAACAATTGATCTGCAAACTCCTCCCACAAAACGGAAGTGCGGCAGACCCCTAGGGGGAGTCAACCACCAAGTTGTACAGTATCAGACCAGACCCTTAGCAAAGACATTAACAGGATTCCCAGAAAGAAAAGGTATTTTTTTCTTATACGTCTTTTTCAAACAAGTAGGTCATAATCTTTTACAATTTTATACAACAGCAGCATATTTACATTACCGTTATTAGTGGTCGACTCCCCATAGCAGTCTGGCACTCTTCCATTTTGTGCAGCTTTTCTTAACTAGGACCGAGCAGCTACTGTAAGCGCTGCAAAGGTCTATTGTAACACTCCAATTATTATTAGGCCCAAGCAGTTAGACGCTGCGAAGGCCTATTGTAATTGGTCCGTTTATTATTATTATTCATTTCCCAAATGAATAGGCTTTTTGGAAGCTTTGTCATATTCAAAAAGTCACCAAAATTTGCACAAGCATCAATCCTGGTGTAAAATTAAGCATTTTAAGGGTTTTGCAAAAGTCGCAATAAAAAAGGCTCAACAGCGCCCCACCCCCAAATTTTCAAAACAGCCTCCTTATTTACTCATTTACTTTGTCGTATGAGATTTGGTACACTTGTAGAACTGTCTGAGCCCTATATAAACTCTCTTGCATCCATGTCCTATAACAAACAAAAAGTTGACCATCTTGGACTGAATTTTCAATTTGGACCCTAGTTTTGACGTTTATAGCCTCCGTATTTGATTGAACTCCTCATAGAGATTTTGATTGACCGGTCCAACATCCCGCTGTGGCCTTGGTTTGCCTCTGATTTCCACATTTTTCATCGGATCGGCACCAAATTCAATATGATTGATATTAGTCAAGCCCCCTAAATGGTGTTTGAGACCGTGGGAAAGGCATGATTGGTTTAACTTGGAGAAGCCCATACAATGTTCTTGCAATTCGGCCAAAGTCTTATATGTAACTCTTATAGTAGCAAGAAAACCTAAAAGCTGTCTTACTTCTCCTACTGTTTGAGGGATTTTGGCTTTAAGTGCCTGGACAGCTTCTAGGTCATTTGGGTCTATTTGAACACCCTCAGCTGAAACAAGACGACCTACATACCTCACCTGCCTATAAAACAGCTCACATTTTCCAGGTCTTTGCTACACTCCATGACTTTGTAGGGCTCTCAGAACTTTTCTCACACTACAAACATGTTCTTCAAATGCTGGACGTAACACAAAATATCATTCAGGTAGAGAATACAACATTCGTCTCTAAGGGAGCTAAGCATTTCTTCTATACTCCTTTGGAAAACTGCGGGTGCGTTCGAAAGTCCGAAAGGTATTCAAACCCACTCATACAACCCCCAAGGAGTAACAAAAGCCGTTAAATACCTTGGGCCCTCTGCCATAAACCCCCTGGTGGTACGCCGTGCCTTGATCCAGAATACTGAACCATGTTTGGCCACCTAGTGTATCAGTTAGATCCTGAATACGTGGTAATGGGTGGCGGTCAGGGATGGTTTTCTGACTAAATAATCTATAATCAATACAAAGGCGTAGCGAACCATCTTTTTTTCTAACGCATACCACGGGGGCTGAATATGGAGATTTTGACTTAATGATCCACCCCTTCGCTAGGAGATCTTGAATATATTCTTTAACTTTTGAAAACGAAGGCTTGGAGGAGTAGGCTTTCGGCACAGGGATGTCATCTTTGAGGTTAAGAGACATCTGCAAACTGGGAATGCAACCTATATCATGATCATCTCTAGCAAATGCTGCACGGTCCTCATACAACCTCTCTGTCACAATCTTCTATGACTCCTCAGTATGGTGACCTAACTCTACAGGTGGGTGCCAGTGTAAAGGTAAGTCTTCAGGATCAACAGGAGTTGTAGCACTCTGGACCTTAAGGTTTTGGCTTCCTGGATCATCTGTCTCAAAAATCTTCTTTATCGGTTGAATGTTTCCAAGAGGGGACTTCCTGGGCAGGTAGTTGGTATTTTATCCAAGTTACACTGCCTGCGGGAATCATCTTCCTGTCCTGTCCTCAGCCATTGTTAAATTGTGGCAATCTTCTTTGCTTGGACAAAATGGACAATGATCTGTACTGTATTGCACGGAATGGACATGGCGCCTGCTAACAGCCGAGTTAGAGCAGAGGCCACTTTGTCAGGTTTTTCCTGGAGCACAACTTCAACAACATTGAAGCCAATCAATGGCATTTCTATTGGCAGCGAGCTAACTAAAAAGGGGACACTGATGGACAGATCGGGGTCCTCATTGCCAGTTAAATTAACAGTGATTATCACCCAGCCATCAAAAGGAATGATTTCTCCATTGCAAACAATTCCAACAACTGTTCATTTTGGTTGAGATTGACAACCTCTGAAAGTGGACACAGTTCAATTTGGACTAAAAATTTGTCTTTCCAGAATTGGTCAATTATGCTCACCTGGGCCCCAGTGTCTAATAGAGCATTGACTGCCAAGCCATGTAGAATGCACTTTGACAAAGCTTTTCTGCCTATTAGTTTGGCAACAGGTTCATTCTCTGACACTGGTATGTTTTCCATATAGTTTGCTGCAATATCATTATTGCAATATGTTTTTTAACTTTGACCCTCTCATTTTGGACATAATTTGAGTTAGGCGGGTGGGCCTTGGCAAGGACTGTGGTTACTGTTTGTCACCTTGCAGCAACCACTAGAGGTTTTTCTGCTGCTTTGGATGCTTCAGGCAACCCACTGCTCTATGACCCAGTTCACCACAAAGAAGCAATGCCTACAGTCCTGCGAACCTTCTTAAACACACTTTGGTCATTCATATAGCCTATTATTCCTGCCTATTCTGGGTTTTTCTGCAGTGCAGCGGCAACTTGCGCTCTCTGGATAGTCTGTGCTAGTGAGTCCACAGGTTTTGTAAATGTTTCCTATTTCTCAGTCAAATGCTGTATTGTGTCTGTTTAACTTTAGATTCCACAAGCTCCTTCTGTGCATGAGCGTGCTTCACGTTTCCCTCATCAGCATGTGCACAATGCACAGTGGTATGTTTTTGACGCAATGTGGGTCCCAGACTTCGCTGTCGTTCACTCATTAGGTCCTTGCATGACATGCTTTAAAATGGTCTAATCAGAAACAGTGTGGTTAGAAAGCAAAGGTTTTAATTCTCTACAAATATCTGAGTGTTTGTATCCAATACCCTGATATACAGTGTGTAAAAAGACACCTTGGATGGAATCTGGACTGTATTTAATTCCAGTTCCTTCCTGTTTCGACTCAAACAAGACCCTGTGCTTGAGAAACTGTTCAGGGGTCTCATGGTCATTTTGCTACACACACATACACTCTTGAAAAAGCTCTGTGCTATTTTTTTCCCTAGATGTGACTGAAGAAACACTTTTAATTCCCCTATGGTCATGTCCTCCTTGTTAATAAGCATGTCCTTGAAATTTCCTGGTTTTATGATCCTTAGCACGCCTCGTACAATTTCTGAGTCTGCAAAGTTGTCTTTCACTCCTTCTTCTATTTGCCTGTACACACTGTTAAAACTTATGTCAGATGGCTGATCTTCAATTTGACCTCATTGAACTTGAAACTCATGACGGTGGAGGTAGGACACATCGTTTAATGACACTACTTGGTCATGTGTATCCTGTTTCCCTGCATCTGATGACATGCAGAGTGTGTATGTGTAACTGGTGTCACTGCTTGCATAGAAGACAGATTTACAAGGTGTTTTAGGTTTTTGGATAAAGTCTCATTTTCTGAAATCCTTTTTTTGACATTATCTGGCAAAACATTGCAACTGTTAAGGTTTACCATATTGTCCTCCTCTGAATCTGACTGTACATATACTGTAGAGTTCATGGCTAGATTTGCAGTATCAAATGATCAATAAGCTGATCCCGGGTTTGCCGGTTCCACGGGTGGGGTCCCAATACCTTGGTCGGACTAGCAGCTCATCCCCAGGATGCAGACCTGGCACCAAGTTCTCACACCCAGTCCAAGGTTTTTAATCAGCTTCCATAGAATGTGAAGAGCCTCTCCCCATCCGGGCCACCAAGAATCTGTAACAGGTCTCAACAGTGTAGGCTGTCACAAGATTAAACTTGTTCTGAGATCGGCAACAAGTGCCGTGCTTCCTGCTTTCTCTCAAGCCAGTCTGCTTTATTAACACAAACATGTTTCCATTTCTCTTATTTGACCATGAGTCTTCAATGACTTCATGAAAGAGACAAATTACAAATCAAGCAACATCATCAAACATTTACCCATTTAAAATTCTGACAAAATGTTTCAGGGACAATATTTCCAATAAGCAAAATAATTACAGGTCATCACGGTTAAATCTCCCTTTTGGTTAAATTGGCCTGCTGCTCAACTCTTAGTTGTTGCTCTCAACATCCTTTTCAGCCATACTGGCAGGACAAAAGCGGCTTTTAAACATCTTGCCTTTAATACAATATTGACACAATGGAAATCCCATATAAGAATGACTGAGAAACACAGACTTTAGCAAACTAATGTCTAACTTTAACATGAAGTAAATGCACAGTTACCAGTTTAAACTAGTGAAGTGACCCCTAACACCGAAGATTCAAAGCACGCTTCAAACTCGACAGGGTAATTATGGTGAAGCAGTGTGCCGGAGCTTGCTTCATGTGATGTCACGGATGATGTGTGAACCACTTTACTGCTTCATTCAGACCGAGTCAGCTGACTGCTTCGAGTTGACTGGCGGAGTTTCAAAAATTTGGTGTGATTCAGTGTATTTAAGATGGCTCAAGCCCTGGTTCACATCGTCGTTTTACACGTATTATATGTTATGACCAGCTCTCGTTTTTGGATATTCTGAGTTTTGGTGTATTATTCTGTCATGGAGCAACCATCTAGGAAGCCTTCCCAAGTGTGGGAATATTTCGATTTGGTGCCACCTAATAAGGTAATGTACAATCAAAGTGTTTATTAGAAAGCCTATAGCCTATACTATGCAGTAGTGTTATAGTCATGGTATCATGTTATGCAAGAGGTGCGGTAATGGGTTGTTATCTTATCTAACAGGTGGGTGTAACAGGTGGGTGTAACCAAGGGCGTAACCGTGCATGTTGATTGGATGTCGTCATTAGGGGCGATACTTTATTTGAGCCAATTAAAATACAGGGGTGTGTTTAAGGGTGTAATGGGGAAGGCTTTCAATGAACCAATTAAAACACAGGGGTGTGTATGATATAAATAGAACAAGACAAATATGGTATTATCAGAAACTGTATGGCATCAGCACCAATTAAAATAGAGGGGTATGTTTGTAAGCCTCGTTAAACCTTGAATAACCCAATGAAAACAATGGGGCGTGCCTTAGTGTTTGTTTTAAATACTGGTGTAAAACTCTGCACTTTTACATGCAGCATTCGTTGGAAAAGAACATCCGTTCAGCAATAGTTAGAGTTAAGAGAGCTAATCGTCAAAGCGAGCAGAAACACAACGCGTGCCAAGATGATGAACAAGCAACTGCATCACCTATATCATTTACAAGCTTACAATACTCTACCGATGATGATGATCCAACTTCACCAACAACAATGGATGAAAGTCAGACCTCGGGTCAGCAAAGAGGTACGTCAGTTCTGTGCGAAACCCCAGTGACAGTCTAGCAGCATTCATCCCGTGAATTGGATGCCCTGAAGAAATCACATATTACCTATGCAAGGTACAAAGGCCTCCGTTCGACACTCAGCAGGAAGAGTGGTCTCGGGAACCATATGGCCTGAGTGGTAGCTGGAGTTATATTTTCATGTATGAAATAGGAGAGCTCTGCCTGTATCAATTGGATCAAGGCGAGGTATTTAATGGATCATTGGCTCTGTGTACTCTCACCCACAACGACTGGGCTGTGTTAAGGCTTGCAATTCCGCACCTTAATGATAGCCCTGAAACAGTCTCAATGCAGGAGAGGGAGGATGAAGAAGAACATAAACTGTCTCCTTGACCTGCAAAATGGGCGATAATGTTTCATATTCCATCCGATGTTGAAATAGCTGAGAGAGAACCTCTCTTTAGTGCAGTGTGGGGGTAGAAAACCACAGCAAATGGTCGCTGGTCTTTTCGGGCTAGCAGACGCAGGAACAACTGGACGAACCCCTCAGATCTGTTTGTGCTGAAGGGGTTCAATCAGGACTGTGGCATATTCAAGACAATGCTGGCTCTGCCATTTGAAGCTTGGGCAGAGAAGATGAGTGAAACTGGACAGCATCTTTCCAACCTTTTCCACAACTCACGCTGCTGGACTGATGTCATGTCAGTGAAAAAAACGCTGACGTTCCCTGTTTTACATCTAAACCGCACCCTCTTCTGAGGACCTGCCCCCTATGATATATATTTGGGGGGAAAACAGCAAGCTCACAGACACTGAGAACCAAATCCTGAAAATGAGTGAGCCGTACGATAAAACACCATAAAGGGGTCTCTACAACCACCGAGCAGAGATCCACTTCTCTCCTGAGCACGATGAAAGCTTCAACATTGGACCGTATCATCCGCCTTCTCCGGACCTCTTCTCACCATCCACCTCAACGTCCTCGTTCTCTGAGACTCACTTCAGTCCTGCATCACCTACAGCATACAACATGAAACTGTATCAACCGCCTTCTCCAGACCTCTACTCACCATCGCCGCTATTAATGGCTGCGTCTGTATATGCAGATATCCAGCCTGAAGAAAAGAAGGTGGTCATGGAGGACGAGGTAACTACCAGCTACTCACCCTCTCCTGAAACCCCTCCACAAACCCTGGACCCAATGTCGGCCCCTCAGCCTTCAGCGGAGGATGAGAGTAACTAGGGGGACAAAATTGATGGTTGGATCCCAACAACCCTCATCAATATGGTGAAAACAGCAATACTTCATTTATTCAGCATAACCTATTTGAACTATCTCAGAGAAACCTGTTACGAGTGCATAACGAACCACCCGAGCCAGCGTCAGCACCAATGCCCGGAGATATATATTGGGGGAGGATTATTATCAAGTCAACTTTCAACGCACCGTGCGACGACTCGTAACTCCGCAACCCGTTCCTGCTATTCAGAATCTTCTGATACTTCAATGCATACAAGCAAATGACTTCAGAGTGAAAGTGATTGCAGAGACGATTTTATATGAACGGAAATCGGTACAAGGCATCCACAGCTGTAGCTAACGTATATGATCACATGGCCGAAATAAATACCTCAAACAACTTAACTCTATTTCAGAGTGCTATGGACTGACAAACTGATCTCACATGTTTGATGACTTGTTGTATCATTTTAGTTTTCCAGTAATTGAATGAATCTGCATTATCTGATTTTTCTTGTTTTCTTGTTTTTTACTATTTAAATACAATTAAAGTGGGAAAAGAACAAATTTTCCAGAAAGTGTTGTTTAAAAGATTACAGTGTTTGATTTGATCTGTATTATCTGATTGTGTTTTTCTTTTATCTTTTACAATTAAATACAATTAAAGGGGAAAATAATAACTTTTAATAACTTTTCCCAAAAGTGATTGAATTTATCTTGTTGTGATTATGAATCTGAGAATATTATTTTATATTTAATATTAATATTTTATCAAATAATATTTCGGTCTGTTAAGGGTTGTCCTGTGAATACCAGCCCAGTAAGGCGATGGTATTAGGACAATATAGAAAGGTGTGAGACGAGCTTTGACATTATTGAACAGCATAAATTCTGCACATATATGGAATGAATTCACACAATTTCTTAAAATTTAACCAACCTAACAATACTTATAACAACACAAAAAGAAAAGAGAGACAAAGTATTAGTTCCTTTTACTCGCTTTGCGAGGAGAAACGGTCAAGATATGCTCAGTTACAGATCTCGCACCGCTCTGAAGCCTATCCGACCGCTTCCTCTTTTTATTGTCTTTCGGGGGTCCCTAGTTTACAAAAACATTGTTCTCTAAAGGATGGGGGAAAACAACAGCTGCATCATAAACAGGTCATAAACAGCTTTATCTTTTAACAACAAATTTCCCACAGTCTCCTCCAACTTGTAGGGTCAGTTGTGCCTTTTGTTGAGTGTAATCAGCCTTCATCTTTATGACCTCCTCAACTGGACTGCTTCCTTCTCTGCTAGTTCAGCTCCTATTTATGATCTTTGCCTGCAGACAAACTCACACATCCTTTACTCACACATACATCATGAAAAGTTATATAATCAAATAGTCAAGTTAATAAATAGGAGAAACTATAAGACAAATCTTTATTCAATTATTCCAACATTTCCCCCCTGTTTGTCTTATATCTGCTCATATTCTCATATCACTTAACAGCCACTTCTGTCAGATTTTTTAACTGTAAGATTATTTTCATGAGTACAAATATAATTACACTCAGAGGTACTTACTGACATTTAAATCACAGATCCATATAGAAATGGATCTGCATACAGGTCAGAAAAGTGGTCAGTCCCATCCTCGTCATCTTCATCATCCTGATGTTTAAATAACGGATAGAGTTGTGTAACTCTGCTTTCCATAGGAGAAATAGCTGTGGTGATAAGACGGTTAACAGTACAAAAGCAGGGCATTCAACAATATCCACACAATCTCAAAATTTCAGCAAACACTGCAAAGGAAATTATTACTCATGATACTAAAATTTTATACTTCCCAAACATATCCAGCCAGGAGTCCCACATCGAGGCGTCTACTCCATAATGCTCTTTCATTTTGCCATTTAGAGATCTCAATCCTTCTATGGCTTTCATTTGGCTGCCATCAGCCAGCAGCAGTGTTGTTAGGTATGAATGTGCAACATTTTTCTCCAGAAATAGCACAAACGTCTCCTTTTTCAGCTAACAACATGTCCAAAGCAATTCTATTTTGGAATGCCATCAGGGAAGTTGAAGCCAATTGGTCATGGACAGTTCAAACCCGCTTTGTGTCCAATTTCCTAGTTTTTGTACATTGTAATGGATATAATTGATCCTGTCTACGTTTCTGTTCAACGTACACCACCAACAGATACTTGATTCAAATCTCGCAGCTACTTGATCAATTAATTTATATTCATCTATAGCATCTATGTATGTAGAGTCTCCCTCAATCTGCCAAGCTGCTTCTCTGCACTTCCTATCACACCAATCATGTGGATTTAACACTAAATAGTCCATCTGTTACTTCATCTACTAACATAGGATATAACCATAAAGTAATTAAGCACAGAGTCCTGTTACTTTTGAAGGTGATCAATCAAACAACCACCACCAAATGTCTCCTCTAGAGACTAGTTTAAGACACTTATTTACTTTTACAATTGTAATACACCATACTGCAATGAGATTTCCCAATTTATTACCTCTCTCTGTCATATTTATACATGTATAGTTTCCAGTGGTGACTCGCTTATGGAAAACTGATTTATCCTTATCTGCTCTAATTACAGGAAAAAAACAGAATCCTTATGCTGACACATTTCATTAGGATTAGTTTGATTTATTACTCCCATCACACAGAGTTGTGGTATCACAGCTGGAATTATTTATAATAAAAGCCTTGAACCCAAACACACAACACAATCTCTTTTAGTCATGTTAGCTGCTTGTTCTACCATCAATAACCAGTTATTATTTGTTCCAGATACTCCTGTAATAACCTGGAACTTAGTAATCTGTGGTTAACTTTCCTAACATAATTTTCACTCTCTTCGCTTTGTTACCTGGATTGCATTATCAGCTTTATAGAACTTAAACAACTTCTTTTGATGACTAGCATAAGCAGTGGTGCACCACTCTGGTGTCCAATTATTTCCTTCATCAGCTACCATCATGGACCATGAGGTGTCTCTTCTATCATTAGTTAAGTACCATTTATAACTTCTATAATCCTGCCCTTTCCTTCCTCATTTGGTCAAGCTAATGAGTGGGATCAGCACCACAGCTATGGTTTTAGATTTCACGCACACTTGAATACCATAAGTATAAGAAGTTTGTTTAGTGCACATAATTAGGTTATCTTGCCTACCTTGATTTAGCGCTACTTGTTTCATATAACTCATAACAGATGTTGTTACATTCTAATTCATCTTGACTGGTTTCCAGAAATACCAGAAAAATAAAAATCAATATAAGAAAAAAAATATATAACCACCCAGCATCGGAAAGCATTGCTCATCCATCTAGAAATCATTTTGGCTGAAATTTTTTACTCCTCTAAATGGTTCCAGTGTCTTAATTGTCTTCACTGACTTTCGGATCTCTCCAGACTCTAAATGTCTGGGTCCACCCTATTATCAGTCTATAAATCACTTCCCCTGACGGAGCTTTCAACCGAAATGATCTTTTTACAATGTGTAAGGTGAATCCAGGTTAATCTCTCAGTTATTTTACTGCCCTTGCAGTGGTTAATAATAACTAATATGGATCCTCCCACTTAGGTGAAATACCAATGCTTCTTCTTTACACTCCTTATTAACACCCAGTCTCCTGGTTTCACTAATTAGTTTTCCTGCTGGGAAATAGAACATTCCTCATAGTTTGAATTTATTTCTGTTGCTTTTCTAACATACTCCTTATATAATCAACTAGGTTAGCTTCTTCATCTAACTCCCACTTATTTTTTAAACTGTGGTAATCTGTATGGTCTTCCACATAACATTTCATAGGGTGTTAACCCTGAGGTGCTTGTAATGTTTAGTTGGAAATAGTTCTATCCGTTTAGAAAATGCATCTATAATGACTAAACAAAACTTTTTCCCTTCACTGTGGTTTAACTCAATAAAATCCATATGAATTGTTTGAAAAGGGTATCTTAGTTTAGCAAATTGTCCCCTTTGTTGTCTTAAATTCCCTTGTGGATAATGTTTTACACATGCTAACATGTTTTACAAAACATTTTTTAATAAGAATTTTTTTAGAATTTAATCAATATGTTATATAATATTAATACATCTGTCCTACTATTCCCCCCTGTTGAGACATTATGAAACACGAAGGCTCAAATATTGCTTCCATTTATAGGTTCTTTGGTAGGACAGGTTTATTATCTGGTCAAATATAGTTTTCATCTTTTAATGCAGCTCCATGTTTTTTCCACATTGCTATCTCCTGTAGTGAGCTTTGTTGTTGCATCTTTTCTAACACTATATCCATTGTCACCAATGCATATCCTGTTTGTGTCTTCTCCCTCTCATCTTTTTAGAGAAATCATTCACATAAACTATTTTGTGATCCTGCAAATCACTTCTAATTTTTTTCTTCTTTTTATTTTTCCTAATTCTGCAGTATTAATGCTGAAACTGCATGGGAAACTCTTAAGGTTAAAAGGTGAAACAACACTATTGCAGCTCTGCAACTGTCATTTTAGGCTGCAATTACAACTCTCACATAATATAGTTGAGCACACGCAACACTATCTAGTTTTGAAAAGAAATAGGCTATTGTTTTCATTTTATCTCCATGTTGTTGAACCAGAACTGAAGTCATAAAATGTCCCTTGCAATGTACCATCTGCACAAACGGTTTACTATAATCTGGTAATGCTAAAGCAGTACTGGAAACTAGAACTTGTTTTATGTTGGTAAATGCTTCTTCAGCTTCTACACTCCATTTCAGTTCAGACGTCATTTTCAGCTCTTCCTCATACATTAATTTATTTAATGGAGTTACTATTTCTGCATAATTTGGCACCCAGTTTCTACAATAATTAGTTAGTCTAAGGAAGGACATCATTTGCTTTATTGTTACTGGTTTTAGAACTTGTAATATTGCAGTCTTTCTTTCTTCTACAATTGTGCGTCCCCCTGCGCTAAGATTATGACCTAAGTATTTAACCTCCTTTTTACACAACTGAAGTTTCTTTTTACTAACTTTGTGTCCTTCTTCTGCTAAATGTTTTAATAATGCTATTGTATCATTTTTACAAGTCTCCTCATCAGGAGAGGCTAGTAGCACATCATCAACATATAATCAACCCTGACTACCTCCTAGAGGGTCAAACTTGGCCATACTTGCACTCATTTCCTGAAAGTATATAGTTGGACTTTCACAGTAGGCTTCAGGTAGTCTGGTATGCAAATGTATCCCTTCCTGCAATGTCACTGTCCAAAATAATAATTTTCTAATTAATCCTGTGGATTCATTAGGTTCTGTATTCATTATTGTTACAAACCAGTCTGTGACATCTTTTCCCCTCTGCACTATCCTCCCCATATCATGCCACTTGAGTTCTTTATCCTTGAATAAAGATATTTGTGGAGGTGACCACATGTTGCAGAGCTTCCTAGTGTCTTCCTCTAACACTACTTCAGCAACTGAGGTACTCTTCCTTTCTGTATAAACATAAGTTACCATGACTTTTATAGGGTTTACTTTATTTAATACTATCTAGGGAGAGAAGGTCCTCGAAACTTAAGAGAATATCCTGCCCCTGTGTTTTTGATTTTTTGTTTTCATTGGTATCTGAGGTACTAGGAACAATTTCACTTGTTTTCTGTTCTAGTCATGCTAAATCATTATTTTCTCTTATCAGGACAGTCTCTTGCCAGATGTCCTCCTTTCCCACAACACCAACACCCTGAGGTGCATTGTCTGTAATTTCCTCTGCTCACTCCTCCTCTCTGACACCTGCGGTTTTGTCCTCTGCCTCTAAATTTTTTTCTTCCTTTGTTGCTTTGATAATAAATATGCTCTTCTTGCTGGAAAAAGGTGTTGACTATCTTTTTTTGTTTTTTATCCTTCATTACTTTTTCTGCTCTATGAAACAATAATTGTTTCCTACAATTTTCTTCTCCCTTTTTTTTCTCTCTTCCTCCTTACGCTTCTTTACCCCTTCCTCTCTCCTTTTAGCTACTTTTAACCAATAATCTACATCCTCATAACCTTCTTTTTCCATTTTTCTTGGGTCATGCTTTGTTTTTTCAATTATTGCATCCTGTAGATTAACTAATTTCTGAGAAGTTAGTCGACCATCATAATTATATGTGGTTATCCATTTATCTAAATATTTTAATTTAAATATTTTAATTTAAATATTTTAATTTTATCCTGTGCTTCCATAAATTTCCAATCTTTACATTATTATTCATTTTAGTGTATTTAAATCACCCTTTTCCCATTTCTTTTATTTAAATTTGGTCCAGCATATGAATACCTAGGGTATTCTAAATACTGGATTATTCTGCTCAGTAGGGTGACAGAAAAATCTCCTTTTGTGGTAATTCTCACTTCAACTCTTTCGAGTGGAGAATTCTTGCCTTTGCTTCCACAAAAGTTAGTCACTTACAATCCCACTGTTTTTGGTATGAGGTAAAACCTAGTGGTTTAAATCCTCCACTTATTTCTCACATACACAAATTTAAACGTGGATTTTACTTAGTATTTTTTGTTGTTTAAAATACTTGAACGCAGACTCCGCCGTTCTGGAAACACGGAATTTTAGTATTACTTTCTTAATACTTAAGAGGACTCTGTCGTCCCCTATAACCTCGGAATTTTCAGTATTTTTCCCTAATACTTTAAGCAGAACTCCGGCGCACTGCTGTTACCTGTTAGTGCCTAGGTTTACAGGGTTTGTTTCTTATTTCAGAATCAGAATCAGAAAAGCTTTATTGCCAAGTACAGTTTTGGACATACAAGGAATTTGTTTTGGCGTAGTCGGTGCAATACAGTACAAATTAAACAGTATAAACATGTCTACAATATAATATAAATATATGTGCACAGTTTTAAGTGAGTGAGAGTAAATATAGAGCAGTATAAGATGCAAGAGCAATACAACAGTGCAGGTGATCATTGTGCAAGTATGGCAGTGCAAGTAAAGCAGGAGTCCATGCTGAGCGTTAATGTAACGCATGGAGTTGCAGGTTACAGGTGTCCTGTCAGCAAAAAAGGGGGGTGTGGGGGAAAGGGAGAGTGTCAGGGTGGTTTCCGGGCTTTGTTAACCAGGCTGGTGGCAGATGGGAAAAAACTGTTCTTGTGGCGTGAGGTTTTGGTCCGGATGGACCGCAGCCTCCTGCCAGAGGGGAGAGTCTCAAAGAGTCTGTGACCGGGGTGGGAGGGATCAGCCAGAATCTTCCCTGCCCGCTTCAGGGTCCTGGAGGTGTACAGTTCCTGGAGCGACAGTAGACAGCAGCCAATCACCTTCTCAGCAGACCGAATGAAACGCTGCAGCCTGCCCTTATCCTTGGCTGTAGCAGCGGCGTACCAGATGGTGATGGAGGAGGTGAGGATGGACTCAATGATGGCTGTGTAGAAGTGCACCATCATAGTCTTTGGCAGGTTGAATTTCTTCAGCTGCCGCAGGAAGAACATCCTCTACCGAGCTTTCCTCATGAGGGAGCTGATGTTTGGCTCCCACTTGAGATCCTGGGAGATGATGGTTCCCAGGAAGCGGAAAGATTCCACAGTGTCAATTGTGGAGTCACAGAGGGTGATGGGGGCAGGTGGGGCTGGGTTCTGCCTGTAGTCCACAACCATCTCTACTGTCTTTAGAGCATTGAGCTCAAGGTTGTTCTGGCTGCACCAGTCCAACAGATGGTCCACCTCCCATCTGTACGCAGACTCGTCACCATCAGAGATGAGTCCGATCAGGGTGGTGTCGTCCGCAAACTTCAGAAGCTTGACAGACTGGTGACTGGAGGTGCAGCTGTTGGTGTACAGGGAGAAGAGCAGAGGAGAGAGAACACAGCCTTGGGGGAAACCGGTGCTGATGGTCAGGGAGTCAGAGACGTGCTTCCCCAGCCTCACGTGCTGCTTCCTGTCAGACAGGAAGTCAGTGATCCACCAGCAGGTGGAGTCGGGCACACTCAGCTGGGAGAGCTTCTCCTGTAGCAGAACTGGGACGATGGTGTTGAAGGCAGAGCTGAAATCCACAAACAGGATCCTGGCATAGGTTCCTGTGGAGTCCAGGTGCCGGAGGATGAAGTGAAGGGCTAGGTTGACTGCATCATCTACAAACCTGTTGGCTCTGTAGGCAAACTGCAGGGGGTCCAGGAGGGGGTTGGTGATGTCTTTTAGGTGTGAGAGCACAAGGCGCTCAAAGGACTTCATCACCACAGAGGTCAGGGCGACGGGTGGGTCTGAAGTCATTAAGCCCTGTGGTCCTTGGCTTCTTGGGAACAGGGACGATGGTGGAGGACTTGAAGCAGGCTGGCACATGACATGTCTCCAGTGAGGTGTTAAAAATGTCTGTGAAGACTGGAGACAGCTGATCAGCGCAGTGCTTCAGGCTGGCTGGTGAGACAGAATCCGGACCAGCAGCTTTCCGGGGGTTCTGTCTCCTGAAGAGTTTGTTGACGTCCCTCTCCTGGATGGAAAGAGCCGTCCTCGGCGTGGGTAGGGGGCTGGTGGGGGGGAACTTCAGGGTGGGGGTTGGAGGTGCCAAGGCCCCTCTTGAGGTTGGGGAGGTGGGGGTGGTGGATTGTGGCTGCAGCTGTTGGGGGGCGTCGTGGGGGATGGTTGCAGGACTGTCCCTTTGACTTTCAAAGCGGCAGTAGAACTCGTTCAGGTCGTTGGCGAGGCGTCAGTCGTTGATGGAGTGGGGGGCTTTCGGCTTGTAGTTGGTGATTTGCTTGAGCCCTTTCCAGACAGACGCAGAGTTGTTGGCTGAGAACTGGATTTGGAGCTTCTCAGAGTACAGTCGTTTGGCCTCTTTCACTGCCTTGCCAAACTTGTACTTAGCCTCTCTATATATGTCTTTGTCCCCACTCCTGAAGGCCTCTTCCTTATCCAGTCTTAACCTTCTGAGTTTAGCTGTGAACCAGGGTTTGTCGTTGTTGTAACTCACCCTGGTGCATGATGGTACACAGCTGTCCTCACAGAAGCTGATGTAGGAAGTCACAGCCTCTGTGTACTCGTCCAGACTGTTGGTAGTAGTCCTGAACACATCCCAGTCTGTACAGCCTAAACACGCCTGGAGATTCTCCACAGCCTCACTGCTCCACTTCCTTGTCGTCCTCACAACAGGTTTGCAGAGCTTTAGTTTCTGCCTGTATGCAGGAATCAGGTGGACCATGATGTGGTTGGATTGGCCCAGTGCAGCACGTGGGACGGCGTGATAAGCGTCTCTGATGGTGGTGTAACAGTGATCCAGAATGTTGTCCTCTCTGGTCGGACATTTTATAAACTGTCTATATTTGGGGAGTTCGTGGGTCAGATTACCTTTGTTAAAGTCGCCAACGACGATTACTAAGGAGTCCGGGTTGGTCCGCTCCACACTCAGTATCTGGTCGGCGAGCATGCGCTGTGCGACCTGCACGTTAGCTTGCGGCGGGATGTAAACACCGACCAGGATGAACGAAGCAAACTCACGGGGGGAATAGAAAGGCTTACAGTTTATGATGAAGGATTCCAGGTCTGGAGAACAGTGCTGCTGAATCACTGTCACGTCGTTACACCAACCACTGTTGAGGTAAAAACAGATTCCTCCACCTTTCGCTTTGCCGGGGAGTTCCGTGTCTCTGTCCGCTCTGTAGAGCTGGAATCCTGCCAGCTGCAGCGCAGAGTCCGGTATTAATCCACACAGCCACGTCTCCGTGAAGCACAAAATTGCCAATGAATAAAAGTCCCTGTTTTTCCCCAACAGCAGTTGTAGTTCCTCCATTTTGTTGGGAAATGAGCGCACGTTAGAGAGAAATATTCCAGGTAACGGTGTTCGTAGTCCACGCTGGCGAAGACGTACCAGCACACCAGCCCGTTTCCCTCTCTTCCGGCGTTTCACCCCGTGAACAAAGGTGAACGCACCTTTGACCAGAATGTCCACAAATTCCAGAGCAGTAGGCAGAAAAGTGGGAAATAACTCCTCTGGTGTACAGGTCCTTCTCAAAATATTAGCATATTGTGATAAAGTTCATTATTTTCCATAATGTCATGATGAAAATTTAACATTCATATATTTTAAATTCATTGCACACTAACTGAAATATTTCAGGTCTTTTATTGTCTTAATACAGATGATTGTGGCATACAGCTCATGAAAACCCAAAATTCCTATCTCACAAAATTAGCATATCATTAAAAGGGTCTCTAAACGAGCTATCAACCTAATCATCTGAATCAACGAGTTAACTCTAAACACCTGCAAAAGATTCCTGAGGCCTTTAAAACTCCCAGCCTGGTTCATCACTCAAAACCCCAATCATGGGTAAGACTGCCGACCTGACTGCTGTCCAGAAGGCCACTATTGACACCCTCAAGCAAGAGGGTAAGACACAGAAAGAAATTTCTGAACGAATAGGCTGTTCCCAGAGTGCTGTATCAAGGCACCTCAGTGGGAAGTCTGTGGGAAGGAAAAAGTGTGGCAGAAAACGCTGCACAATGAGAAGAGGTGACCGGACCCTGAGGAAGATTGTGGAGAAGGGCCGATTCCAGACCTTGGGGGACCTGCGGAAGCAGTGGACTGAGTCTGGAGTAGAAACATCCAGAGCCACCGTGCACAGGCGTGTGCAAGAAATGGGCTACAGGTGCCGCATTCCCCATGTCAAGCCACTTTTGAACCAGAAACAGTGGCAGAAGCGCCTGACCTGGGCTACAGAGAAGCAGCACTGGACTGTTGCTCAGTGGTCCAAAGTACTTTTTTCGGATGAAAGCAATTCTGCATGTCATTCGGAAATCAAGGTGCCAGAGTCTGGAGGAAGACTGGGGAGAAGGAAATGCCAAAATGCCAGAAGTCCAGTGTCAAGTACCCACAGTCAGTGATGGTCTGGGGTGCCGTGTCAGCTGCTGGTGTTGGTCCACTGTGTTTTATCAACGGCAGGGTCAATGCAGCTAGCTATCAGGAGATTTTGGAGCACTTCATGCTTCCATCTGCTGAAAAGCTTTATGGAGATGAATATTTCATTTTTCAGCACGACCTGGCACCTGCTCACAGTGCCAAAACCACTGGTAAATGGTTTACTGACCATGGTATCACTGTGCTCAATTGGCCTGCCAACTCTCCTGACCTGAACCCCATAGAGAATCTGTGCGATATTGTGAAGAGAACGTTGAGAGACTCAAGACCCAACACTCTGGATGAGCTAAAGGCCGCTATCGAAGCATCCTGGGCCTCCATAAGACCTCAGCAGTGCCACAGGCTGATTGCCTCCATGCCACGCCGCATTGAAGCAGTCATTTCTGCAAAAGGATTCCCGACCAAGTATTGAGTGCATAACTGTACATGATTATTTGAAGGTTGACATTTTTTGTATTAAAAACACTTTTCTTTCGGATGAAATATGCTAATTTTGTGAGATAGGAATTTTGGGTTTTCATGAGCTGTATGCCACAATCATCCGTATTAAGACAATAAAAGACCTGAAATATTTCAGTTAGTGTGCAATGAATCTAAAATATATGAATGTTAAATTTTCATCATGACATTATGGAAAATAATGAACTTTATCACAATATGCTAATATTTTGAGAAGGACCTGTAGTAGCCCTGATGTTCATGGGTTCTTCTCTGGTGAGAGAGCTCCGGGTACCATCACAGAAGACCGTTTTAAAGCAAAAAACAAAACAAAACAATGCGCACCAACACGCCGAGGCGACCATCTGCGGCGCCATCTTAGATCACGCAATGACCCCCAGTCATTCGTCACACTTTTGTTTTAAATCCAGATTCAACTCACCACTTCAACTCTCCTCTCTCTCTCAGAGTTCCGTCAGCCGTCAGACTCCAGCGGGCGGGCCAAAATCCAGTCCCGGAAAGGGTCTGTGTGTCTTCCTGTTGAAAACAGCTGTGCGCGCGGTCTTTTCCTGGAGTCTACCGACCCGCTGGAACCATCAGGCGTAGTTGGAATCCGGCTCTCGAAGGACCAAATTAATGTCAGGTTTAACCAACCTAACAATACTTATAACAACACAAAAAGAAAAAGGAGACAAAGTATTAGTTCCTTTTACTCGCTTTGCGAGGAGAAACGGTCAAGAAGCTCTGAAGCCTATCCGACCACTTCCTCTTTTTATTGTCTTTCGGGGGTCCCTAGTTTACAAAAACATTGTTCTCTAAAGGATGGGGGAAAACAACAGCTGCATCGTAAACAGGTCATAAACAGCTTTATCTTTTAACAAATTTCCCACAGTCTCCTCCAACTTGTAGGGTCAGTTGTGACTTTTGTTGAGTGTAATCAGCCTTCATCTTTATGACCTCCTCAACTGGACTGCTTCCTTCTCTGCTAGTTCAGCTCCTATTTATGATCTTTGCCTGCAGACAAACTCAAACATCCTTTATTCACACATACATCATGAAAAGTTATATAATCAAATAGTCAAGTTAATAAATAGGAGAAACTATAAGACAAATCTTTATTCAATTATTCCAACATTTATTAACAAAAATAAGACAACTCAAAGTCAAACATATTTCAATCAACAAACTCTTTACTATGCTAAAACAATCCAACTAAACTACCAAGCAGAATTAAAGAATAGGGAGGATTAGTGGGCTATGTACAATATAAACAAGTTGATTAAAGATGATTGGAAATTATGACCAAAAGAGTGATGCAACATTACCATGCAATGTTTATGTTTGAGAACCAAGGATTATCTTGAAGAATTCTGGAAATGAAGTTAAGTTAGTCTTGGAACCAATTTAGGAAATAATCAGCAACATTTAGACAACCCTTCACAATGCAAGAACAGATAAAATATTATTTTAATGAAATCATATTTTAAATGATCTGCTGAATAAAACCAATCTTCTGGATGACTAATTCTCAACGGTGTCTAATTAGCTGCCTTCATTTATTCAAATAATATTTGAAGAAATATTATAAAGGGGATATTTTGGAAACGAGCCAAATCTTTCTGGAGAAATGGGCTTAATGGTGTTTACTTAGTTATCAAATCTAGTAAATGATGTTCAGGGACTATTATTCACTAGCTTGAAAACCAACAACCTTTCTGTTGAATACTCTTTAGTAGCAAGCACGTGTTCTTACCGGTTAGCAGTTGAGCTAACAAAGAAGCGGATAGCTTGGCACCAGAAACAAACACATAACTTTAAAATACCTCGGTTAATATAAGGGTTAAAATGCATAAGCGCGGACAGCGCGTTAAGATCAATGTTCTGTTTAAAAATCACCCTTTAAATAAAGTTTGTCTTAACTTTAAAAACATACAAAGAACACAAACCGGGTACATGTGCTGCAGATAGCCTGCTAGCACTAAGATAGCCGAGTTTCACAAAAACAAATTTCAGAAATGAAAATGTTCAGATTATTTCATCCTAACTGTTAATCTGCCCAAACCTAACCTCTGACCATGGTGAGGAAATGTTGTCCAAGGGGCGATGAAGTTTGAAGAAGGTATCCACAGTGAACAAAGGGTTAGCTTCCCGCTAACCTCCTCAGCTTCTCACAATCAGAAGGTGCGTTCGTTCTTTGAACAAAAGGGTTAGCTCCGGAGCTGCAGCCCGTCCTATCCACTGCGGTCTCTGCTGTCTTCCTTCCAGACTGGGAGACCGCGTTTTTGCAGGGGCTACTCTCGAACACCGTTTGCATCTGCAGGGGCTCGGAGAGACAGTCAAGCAATGCTTGTACCTTAATTTCCCCCGTTCATGAATGAAAATACTGGATACACAGACAGTATTTCATTTGTACCTAACTTTGCATATGATCGATGATCGTATGACATCCTTGGATCCAGTTGAAGAGTTTATGTCTTTTTGCCAGCAAAGAGACATCAGCGCACTTTGTTCCCCTCCTATCCCGATGGTCAGAAGGGGAAAGGGGGGTAACAGAAAACTTCCCATGGAAGAGAAAGACTTGTGGGAAGGTGGGGGGGTTTATGCGGGCAGTCGCATCAAGGGAAGTTTTCTGTTACCCCCCTTTCCCCTTCTGAAGTTGTGCTGAAAGTCTGTTAAATCCAATTTATTTTGAAAGTTCCAGAAAAGTATGTACCGGAGTTTAATGTTGAAATCCATGGCTGTGGGTCCCAACAATCTTTATTGTATGAATACATTTTTCTTGTTTACATGAAAAAAATAAAAATAAAAAAAAGAATAAATCTACCCTCCGGTGTGTTTTTTTCTCATTATTTAACAATTAATCATCAGAGTAAGCATAAGGCAGAGATGGCTTGAAGACGGTTGATGAAGAAAGTATATTACAACTAGGGATGGAGGATAAATCTGCACGGCAGATATTATGGGCCGATATATGTAATTTCTTTTTACATCGGCATCGGTCCGATGAGTAAAAATGTTCGCCGATGTCATATTGTTTGGTTTGTGTGACTGCAGGATTCCAAACAGTCCCTGAATGCAGCTGGAGACGCTCCAATTCACGCATGCGCATGTTAAAGTTCAATGGCAGGTCAATGCTAAAGCCAACATGTCAGCAGTCTGGAAGTATTTTACAGTATCCCAGCGAGACAGCCGAAAAGCAATATGCAATTCGTGCAAAGGTGAAGTTATACGAGGTGTTGAGCACGCGAGGTCTTTCAATACCACAAATTTAAGAACACATTTGAAAAATAAACACGTAAAACACATGTAAAAACATATTCCATCCCTGAAAATTCAAGGGTGTGCACCCAAGAGAATCTTTTCTTAGGCATCTTTCTCAAGTATGTGGTGATTGCTTTACTGGATCATGACGCTTTTACAGGAACACGTAATCTCAATCCGTTTTCTTTTAATCATTTTGATGTTGGACCATTTTGTTTGCTAGATGTTGGACCATTTGCACGTTGCTGGACGCCACCAGGCCTTATGGCATCATCGGCTATTTTGTATCCCAGGACAGTCCGCTACTACAAATCCCAGCGGCCACCGCGGCTGATAGGATGGGGGCGTCGCAGCTATCATGCCACAGTCAACTACAACAGAGTATGAGACGGCCCACCATTGCTTTCAGCTGAAACCGAGACGCGGTTATCACGCAACTGGAGCATCAATTCTGGAGAAGAAATCCATTTTAACCAAGGCAATTCAGTGAGAGAGTATTACAACTTGTTTACGGCTACAGGACGACATCTAAAAGATCTACCGCTGAGTATAACGTCAGGAATTTAATCAAGGATACTCTCTATTCGCATTTAATCTTATCTCGGGAGAGGACGCTGATGCTCTATCTCCAGTTTCCAGCAGGAATTTAAGACTGGAAATGCGTTTCAGAAACCTGTTGCCTCATACAACCACGCTGATCATTTACGCTTGTTATGACTCTATTTTAGAGATTGATTCAAAGAGGCGTGTGCTGGTGGATCTAATCAGACATGAATAATCATGAAATTAAGAAATCTGCTGCATCATCTCCTGGGAGATTTGTTTTGCGGCATGTGGGCGTGTGATCAGCTACCGCTACTCGCTGACACATTCCCAGGACCGGCCTACTTTATCGTGAACACACATCTGTCGCACATGCCTGGAGAGCGTTGGCTAGCTCTGACTTTGGATGAGAATGGTCAGGCCAGCTTTTTTGACTCATGTATTCTGTCTGGATTTCGAGTTCTACCCGTCAAGTATCGTAACATTTTTAAAAGACAGATCCTCAAAAATATTGTATCATAATAATCAGCTTCAAAACACTCTGTCCACAGTGTGCGGTCACCATTGTATTTTTTTTATCTATGTCATAGAGCATGCAGATTAACACTGCAGCAAGTGTTGTCAAAATACACCGAAGATGTGATTAAGAATGATTTAATGGTATCTAACTTTGTGAAAATATATCAGAAATGTGTCATTAATCAGAATCAGAATCAGCTTTATTGCCAAGTTCGTACATACAACAAACAAGGAATTTGACTCCGGTACACCTTGCTCTCTGGGTTTCCTTTTTGTTTTTTTTGTGTTATAAGATATATTCTGCATATATCCTTGTGTCCATAAATACATATATACAATATACACATATACAAAGGGGGATTTGCAACTTCAGTATGAGGTTGTTTGGTACTAAATGTTTGGTATTAAATGTTCATCAGAGAAACAGCCTTGGGGAAGAAACTGTCTCTGTGGCGGCTGGTTTTTGTAAACAGTGCTCTGTAACGACGGCCTGAGGGTAGTACTCTAAACAATTTATGTGCAGGGTGTGTGGGGTCTACAGAGATTTTTCCAGCTCTTTTCCTGATCAAAGCTGTACATTTTGTACTCACGGAACATGCTCTTTGGAGATGTTTCTGGATTGTTATGGAATTTAAATTGTCATATATATTTATTTCTCATTTGTCTTTCTTATGATTTAATATTTGTCTAATGACATCATATGTCAGTGTGTGAAGTAGAGAACGACGCTAGACTTGAAAAAATAATCAATAAAGAATTTATTGAATAAAAGAAATAGGCTACATGTTTCATTTTCTTACAATGGTTTATGGTGAAAATGTAATCCATCGGGGAGGTAGTGTTGTCTTACGAAGAGACTTTTTTGGCTTCCCATCAGCATTTTTTGGATCTTCCAGCTCGGATCTCGACCAATGGGGAGAAAGAGTTATCTGCCTTCTCCTTCTCTGCTTAACGCTGGGAGGTGCTTCAGCAGTTTCAATAGATGATCCCTCTCCCTCTGTTTTGAACCGTCTATATTCATCATGAGCATAAGGGTTAATGACTGAAGATATGGGGATGTTTACCTCTGACAAGGTATGTAGAAAATCTGACCATCCTCGGGGTAGCGGCGCTCCAGATTTTTTAAACGGAAGTCTGAGATTTTTCAACAAGTCAATCATATGGGACCCCTTCACAACATTTCCTTTATAAACAAATTCACCTCGCGAAGTCCAACTATTACTTCTGTCGGATAATTTCTTCAAAATGTACTCAGCATTTTTACGGTTATGCTTAGGCAGGCTTTTCAGTACATCCATAAAAATCTGATCCGAAGGAGCCTGGTCCTGCACTAGGCCTGTTTTTCTTGAGACCGCTCATGCTCAGGAACCTCATTTGATGTGTCACAGTGCAGCGTCAAACTCACCCGCTGTTCTTCTTTCACACCTTGCTTGAGTACAGTCAGATACCTCTGCAAAAGTGCTTCATATTTCTTGATTTTTTCATAAGAAGTTAAACCGGGTTCGTTTAATATCCAAATTCTCCTCTGCCGTCTGTCTGATGGACGTTTCTGACTGGGTCAGATGCCTGAACTGATGAGGGGAAATGAGAAACATCTTCTGCGGTGTTCTGAGAGACATTACCTCCAGATGATTCTACCCACTAGATCACCGATCAAGGGGGCAAGAACCGTTAGGATGGGGACAATAAAACCACCTCCCTGGTTTTTGAGAGCCAGCTGTTTACGTTTGATACCAGTTCTTTTATCAGCCTACAATCTGATGATTTTTCTCTGCTTCTTTAATTTCCAATGTTGAGAGGGCGATAGTTTAATGTTACCTTTTAAAATATTCAGAGCAATCTCACACAGAGCCTGAAGAAAGTCGGGTGAGCAGTGTGCGAGAATATCTTTACGTTTCTGTGGACTGGCTTGGTACAGAGCCCTGAATAATGGGACATTCCTTTTTATATGCGCAGACATGATGACTTACTTTGCTCTGGGCACGTACACAGCAGGCCACTGTTGAGGAAGTATGGCCGTTCTCAGTCTGAAATGTTCTGGGCAGGTGGGTGTAAAATCGATGATTAAATATCCATGAGCGTCTCTCGTTGCATCTTCAAAACTCTCCAGGAAGAGACCCTTTTGTGAAGGGAACATTTGTTCGGCCAGTATATTCAACTGCAGTTTCTTTCTCGGGTTCTTAAACAACACCATATAATGACAGTTCAAACTAATGGTGCAACTGTACTTTCCCTGATGAAATACATTCTGAGTCAACAGTATGACGCTCATATTAAGATGGTGACGAAACTGGGTAAAAACCTTCATCACGTTTTCATCATCTGAGGCTTGGGTGATAACGTCATCTAAAATAACCAGATGATTCTGATCAGGAGGAAACAGGTTTTCATCTTCAAAAGAATTAGGAAATCCTTCCACAAATATAATATTTTTATTCGTCTTCTGCAATTCAGCATACATGGGTTGAAAAGAAGTGTAAATCTATACAATATTTTCAGGAGCAACATCCATGACATCGTTACAATTTTGCAAAACACTTCTTACAAAGAAGGTTTTCCCACACCCACTGGGTCCTACAATCAAACATGAGAAAGGCGTTCTAAATCTAGGATCAAAATCAATCTCCTGTAAATCCATGGAATGTAAAATTTTTTTTTTCTCGTCTTCTTCTTAAGCTCTAGTAACCAAAAGGCAGAGTTGTCCTGTCAGAAAAAAGACGTATCTTATCATAGACCAACCAAAACCTTTTAAGAAATGTTGCGTTTCTTTGGCGGAATCTCTTTTTATCCCTCCTGATGGTGTGCTGAGGAATTTCAATGACATCCTCACTGGAACCTGCTAAGTAGCCCTCAACCAGCCCTTTGATGCTGTCAAAATTGACCCTCTCGCTGCATTCATGTGTCTGAGTGATGCCCTTAACACGTATCACTACCTTTTCATGGTTTTTGGTTTGGTATGCATATCTCTTGGGTCCTGTCAAAGCGAACTCCAAAATGCTGTCTCCCCCTAGCTCGTCAGTAAGATCCCCCAGATAATTTCCCAGTTCCAAAGGAGTTTCACCACTTTTTGTCAGATAAATCAAACTGTCTGTGTCAATATAAATTAATCTGTCCAGCAATTGCTCCATGCTGTTGAGAAGTTTTAAACGTGCATAAGCGGTGGTGAATGCTGCAACGAACACATTGTTTACCTTGTTTGGAGGAGAGATGACTCGCTTGCTGTAGTTGCTTTGCACTACACAGATTTCAGGGTTAAAGAAATGAAAGTAGTTAACCCTATATTTACTCGAGAACATGAAGCTGAAAAATTCATCAGGGTTAGTGATGATAGTGGTCTGAGACAGATCACTTCTTTGTGCAAATTTCCTCCAAAAACTGTTTAAACACAGTTTTGTCACCTGCCTTTTGGCAGGGTTCACCTCTATTTTCTCGGGGTCTAATTGGATACCCTGATGGAGTTTGTAGTCTCTTACATACTTTGACTTGCTCTCCTGATCCACTGCTTCAGACGGGTAGCCTGAAGCCTCCTGCTTACCCCAGGAAGGTGTTGATATACCCTGTAAAGATTGTGCTACTCTTTCTCTCAAAATGCCACACCTCTGAGATTTTGGCAAGGCGATAACCACATTGCAACGCTTTACTAAACTCTACACTCACCCACACACCTGCCAGAGCTCTGTCCTCCTCACTTTGCATGCAGGGACCCGTTTGATTATTTATTTCAGCGCATGTGTGGCAGAGAGTGAACGCTAGTTCACCTCTGGAAGTTCGGTAAGGCAAACGGGGAAAAAGAGGCTTCGTGGGGGGTAGACCACGGCTCTGATGATACCGAAGTAGCTGCTGGGATCATCAAAATCTTTGTAAATGATGGTGGGGTGGCCGAGGGGAAAAACGCAGTTGGCATTTACATAGGGGTATAAAGATGTATAGCCCACATAATGCACAGTTTCACCCGGCCCTTAAAGTCAAAGATCCCTTTGCTCGCTTCTCTGTACCAGCTGTTAAACACCTGCTGGTCTTGAAGGCTCATGCGTTCAACTGCGTAGCAGGATGGAGGAGGAAAAGACCCCACATACTGCCTCCAGTATGTTGTTCGGAGGAGAATAGGTGAGGGAAAAAACCCTTGCTTTGATTGGTAAAACCTAATGCTTTCAGCATCGCACTCAACTTCATAGACATGAAGGATAGCCTATCAATGTATTTTAACCTGTAATCAGGGTCGGTTAAATAGAGAACTTTACTTCCTAGCATGATGAGATGGGATTTAATTCCTAACTGCAGCATAACTGTGACAATCAGGTAGCTGTCATACCCAAGCGCGTTATGAGCTATTAAGGTGAAGCCCCTATACATCGGTCTCCTGAAATGGAGAAGACATTTTTAGGTGCAGTCTAATCCATAAGTGTGCCATTCCTCACCTTTCAACGTTTTAACACAGACCAAAAAGGGCGTATGCACGCCGTTCTCATTGATGAAGCATTCAAAATCATAAGAAATCAGTTTATCATCAAGCTGATTACAGGATTTGCCAGGTTGAATGTAACAATGATGATCATCGCACGTCACATCTAACGCTGGAAGTAAATTCTCACCGCAAATACAGCATTTTACATGACACACGTGTGGTTTATTTGGTTTACAGACCTGTCAGCACTAAGTCTGTTGCGGGGTTCCCTGTGTCTACTGAAAGATGAAGAGTTACGACAGATTCTTTGACAGCCTGCACAGGTTACTGTCATAGTTTTGATTGCCAACTTGACCCACATGCAGAGAACACTCAGGAAAAAAAGAACGTTTTAATTATTTTAGTTAAAGACAGGAACGAGGATCTGGCAACCATGAAGGCCGGGCTGGGCTGTGATGGGAACTAACGGAGGTAAGTAATAGTAACTTGGAACGAATAGACTAGGTGCAGGTAATGCTTACTGATGGGGCGTCGGTATCCGCCAGGGAGAGGATGCGTCAGGACTGAGAGCTGATCCAGAGAATGATGTCAGCAGGAGCTGGGGGAATAATCCTTTGAAGAGGTGTGGACAGGATTCGTGGCTGGAGCGGTACACTGATCCGTTCGGACTGCCAGCCAGGTAAGATATCCGGTGAAGTTCACGGTCCGTGGGAATTCCAGAGATTCTTCTAAACCAAAGTAGCAAAGCATAGAGCAATACCTGCATAAGAGAGGCAAAGGTTACTGAGAGCTTGGCTTGACAAGAACACTTTAAAACGTGAGATTCGAGGAGAGCTGGTTGTAATACCACTGGGGCAAAACAGTCAGCCGCTGATATGTTGGCAGTCCTCCTTTTTATTGCACCGTGGCTGATGACCAGATAGGCTGCACCTGTAAGCCTCCAGATCTCAGGACTCCTGTGACACCTAGTGAGGAAACTGGTTACTGCCATGATCAGCAGTTCAGATCCTGACACCACCTCCCCCTCAACGGCCGCCACCCGGCGGCCCATGCGGAACCCGCTGGGAGGCAAGGAAGTCCCGGATAAGGGCAGGGTCCAATATGAAGCAACCCGGCACCCTGGAGCGTTCCTCCGGACCGTACTCCTCCCAGTCGACGAGGTACTGCCACCCACAACCTTGTCGACGCGAAGCCAGGATCGGGGGGCAGAGCGTACTGGCATGGACAGGCTTAATCAGAGAGACATGGAATACAGGATGAATGTGGAAACTGGAAGGCAGGCGGAGACAAACAGTGGAGGGACTGATAACAGAATGGATGACATAAGGACCTATAAACCTGGGAGACAGTTTCTTTGACATAGTCCTGAATGGGACATCACGTGCGGAGAGCCAAACCTTCTCACCCGGGCGGTAGGTGGGAGCCGGCACATATTGCCGATCAGCATAGCGTTTATTGAGGGCGGTAGACCTCTGGAGTGCCCTGGTGGTGGAGGACCACAAACGCTTGCATCTGCGGATGTGGTGCTGGACTGTAGGTACAGTCGCCTTTTTGTTGTCTGCAGGAAACAAGGGCGGGGCGGCTGGTACCCCAAGGAGGCTTCAAAAGGGGTACAGCCTGTAGCAGCCGAGATGTGAGAGTTGTGGGAGTACTCCACCCATGGTAGAAAGGTGCTCCACTCGGTGGGGTCTGATGACGTGACGCACCTTAAGGCCGACTCCAGTTCCTGATTTAACCGCTCCACCTGACCATTAGACTGGGGATGGTAGCCGGAGGTCAGCGACACCTGTGCCCCAAGGGCGGCACAAAACTCCTTCCAAACCCGGGCGGTGAACTGGGGACCTCGGTCAGATAAGATCTCTTGAGGGAGGCCATGGAGCCGAAACACGTGCTTGACCAGCAGTTTTGCCATTTGGAGGGCAGAAGGCAGCTTTTGTAGCGGGATGAGGTGACAAGCCTTCAAGAAGCGATCAATGATGGAAAGCATGGTGGTCATGCCACCGGAACATGGTAGGCCTGTCACGAAATCGATGGCGACGTGGGACTAGGGCTGTGAAGGGGTAGTCAGCGGCTGTAATAAGCCCACTGGAGATCGGTTGGAGGTCTTATTCCTGGCGAGCACACAAGCAGCAATGTAGTCCCTCATGTCTCGGTGCAAGGTAGGCTACCAGTACCTCCTGGTGATCGAGGTTATAGTTCGGCTGGCCCCGGGATGAGTGGCCAATCTGGCGGAATGGAACCAGCCAATCAGACGGGATCGTACAGAATCAGGAGGTGGCCCACTGGTCCGTTATCAGGCCCCAGGTCATCAGAAAGGGCTCGCCGCACGCTCTCCTCTATCTCCCAGGTTAATGCACCGACAGTACAGCTGGGTGGTAGAATAGGAACTCTTTCTTTCTCTGAATCATCATGACTGAACTGACGTGAGAGCACGTCAGGCTTGGTGTTCTTAGATCCGGGCCTACAAGAAATAGACAAATTAAAACGGGAGAAAAACAACAACCAACGTGACTGACGTGAGTTAAGACATTTGGCAGATTGGATGCTAGACAAGTTTTTGTGGTCTGTCCATACCAGTACCAGTGGCGCCATTCTTCCAGCACTAACTTGATGGCCAACAACTCTCTGTTGCCCACGTCGTAGTTCTGTTCAGCCGCAGACAGCCGGCGGGAGAAAAAGCCACAAAGGTGGAGTCTCCCATCCAGGTCCGAGCGATGGGAGAGTACCTCCCCTGCTCCGGTGTCTGAGGCGTCCACCTCCACAACGAACTGCTTACTGGTGTCCAGGTGGATGAGCACGGGGGCCTGGGAGAATCGGTTCTTGAGTCTGGAGAAGGCTGCGTCAGACTCAGTGGTCCAGATGTACGGTACCTTGGACAAAGTGAGGACGGTTAAAGGTCTGGCCACCTGGCTCTAGTTCCGTATGAAGCGTCAGTAGAAGTTAGAAAAGCCGAGGAATCGCTGCAGTTGTTTCCTTGAATCAGGTCTAGGCCAGTCCAAGACAGCTCTGATCTTCTCCGGATCAGCGCGAACCTGTCCACCCTCGAGAATTAGCCCCATGAAGCTGATGGATGCCTGATGAAAGTCACACTTCTCAGCCTTCACGAAAAGTTGATTCTCCAGCAGACGTTGGAGAACCAGGCGGACATGCCGGCGGAGATCAGCCAGGTTCCTAGAGTAAATTAAAATGTCATCCAAATAAACGAAAACAAAGGTGTTCAAATAGTCTCTTAAAATGTCATTCACCATGGCCTGGAAGACCGCTGAGGCATTGCATAAGCCGAATGGCATAACCAGGTACTCAAACTGTCCCACTGGCATCTTGAAGACGGTCTTCCACTCGTCTCCCTGGCGGATACGTACAAGGGGATAGGTGTTTCTAAAATCTAGTTTGGTGAAGATGGTGGCATCCTGTACAGGCTGAGGAGAGTAACGGTAATGGGTATTTGTTCATAACTGTTATGGCATTTAGGCCTCTATGATCAATACACGGCCGTCCTTTTTCCCTACAAAGAAGAACCCTGCCCCCAGAGGTGAAGACAAGGGGCGAATGATTCCAGCAGCTAGGGAGTCAGCTATGTATTTCTTCATAACTAATCGTTCAGGCTGAGAGATTCTAAATAAACGACTAGTGGGTAACGGGGCCCCGGGCAAAAGCTCAATAGCACAGTCGTAAGGGCGGTGACTAGGCAACGATAATGCTTGGGTCTTACTAAAAACTTGTCGAAGGTCACGGTATTCCGGTGGAACCCGGGCTAAATCTGCTGGTTCAATAGCTACGGTCTCTGCAGGGTTAGTTCTAGGGGTAACAGCTGATCTTAAACAGGTTGACAGGCAACAGGTGGACCAGGCGTTTACCCTGAGTTCAGCCCAGTTTAGGTGGGGATTGTGTTCCTGCAACCAAGGGAAACCCAAGACCAGGGCGCTTTGTGAGACCGGGAAAACGTGTAGGGAGATGAGTTCTCTATGGTTTCCAGATAAAACTAACTCTAAAGGCTTAGTACAGTGGGTGATTCTGTGCAATGCCTGCCCATCTAGAGTTAGGACCATGCGTGGCATGGGCAACTGCTCTACTTCTAAGTGAAGCTGGGTAACTAAGGTCTGATCTATCAGGTTCAAATCACTGCGTGAATCCAACAGGGCCGTTAAAGGCACAGAGTCCTGATCTAATATTAGCTTGGCAGGTAACGTAAATCTAGGGGCCTTAAGATCTAAGTTCCGGCCCGCTGGTTGCCCCCCTATAACCGGCGGCTCCCCTCTTTTGGCCAAGCAGGACAAACTGAGACCACACGACTGGAAGAACCGCAGTAAAAACACTGGTAAGGCTCATGACAGAATCTCACAACGTGAGATTCAGGAGACAGCTGCGCCCTACCAAACTGCATGGGCTCAGGGTCAGTATACAGGGGTTGGACAATGAAACTGAAACACCTGTCATTTTAGTGTGGGAGGTTTCATGGCTAAATTGGACCAGCCTGGTAGCTAGTCTTCATTGATTGCACATTGCACCAGTAAGAGCAGAGTGTGAAGGTTCAATTAGCAGGGTAAGAGCACAGTTTTGCTCAAAATATCGAAATGCAAACAACATTATGAGTGACATGCCAGAGTTCAAAAGAGGACAAATTGTTGGTGCACGTCTTGCTGGCGCATCTGTGACCAAGACAGCAAGTCTTTGTGATGTATCAAGAGCCATGGTATCCAGCGTAATGTCAGCATACTACCAAGAAGGACAAACCACATCCAACATGGGATGATTGCATGGTTCTTTGTACGACCCACTCTACACGGGTACGCCTCCTCTCTCTCATCCTGGTGTCCAAACGGATCGCCAAGGCTATATATTTGTTGAGCTCCTGCGGCTCATCTACTAAGGCCAACTCATCTTTTAAAGTCTCACCTGAGCATGGAAAAAGGCTGTCTTTAATGAACTCTCATTCCAGCCAGAAGCTGCCGCTGCAGTGCGAAAATCTATAGTAAACTCAGCCAGGGGTCGGTTACGTTGTTTCATGACCCACAATCGGCTGGCAACAGCGGTCTGATCCACTGCCACATCAAAAACCTGCTTGAACTCTGAGACAAGCTGATCAAAAGTACAACCAAAACGTGTGGGGTTGGTGAAGCACGACTCCGCCCAATGGAGCGCTTTACCGGTCAAAAGCCCTAAAACAAATGAAATCCTAGCATCATCATGGGGAAAGGCATGAGGGGAAAGGTTAAACACCAAAGCACACTGTAAAAGGAAACCACCACAATTTCCTAACTCGCCAGAAAAGTTTTCAGGATTAGGGGAAGTGACATCACGCACCTGAGGAAAAGGTTGGGCGGCCGTGGCCTCGGCAGCGCCTCCGGTGGCTGCGGAGGACATGGGAGTCAAAACGTAACGTAGTTGTAACGTAGTTGCCATCTGATCGATTTGCTGACTAGCCCTCTGCTGCTGCTCAAGAAGCGACTGGAGGGTAGCTCAGTGAGGCTCTATCTGCTGACTGTGATCCAACATTACTCTGTGGAGTGCCTCTGCTGGGTCCGGCTGGGCTGACTGTTCTGTCATAGTTTTGATTGCTGACTTGACCCACATGCAGAGAACACTCAGGAACAAAGAACGTTTTAATGATTTTATTTAAAGACAGGAACGAGGATCTGGCAACCATGAAGGCCGGCCTGGGCTGTGATGGGAAGGAACCGAGGTAAGTAATAGTAACTTGGAACGATTAGACTAGGTGCAGGTAATGCTTACTCTCCCTGGTAGCCGCCAAGGAGAGGACGCGTCAGGACTGAGAGTTGATCCAGAGAACGATGTCGGCAGGAGCCAGGGAAATAATCCTTTGAGGAGGGGTGGACAGGATTTGCGGCTGGAGCAATACACTGATCCATTCGGACTGCCAGCCAGGTAAGATGTCCGGTAAAGTTCACCGTCCATGGGAATTCCAGAGATTCTTCTAAACCAAAGTAGCGAAGCATAGAGCAATACCTGCATAAGTAAGGCAAAGGTTACTGAGAGCTTGGCTTGACAAGAACACTTTAAAACGTGAGATTCAAGGAGAGCCAGTTGTAATACCACTGGGGCAAAACAGGCAGCTGCTGATATGCTGGCAGTCCTCCCTTTTATTGCACCATGGCTGATGACCAGATAGGCTGCACCTGTCAGCCTCCAGATCTCAGGACTCCTGCGACACCTAGTGAGGAAACTGGTTACTTGCACGATCAGCAGTTCAGATCCTGACAGTTACAGGATTGCTAATTTCTTGCATACATTGGTATGTGTAGCAAACTGGACAATAGCCTTCACAGTGGTGTGTGTCTGAATTTGCATAGCTGCTGTAACAGTATGCACAGATATATCTGGACCCTATAAAACCTTTGAGGTTTTTTATTCCGTAGTAGTCACCTTGAAATAACAGCAAAAACAGAGGTTTTGAACGATCAGGGAAACTGGTCTCAAATTTACACAGAGCTATAGAGCCTGTGGTTCTGTGAAACACTACAATTGTTCTCTTTAGAAGGTTTTCAAATTTACCAATATCGCTGATAGTAACTGCTGTTTGTTCATTGAGGCCTGCCTGGAGCTGCCACTCCCTCCCCAGCTTTAAAGCCTGATTATCAGTAAGGTTAGGGTCAGAGACGTGTGCAAGGCTGATGGCAAAGCATAACTGATTACCGGTATTATCTACAATATACAAGTGAGGCATTTTCTTATTAATCAGTTCACTTTCTAATGTCCCTGTAGCCTTACGTTTCGACCCTCCTAACTACCTGTAGAACAAATTCCAGGTTATTGTCTACAGGCACATCAGCATTTGACTGTAGTAACTCATCTAAAAAGTCCTCGAAAGCAGGCAGAATCATACTTCCATCATCGGTAACAGTAAATGTGACGATTGAGATTTTCACCCACTAATTCTAGCTGTACAACATTGTTACGTGAGAATACGCATGATGTTTGTATAGAATGCTGCTAGATCTGGAACATTACCCGGACAAGGGGGTGGAATGGTAAAAGGTCTCCTTATTTCAATGTTATTAAAACGTTCACGTTCAACAACCGCGGGAGGATCTCCCTCAATCTGATCAGGGTTGACTGCAACCTCCTGACTGAAATTACCCCCATGCTGATCAGCAGTGTGTGATGTTGAAGGATTTGTAAGTTATCTGATTCATTTTGATGACTGTCAGGTGGAGATGGTGGTCTATTTAAATCTTCAAGAGCCTGTTCTAGTAAGTTTAAAAAGTCACCGTGCAGATTTTGATTTATCACATTTTCATTGGTGCTGTTAACAGGAGATGCATCCTCATCTGAACTGTAATCTGATACACATGCAGCTAATGGAATTTCATTGAGCTCAGCTACTGCGTTTCTCATCTCATTCAGGGCAAGTCTAATTTGGTTATTCATACTCATATGAGCATAAGAAAAAAAAAAATCAAACAATCCAAAAAAAATATATATAATACAGGGATTAGTTGAGAATCACTTTGATATCACCGGACATTTTCTGTAACAGAGTCTGGAATGCAGCCAAAAGCGTTAAGGATGACGCTTTGTTACAATGGTCCGTGCGGCCGGAGAAACTTTATTTCTGTGCTGCTGCTGTTGTCCGGTTCTGGATCGGATCTGTCCTACCATGAACGTTACCTCTGCAAAGAGAATGAACAACAAAAAAAAAAAAAATATATATATATATATATATATATATATATAGAAATACACAAAAGGGAATTCAAATTAATTCAGTAGGTAAAATAAAAATTAAACGTACTGCTCATTAAACCTCTGACAAGCGTTGCTCTGGTTTGCAGAGCAGAGAGCCACTGCCTTTTGGCTGGGGTTAAATATTCTGTGAAACAAAATAAAGTAAAGTTACCTAATAATAGTTTTTAAAATAAGCGAGTTTTAATGGGAAAGTGAACCTGATAACTTTAATACTTGTAGGCTTATAAACAAATTTTGAAATACTATAACTTTTTTTTTACTTACTCCAGACACGGGGGTGTATGTTAATAGATATGTAAACAAAACGTTTGTTCGGACTTACTGTCTGGCCCGGCACCAGTTGGCATCTTATCCGGTGTGTTTTCAGGGGAAATGATGATAATACGCGGAGGCGTATTTAATGCTTCAGATTCTCTTTCTTTGATAGAAGAAAGTTCAGATGTTGTTGGGTTTTCTTTTTTGGAGATAAGACGCCTTCTAAACTTTGACTTTCTGGGGGAAAGTCTGTTGCAGCTGCTGACCTGGGAGGAGTGCGGTGAGGCCATGGAGAAGGACTACAGGTTGGCCCCGAAGTGATTCTGGCAAACTGTCCGGCGCCTCAGGAGGGAGAAGCAGTGCTTCGCCAACACTGTTTACAGTGGAGGTGGGGAGCTGCTGACCTCGACTGGGGACATTATCGGGCGGTGGAAGGAGTACTTTGAGGATCTCCTCAATCATGCCATCATGTATTACCTAGTGGAAACAGAGGCTGGGGACTCGGGTTGGACTCTTTCATCACCCGGGCTGAAGTCACTGATGTGGTTAAAAACTCCGCGGTGGCAGGGCTTCGGGGTTGGATGAGATCCGCCCTGAGTACCTCAAGTCTTTGGATGTTGTGGGGCTGTCATAGTTGACACGCCTCTTCAACATTGCGTGGCGGACGGGGACAGTGCCTTTGGATTGGCAGACTGGGGTGGTGGTCCCCCTACATAAGAAGGGTGACCGAAGGGTGTGTTCCAACTACAGGGGGATCACACTCCTCAGCCTCCCTGGTAAGGCCTATGCCAGGGTATTGGAGAGGAGAGTCCGGCCGATAGTCGAACCCCAGCTTCAGGAGGAGCAGTGTGGTTTTCGTTCCGGCCGTGGAACACTGGACCAGCTCTATACCCTCTACAGGGTACTCGAGGGTTCATGGGAGTTTGCCTAACATGTGTTTTGTGGACCTAAAGAAAGCATTCGACTGTGTCCCTCCTGATGCCCTGTGGGAGGTGCTCCAGGAGTATGGAATCGGTGGCCCTTTACTAGGGGCCATCCGGTCCCTGTACAAGCGGAGCAGGAGTTTGGTTCGCATTGCCGGCACAAAGTCGGACCTGTTCCCGGTGCGTGTTGGACTCTGGCAGGGCTGCCCTTTGTCACCGGTCCTGTTCATAACTTTTATGGACAGGATTTCTAGGCGCAGCCAAGGGCCGGAGGAGGTCTGGTTTGGGGACCAGAGGATTTTGTCTCTTCTTTTTGCAGATGACGTGGTCCTGCTGGTCCCCACTAGCCAAGACCTACAGCATGCACTGGGGCGCTTCGCAGCCGAGTGTGAAGCGGCTGGGATGAAGATCAGCTCCTCAAAGTCCGAGGCCATGGTTCTTGACCAAAAAAGGGTGGCTTGTCCTCTTCAGGTTTGAGGGGAGTTCCTGCCTCAAGTGGAGGAGTTTAAGTATCTCAGGATCTTGTTCACGAGTGAGGGAAGAATGGAGCGGGAGATCGACAGACGGATTGGTGCGGCTGCCACAGTAATGGGGGCGCTGTGCCGGTCCGTTGTGGTGAAAAGAGAGCTGAGCCGAAAAGCGAAGCTCTCGATTTACCGGTTGGCCTACGTTCCTACCCTCACCTATGGCCATGAACTTTGGGTCATGACCAAAACAACGAGATCCCGGATACAAGCGGCTGAAATAAGCTTCCTCTGTAGGGTGGCCGGGCACTCCCTTAGAGATAGGGTGAGGAGCTCGGCCATCTGGGAGGGGCTCGGAGTAGAGCCGCTGCTCCTCCACATCGAGAGGAGCCAGTAGAGGTGGCTCGGGCATCTATACCGGATGCCGCCTGGACGCCTTCCTCGGGGGGTGTTCCAGGCACGTCCCACCGGGAGGAGGCCCAGCAGATAGCCCAGTACACGCCGGAGGGACTATGTCTCTCGGCTTGCCTGGGAACACCTTGGGCTCCCCCCGGAGGAGCTGGAGGAAGTGTCTGAGGAAAGGGAAGTCTGGGTGTCTCTACTGAGTCTGCTGCCCCCACGACCCCGTCCCGGATAAAGCGGAAGACGACAAGTACGAGTATATATATATATATAAATTAAACAATAACATTCACATGGATTTAAGGATTTCTTAAGGATGATTACTTACTGCTGAAGATCGCATTGTACTTCTCGGATTTATTCGACGCAGGTGAAATATGTACCGACATTTTTTTAGCGTAGTAGTATTTTCAATGTAACAAGTTTAAACTTTAACTGTACCAGATGATACTGTTGACGATCTGATGCGTCTGGTCTGAGACTACTGTGAAACTAACCTGTTTTTATTGCCAGCACCCTGAAATGCAGAAGGGGTCCAATTACCATATTAGCTATTCATTGCACTGTTTCTTGTGGACGTAACTCAGTGAGCTCTGACATGGGAAGCTGTCTGTATAAACTTTACCGAAATCACAAAACAAGAATTTCCTTTTAGAAGCACGTATTAGCAATGAGAAACCAGCGACCTTTGACATACATCAGGCCCTGGGGGTCTCACCTGTTCATGAACCTATGTATTGACACTTTTGGAGGGGTTGAGAGTTCTAATTACTTTATTGCCGGTGTCACACACTTGGTCAGGAAATTGAATCAGAAGGCTGAGGGTGAGGTTGACTGGGAGTTCAGTTACAGAATAACAGTTTCAGTAAGTCCCTCAATAACTAATGCTCTAAGATGAAAAAAAATCTGAAAAGCTACAGATAACTAAAATTATCATTCCTTTTCTGAAATGGAGTCTCTCATGATTCCAAACAAACACATAAAGTCAATTTATAACTTGGAAACAGTATATTGAGGGTTCGTGAAGTTTCTCATAATACCATATTTGTCTTACCTCTTTCTCCTGCTTTTCCCCCAGCTCTTTACAAGTGGTTGGTGCATATTGTCTCTTACTCAAACATTTTAGCAGAGGAGGGCCTTGGAGTTGTTCTTTCTGATGTTGATGCAGAAGTGGAAGGTTCTGCTCATTCTATCGCTGTAGGGAAGCACAATCTTTATTTACCTTATTTACTTTTAGCTCTTTCTATTTTGAAATGATTTAAACTGGCTCATATATTCAGCAAATAGGTCCTGCTGTAAAGCAAATGAACTTACAATTCTGTCAGGTTACACAGTTCATTTTATTAGGATTTCATGTGACAGGCAAGCATTAAGTTGAGTATATCTTTAAAGTATAAAGGCTGCATGTATTTTTTTAGATGTATTAATGTCTGAAAAACATACAAATCATTAATAACACCCTTAAACACACCCGTGTTGTAATTGGCTCAAATAAGGTATCGCCCCTAATGACGACATCCGATCAACATGCACGGTTACACCCACCTGTTACACCCACCTGTTCCCTCACCCCACCCCCCATGACCCCATGACCTCCCTCAAGGTCAAAAGGTCACCTGTCAAAAACTTTGATTAAAGTGTGTCTTTATATCTCTGACGTATAATAATAATACGTTATCAATGCTGAGGCATTATAGAGCCAAACCCGAGAACACTCAGCCTCATGCTGCCAATCAAAGTCAGCATAACATAGATATACCTGCAGAATTAGAAATAATGACTTGTTTGTAAGTTCAGTTGAAGTTACTTTTCTTTATTTATTTTTTTTTTAGGATCCAGGAAGCAATATCTTGATGAAGCTCTTGCGGACTTCATAGTGAAGGACTCCCAGCCTTTCGCTGTGGTGGACGATCCTGGATTCAGGGCATTTATGGCAAAACTAGATCCTACATACACCATTCCAAGTAGGAATACAGTTAAGGCCATGGTGGAGAAGAGGTATGTGGAGGAAAAGGAAAAGGCGAAGGCTGAGTTGCTGACCACCGACAACGTCAGCCTCACAGCAGATATGTGGTCATCCATTAACATGGATACATATCTAGCTGTTACCTGCCATTTTGTTGGTGCTGATGAGTAGTTAGCTACAACTCTGCTGGGAGTCCATCCTTTCCCCTGTAGCCACACAGCCAAAAATATTGCAGCTGTTGTGCAGAAGCTGATGGAGGAGTGGGGAATTGGTGAGATTGGCAACAAGTGGCATGCTTCCTGATTTCTCTCAAGCCAGTCTGAGGCCCTGTCCCAATACCCACACTACACCCTATGCCCCTCTATGAAGTGTATACTTTGTACAAGTGCATGCAGGGGTTGAAGTGCGCAGGTTACAAGTGTGCAAAATTGGAGAATTGGGACAGACGGGGTTACGTCATCGAGTTGCACCTCTGCACGGTAACCGCAACATCAAAAATGGCGGGAACCAGCGCTGTTTTCACAGTCTTGCTGCTAAAAAAACTATTTAAAACTGCAACAAGCAATTGTTTTGAGGAGAAGAAATTGCAGGAACCGAAGGAGGCTTATACACCAGACTCTCGCCGCGCCAGTGTTTGTTTGAAAGGTAACTTCAGTGTTGTGGCCTAATGACTGCCCAGACTCACTCTGAACCCAGTGGTATCTTACAACGTTGAGCCTGGAAAATCAGTAAAAAAATATATTTGTCAGCTTGCTGTCTAAAATTTACGCAGTTCTTATTATTCTGATTTGATGGCTGGTTATGTTGACGGTTGTGATTGGTTTTTGCTCAGAACGTCATCTGCAGCAGTGAATTGTGGGTAATAAACTTCGGCGAAGTCCGCAGGGCGGAGCTAAGGACGACTCTGGAGAATTGGGACACACTACGCACTCGAACCCATCAATGGGATCGTGCAATTCAGGGACACAAGGGTGGAAGTGCGGGTATTGGGACAGGGCCTGATTGAAGCCAGCTCTCAAACACCAAAGAGCACAGGCATGATGCTTCCCCCAGTGGCATTAATTGGTACTGCACCACTAGTAAACCCATGCTGATATGTGAAATATCCAAATAGCTCAGCCTATATCTTATAAAAAATAAATAAATAAAATATACCAACAAAGTGACAACACAATCATGTGTGTCACATAAACATAAAGTGGTATGTATGTATTACATTGAGTAAAGCTGTATCCTTGTTTATCCTTGAGTTTTATTTATATATTACACATATTACTCAAAAAAATAAAACAGTTAACTAATTAATGGTCTACCTGTGATTAACTATGATTCATTTCTCACAGTCCAAAGACATGCCTGTTAGGTTAATTGGTCTCAATAAATTGTCCTTAGTTGTGTGAATGAATGTGTGCATGATTGTTTGTTGCCCTGCAATGGACTGGCGACCTGTCCAGGTTGTACCCAGCCTCCCACCCATAGACTGCTGGAGATAGGCACCAGCTTCCCCGCAACCCACTATGGAAGAAGCGGTATAAAAAATGACTGACTGACTGACTATTTCTACTTAATTCTGCACCGTTAAACAACCCATTGCTGTATTCAATTCAATTCAATTCAAAAATACTTTATTAATCCCAAAGGGAAATTAAATGTTGTTATAGCTTATTATGAAGGTTTCCTCAAAGAGCCGTTGTAGATGCTGATGGCTGTGGGCAGGAAGGATCTCCTGTAGCGCTCGGTCTTACAGCAGATCTGAAGGAGCCTCTGACTGAAGACACTCTGTTGTTGTAGGACAGATATGAAAGAGAATAGGGCGGCTTTGCTCTTTCTACTATGTCTTACTGGAACCAGGAGATATTTTCCTGGTTTACTGAGCAACACCTGTTTCTGTCTACATGTAGAGCTGGACTATAGAACAGGCTGCAACCATGGGATGCAATGTGATTATCTGAATGACCTTTTAATGTGTTTAGTAACTTTAGGATTAAATGCTTTGATTTTGACTAAAGATCAGATATTTTTCACATCATGATGCAGATCCAGCTAGAAGCTCATAGAGAGGGTTCCTACTGTTTTCTGTCACGGTCAGGCCATTTAACTTTACCTGTAGCTCAGGTGAAAGTCTCTCATAATGACCCTGATTATGCTCATTAGTGAACCTCCACCTCGTGTCTTGCTGGGTGTTGGATGGGTGCAAAAACTTGTTATCACTCATGTAAAAACTTTGTGTTGCAAGGCACCTGCACTATGCCTTCCTCCCTGTGTGTGTGAGATCATTGTTATCTTTGTGAGAACCAGCCTCCTTTCCGTCTCACACACACACTGAACTGTCTGTTGAACTGTGCATATAAATAAAGAGATAGGGTGTCAAAAACTTTGTAGTTTCACTGCAAAGTGGGCTACCCTTGCTGCAAGTAACTATGACTGTATCGTTCTTACCTCTGAGTTGACTAAATAATACCTAACATTTATTGGTCCTTCGAAGCCGGATTAATTCAATAACCTTATTTCTCTTTGCTTTAACAGTGACTCTGGGATCCGTGGGGGAAGCCTGACGTCGAGCGAAGCACCGCTGCACAGCCTCCATTAGCCGGAGTGGCTGAAAGTCCCGGTGTGTGTGAATTCACACCTGGCCAGTGGGTTATTGCCTTCCTCAGCGCGGGGTGACTCTCACAGGGTCCAGAGAGTCACCAAGAAGTCAACTCCGAGGTGAGACAGTTTTAAAATACAGTTCATAGGAAAAGTACTTAACAGTCGTTGGTAATGCGTCGCCGGTAAGGACGCTGTATTCGGATGGTTTTATTCCACCGTGAAAGGAATAGTGACAAATTTGGTACAATCCCGCCGTGAAGGGGATTAAAGAAAACGACTGTTGGATGGGTGCAAAAACTTGTTATCACTCATGTAAAAACTTTGTGTTGCAAGGCACCTGCACTATGCCTTCCTCCCTGTGTGTGTGAGATCATTGTTCTGTCGCACACACACACACCCTGTCTGAACTGTCTGTTGAACTGTGCATATAAATAAAGAGATAGGGTGTCAAAAACTTTGTAGTTTCACTGCAAAGTGGGCTACCCTTGCTGCAAGTAACTATGACTGTATCGTTCTTACCTCTGAGTTGATTAAATAATACCTAACATTTATTGGTCCTTCGTAGCCGGATTAATTCAATAACCTTATTTCTCTTTGCTTTGACAGTGACTCTGGGATCCGTGGGGGAAGCCTGTCGTCGAGCGAAGCACCGCTGCACAGCCTCCATTAGCCGGAGTGGCTGAAAGTCCCGGTGTGTGTGAATTCATACCTGGCCAGTGGGTTATCGCCTTCCTCGGCGTGGGGTGACTCTCACAGGGTCCAGAGAGTCACCAAGAAGTCAACTCTGAGGTGAGACAGTTTTAAAATACAGTTCATAGGAAAAGTACTTAAAAGTCGTTGGTAGTGCGTTGCCGGTAAGGACGCTGCATTCGGATGGTTTTATTCCACCGTGAAAGGAATAGTGACAAATTTGGTACAATCCCGCCGTGAAGGGGATTAAAGAAAACGACTGAGGATTATTCCCCTGCGAGGGAATAGAGTAAGCGCTATATAAATAAAAGAAGAAAAGTACTTAAAAGTCGTTGGTAGTGCGTCGCCGGTAAGGACGCTGCATTCGGATGGTTTTATTCCACCGTGAAAGGAATAGTGACAAATTAAGGTAGGGCCCCGCCAAGAAGGGGGCCAAATAAAACGACTAAGGGTTATTCCCCTGCGAGGGAATAGAATAAGCGCTATAAAAGTAAAAAGAACGGAGTAAATTGAGCTCATAAAATAACACCAAGTTAACTTAGAAAAATTACAAGGTACCTGAAACTAACTGTGTGACTGTGTTGTGTGTGTATGGAGGACTACGCATTTTAATAGAATCAGCCGGATTCTGCTAGTCCTGTGTTTTCTTTTGCCCAGATTAAAACTACGTACTGGTGACTTTGGAGATTCAGGTCGGATTTCATTCCAGAAAATTAACACCGCTGCGAATTAGTCGCAGTAGAAGGCCGTGTTAATGTCCTCTCCTTAAAGTCTCATGCCAGTGACCTTTTATCTGGGACATTTATACTATAATTAAACTAACATAAAACATAATGGGGAAGAAACAAAGTAAACTAATTGACTTAGAAGGGGAGGTAAAGTTTATGGAGAACTATGTAAAAGGAGCAGGTATGATCTGTCATAGATAAAAAATAAAAAACATGGGTTTTTGGGCAAATTAGATACAAAGGATGTCTTAAAATTACAAGGGGATCTAAAATTAGAAATAATGAAAACTAAAAAGAGAAAAATAACAAAGAACAATGGGGAAGGGACAGAGAAAAAGCTCTGATTTAACAGAAATATGTACACGATGGCATACAAATACGGATTTTCAAGTAACTTAATTATCATTGAAATCCTAAAACTACACGGGGATCTTAAACTGGAGATTATGCATTCAAAAGATTCAAGAGACAATAAAAAACCTTGCCAGATTATAATTTCAAAGGGGACTTTTCAATCCCTGAGTGCAGACAGTTGATAAACAGATTAAAATAAAAAGATGAATTAAAAAAACAATAAGAGCAGCTTTTAACTGACATAACCATAATACTGAGGCCTTAAGAAAAGCACAGAGAAAAAACTTTCAGTTTAACTGAAAACAAATAAAGGGGGGCGGACTGCCACCCATCCCAGGTTAGAATACCAAGGTAGCCCCAAATTATAAAGACTAAGAGGTGGTTTTAGAGGACGTGGTAAAGGAATTTAAAAGAGGAGGTGACAATGTGGACAACATGGAAACTGTCCAACTGGACAACCCAGTGAACAATGACTAGAGTTGTTAAAGAAGTAATCTGAGAGTAAAAGATTTTGTAGGCAAGCATTAGTGAGAAACAGATGCTTTAAAAATCATTCTATGGTGTTATACTACCAACAATATCATGATAAAATGCAAAAGATTCATTTTACAGGGAAATAATTCCATATTTGGCTCAGATTGTGTGCATTCTTGATTTTTCCTCTTTGAGAGAAGTTAAATTTCAGCTCTGTGAAACGACTTTGACAAAGAGATGCAGCTGCTTGAGAACAAAGATAAATCTTCTGCAAACAGCAGAAGCCTGTCTCTGCTGAAAGGTCTGAAAAAAAAAAAAAATTGTAACTCTACCCTGCATGTGTCAAACTCAAGGTCCGTGGGCCAAAACCGGACCCCAGAAGTTTAGTGATTCTCTAGAAGTAGAGCCTTTTAATATGGTGATTGTGTGCTTGAATGTTATTTTGTCAATCAATAAGCAGTTTTGTCTACATTCTGCCACATTCTGCCTTTTGAAAATGTTTTGAATCTTGCTCTTTATGTATAAAAAAAAAAAAAAAAAAGAAAAATTGGCTAAAGTCTGCAGACATAAAATGAACCTGGATTGAAGCTCTAACTATGTTTATTTAATCTGAGATCTTCTCCAAATGCAACAGTATATGTCAGTCTACATGAGATACTAACAACTTCACCTACTGGTATAATATAAAGATCTGAGTGAATATGTGAAACAAACAATGATGAAAGTTTTTCAACAGGTGATGTTCATCCAGGAGGAAGACAGTGTTCCTAGGAAATGCAGCTCATTCATTAACAATCAATTTTTCTCCTATAGGTGGAAGTTTTGCTGACTAATCATAGGCTGGATCTATGAAACATTATGTGCACAGAACAAATGACCAAGGTTCTGACTGACTTATGAACCTCACTGACCTGACAATGATAACATGACACCCAACAGACAACACCTTTAAGGTGGACCCCACTAAGACCACCTTATTGATTCTTGGTGAATAAAAAAAAAGAATTGAAGTGTTCAAAACAGACCTAGTGGAAACAAAAGGGGTTATGAGGAATTAATGTGCATTTTAAGAATAATAGAAGTCAAATTATGTTCACATTTTTGCAAATAAAATTACTTTGACAGAGAAATAAGTAAGTAGTGTGTGAATGTGAGAGAATTTAAGTGCACCCTTTCATCAAACATTTTGACAGGTGGGCGGGACTTCCGGTGAGGGCGGGACTTCCGGTGGGGGCCATGTGGGCGCCATGTGGTTGCCATGTGGGCAGGGTTGTGTCCAAGGGGCGTAACAGTGGATGTTGATTGGTTGTCGTCATTAGGGGCGATACCTTAAATGAGTCAATTAAAACACAGGGGTGTGTTTAAGGGTGTTACGGGGAAGGCCTTAAATGAGCCAATTAAAACACACAGGGGTGTGTTTAAGGGTGTTATTAATAATCTGTATGCTTTTTCAGGCGTTAATACATCTAAAAAACAAAACAACAAAAAAAAGACATGCATCCTTTTATATTTTTAAAGGTATAATCAACTTAATGTTGACCTATCACATTAAATCCTAATAAAGGAACTGTGTAACCTGACAGAATTGTAAGTTAATTTTGCTTTACAGCAGGACCTATTTGTTGAATATATGAGCCAGTCTAAATCCGTTCAAAATAGAAAAGACCTAAAAAAGTAAATAAAAAAAAATTGTGCTTCACTACATTGATGGAACGAGAAAAACCTTCAGCTTCTGCGTCAACATACTGGAAAAGCAGCTGAAAATAGGTAAGACGAATATCAGATTAACAGAAAAAAAAAAAGAACATCAGTATACTGTTTCCAAGTTACAAATTGACTAGCAATGATGTGTTTGTTTTTGAATCATGAGAGACTCCATTTTAGGAAAAAGGAATGATAATTTTAGTTACCTGTAGCTTTTCTAAAAAACATTTTACTTTTTCATCTTAGAGTTACAGGGGGTTACAACTGTTAGGGGCAATGTCAGGAAAGGGGCAGTTACGTCTGTTTCTTAGATAACATATCACCTTTGAACTCAAGAAGGGTTTTGGTCTTAAAAACATAGGCAGCTGAAATAGGTAAGACGAATATCAGATTAACAGAAAAAAAAAAAGAACATCAGTATACTGTTTCCAAGTTACAAATTGACTAGCAATGATGTGTTTGTTTTTTGAATCATGAGAGACTCCATTTTAGGAAAAAGGAATGATAATTTTAGTTACCTGTAGCTTTTCTAAAACATTTTACTTTTTCATCTTAGAGTTACAGGGTTACAGTTATACCATATCCAACTGTTAGGGGCGATGTCAGGAAGGGGCAGTTACGTCTGTTTCTTAGATAACATATCACCTTTGAACTCAAGAAGGGTTTTGGTCTTAAAAACATAGTCTTTGCAGTTGAGATAACACTGTCATGTTCTGGTATAAATACTGTGTGTAAATGTTGGGGCTCTGTTTCATTGGTTAACCTCAGTGTCAGGGTCTTCAAATGCTGAATGTCTTTGAACCATAACACTTGTTACATTGAAAAATACCAGTACTGACAAGAAAAAATGTCGGTAAATATTTCAGGAAACCCGGAAATTGTGGCTTCTTCTTCTGATAATTCACAAAAGCACAATGACATCTTAAAACGTAAGTAAGTAAGTAAGTATCATTAAATGCATGTGAATGTTCTCAAATTTTGTTTATATATATTGTTTATATATATATATATATATATATATATATATATATTTGTTTCTTTGTCATAGAACCCACCGCTGATGACCTTGATGATTTCATCTTGACACAATCAGATTATGGTAAGTAAATGTTAAATGCAATAAAATATATATATATATATATATATATTATAGTTAACCCTTGACAATGTTTCAATTTATAGATTTGATGAGAGAGGTAAACCCGAATGATCAAGTTGGAGGGTTCAGCGGCTGGAATCCACACTCCAAATTAAGAAGGCGAATTATTTCCAAACAAGAAAAACTCCCAACTACATCTGAACTTTCTTCTAACACAGAAATTACGACAGATTCTTTGAATACTCCTCCGCCAATTATCATCATTTCCCCTGAAGACACACCGGATAAGTTACCGGCACCTCCAGAAAGTAAGTCCTAAGAACTAACTGTTTTTCTTTGAGAGTGAATGTATTTTATTTATGTGTTATTAGAGACTTTTGTTTTAAACCTCAGATAAAACTGTTTACAGATTCGACTGAGAGCTCTGTGGAAGACATAGTTGTCGAGCAGGAGCAAGGTAAGGAAATAAAAATTAAATAAAAACAATATATATATATATATGTATTTTAAGCATAGTTCAATAAAAATGTCATATAAACCTGTTTACAGATACATCCAAAGATGCCACATTAAATCCGCCCACCAGAAGGTCGCTTTTCAAAGATCAAGACAGCTTTCAGCAGAACGGCACAGTTTCAGTCCAACAAGAAGTGAAATCTGGAGGTTTTACCGCAAAGAATCGGAGTAAGATTAAAAAAAAAACTTGTGTATTTTAAAAACTATTTTCGTTTTATTTATGAACGCTGTACTGCGCAGCGTAAGATAACTTTTTATTGTCTTCTGTTTTTACAGAATATTTAACCCCGGCCAAAAGACAGCGACTCTTTGCGCTACAAACCCGAGCAACGCTAGTGAGTGGTTTAATGAACGGTACGTTTTAATTCATACATACATACTGAATTAATTTTAATTCCCCTTTTTTTTTTTTTTTTTTTCAGCTTTAATGTGATTATTTCAATATATATATATATATATATATATATATATATATATTTATTATCTATTTATTTATTTTTTGTTCATTCTCCTTACAGAGGTAACGTTGATGGTAGGACAGATTGGTCACAGAAACGGACAGCGCAGGAAGACAGTCTCTACAGCCTCACGGAATCTTCGTAATAAGACCTCATCGTTAACGCTTCTGGCAGCATGTCAGATTCTGTTAAAGAAGCATTTTGGTGACATCAAGGTGATTTTAAACTGAACTGATCACTGTGTTTTTGTTTTTTTGTTTTTTGTTTTTTCTGTAGGTTAGTTTTTTTTTTATTTTTGTTTCTTATGTTCATAGAAAATGGATAACCGAATCAGACTTGCCCTGGATGAAATAAGAAATTTAGTTAATGAACTTAACGAAATTCCCGTTAATGCAGAAGAAAATAGCACACCGTCTCCACACAGCATTGAGCAAAATTATCATAATCCCTCTACGACACACTCCGCAGATCATCACGGGGGTCATTTCAATACGGGAGTAGCGGTTAGTTCTGATCAAGTAATCAGACTTGCCCTGGATGAAATAAGAAATTTAGTTAATGAACTTAACGAAATCCCCGTTAATGCATCTCCTGCTAACAGTGAAAATTTAATAAATGAACATCAGCACGGTGACGTTTTAAACGTAATCAATCAGGCTCTTTCCGATTTGAACAGCGAACCGTCTCCACACAGCAGCATTGAGGAAAATGATTCACCTGACACTCATCAGAATCCTTCTACGTCACACGCCGCAGATCGGCACGGTGACGTTTTAAACGTAATCAATCAGGCTCTTTCCGATTTGAACAGCGAACCGTCTCCACACAGCAGCATTGAGGAAAATGATCCACCTGACACTCATCAGAATCCTTCTACGTCACACTCCGCAGATCATCACGGGGGTAATTTCAATACGGGAGTAGCGGTTAGTTCTGATCAAATAGAGCAAGATCCTCCAGCTGTGGTTGAACGTGAACATTTTAATAACCATGAAATAAGGAGACCTTTTACCATACCGCCGCCCTGTCCAAGTAACGTTCCAGATTTAGCAGCATTCTATACAGACATCATGCGTATTATAATTGAATTAGCCGACGCTGCGAGATCGTTAACCAGACGTAACGACGTTGTGCAGCTGGAATTAGTGGGTGAAAATCTCAATCGTCACATCACATTTACTGTTACAGATGATGGAAATATGATCCTGCCTGCTTTCGAAAACTTCCTCGACGATTTAGTACAATCGAATGCAAATATACCTGTAGATAATAACATGGAATTTGTTCTTCAGGTTGTTAATGACCCAGCAGGAGGTTCTAAGCGTAAAGCTGCAGGAACGTTAGACTGTGAACTGTTTAATAAGAAAATGCGTCATTTGTATATTATAAACAATACCGGTAATCAGTTATGTTTTGCAATCAGCCTCGCACACGTCTCTGATCCTGAGCTCACGGATCACCGTGCTGTAGAACTGGGGAGGAGATGGCAGCATCAGGCAGGCCTTGACGAGCAAACAGCAGTTACTTTTAGTGATATTGGTAAATTTGAAACCATTCTGAAGAGAAAAATTGTAGTGTTTCACAGAACCACGGGCTCTACTGCTCTGTGTAAATTTGAGACCAGTTTCCCCGATCGTTCAAACCCTCTGTTTTTGCTGTTATTTCAAGGTCATTACTATGGGATAAAAAATCTCAAAGGTTTTATGGGGTGCAGATATATTTGTAATTACTGTTACGCCAGCTATCAGAATGCCAATACACACCATTGTGAAGGTTATTGTCCAGTGTGTCGAACATATAAATGTATGCAAGAGATTAGCAATCCTGTAAGCTGTGCAGGCTGTCAAAGAATCTGTCGTAATTCTTCATGTTTCAGCAGACACAGGGAACCGCGCATCAGAAATAGTGCTGAAAGGCCTATGAGTGACTGTGAGTTGGTAAAACTCTGTAAAGTATGCAAACGGATATACGTTATTCCAATCAGTAAACCGAATAAACCACACGTGTGTAATGTAAAATGCAGTATTTGCGGTGAAAATGTACCCCCCCGCCTAGACATTACATGCGATGATCATAAGTGTTACATTCTGCCTTGCAGTGCAATTAATCAGCTTGATGATAAACTGATTTTTTATGATTTCGAATGCCTCGTCAATGAGAGCGGCGTGCATACCCCCTTTCTGGTCTGTGCTAAAACGTTGAAAGGTGATGAATGGTACGCTTATGGACTGAATTGCACCCAAAAATTTCTCCTGCATTTCAGGAGGCCAATGTACAAAGGTTACACCTTAATAGCGCACAATGCGCGGGGGTATGATGGTTACCTGATTCTCACAGCAATGCTGCAGTTAGGCATTAAACCACATATCGTCATGGTAGGGAGTAAAGTTCTCTGTTTAACCGACCCTGATTACAGGTTAAAATACATTGATAGCCTGTCCTTCATGTGCATGAAGCTTAGTGCCATGCCGAAAGCGTTAGGCTTTACCGATCAAAGCAAGGGTTTTTTTCCCCACCTATTTTCCTCTGAACAACATCTCCAGTATGTAGGGGCTTTTCCTCCTCCATCCTGCTACGCTGTAGAACGCATGAGTCTTCAAGAACAACAGGTGTTTAGCAGCTGGTACAGAGAAGCGAGCAAAGAGGTCTTTGACTTTAAGAAAGAAGCTATTCGTTATTGTAAAAATGACGTTGAAATTCTTTTTCAAGGATGCTTAAAATTCAGAGACGAGTTCTTTAAGGAGACAAGTGTGGATCCGTTTAAAAGTATCACAATAGCATCAGCCTGCATGAAGGTTTTTGTAACCAATTTCCTTCCTCCTCAAACCTTAGCCATTCCATCACCTCTGGACTACAGACGTAGCAGTAAAACGTTCTCCAGCGCGTCCATTCAATGGCTCGGCTGGATTGCAGACAGCAGAGCCATATTTATCGAGCATGCATTAAATAGGGGTGAAAAGAAAATCGGGCCATATTCAGTGGATGGGTATGCAGAGATTAACGGTGTCAAAGTTGCGTTTGAATTTTATGGCTGTTTTTTCCACGGCTGTAAAAAGTGTTACATGCCTCATGACAAGTGTCCGTTGAGAGGGGTCGCATTTGAACAGTTTTACGCAGCCACTGTTGAGAGAAGCAAGGTGTTACAAACTGTGTACGGCCTTCGTCTCGAAGTCATATGGGAGCATGAGTGGATTGAAATGAAAAAATCAGACCCAGGGGTGATCAGCTTTCTTGAGAAAGTTAATGCACCCGAACCGCTATCCCCCCGGGATGCCCTGTATGGTGGACGCACCTGTCCTATGAAGTTGAGGTACACAGCGGAACCGGATGAAACTGTACACTATGTGGATTACACATCTCTGTACCCTTATGTAAACGCCAACTGCGTTTTTCCCCTCGGACACCCCACCATCATTTACAAAGATTTTGATGACCCCAGCAGCTACTTCGGTATAATCAAAGCTGTGGTCTACCCACCACGTAACCTGTTGTTCCCTGTTTTACCTTACAGAACATCCCAAGGTAAACTTGTGTTCACTCTCTGCCGCTCATGCGCTGAATTAAATAACCAGTCAGGTCCCTGCATGCATAATGATCAAGAAAGAGCTCTGACGGGAGTTTGGGTGACTGCAGAATTCTGTAAAGCTTTGGAGTGTAGTTATCGTCTTGCTAAAATCACAGAGGTGTGGCATTTTGAAAAGAGAAGTGATACAATCTTTAAAGGTTACATTCATTGCTTTTTAAAGGGTAAGCAGGAGGCTTCAGGCTATCCATCTGAAGCAGTGGATCAGGAGAGTAAGTCAAAGTATATAAGCGACTACAAACTGCATCAGGGCATCCAATTAGACCCTGAGAAAATCGAGATGAATCCTGCCAAAAGGCAGGTTGCAAAATTGTGTTTAAACAGTTTTTGGGGGAAATTTGCGCAAAGAAGTGATCTGTCTCAGACCACAGTCATCACTAATCCTGAAGACTTTTTCAGCTTCATGTTCTCGAGTAAATACAGGGTTAACTATTTTCATTTTTTCAACCCTGAAATGTGTGTAGTGCAGTGGAACTACAGCAAACGTGTCATATATCCACCAAGTAAGACAAATAATGTGTTTATAGCAGCATTCACCACCGCTTATGCACGTTTAAAACTTCTCAGCAGCATGGAGAAGTTACAGGACAGATTGATTTATATTGACACGGACAGTTTGATTTATGTGACAAAAAGTGGTGAAACTCCTCTGGAATTGGGGAATTATCTGGGTGATCTTACTGACGAGTTAGATGGTGACAGCATTTCGGAGTTTGCATCGACAGGACCCAAGAGTTATGCATACCAGACCAAAAACCGTAAAAATGTAATGATACGTGCTAAAGGCATCACTCAGACGCATGAATGCAGCGAGAGGGTCAATTTTGACAGCATCAAAGGGCTGGTCGAGGGCTACTTACAGGGGTCAAGTGAGGGTGTCATTGAAATCCCTCAGCACACGATCAGGAGGGATAAAAAGAGATTCCGTTTGACAAACGCGACATTTCTTAAAAAGTTTCGACTGGTGTATGATAAGAGACGTCTTTTTTCTGACGGGACAACTCTGCCTTTTGGTTATTAGAGTTGAAGAAGAAATAAAATAAAAAGTCACATGGATTTACAGGAGATTGATTTTGATCCTAGATTTAGAGCCCCTTTCTCATGTATGATAGTTGGACCCAGCGGCTGCGGGAAAACTTTCTTTGTAAAAAGTATTTTACAAAACTGTAATCATGTCATGGATATTGTTCCAGAAAATATTGTATGGATTTACACATCTTTTCAACCCATGTATGCTGAATTGCAGAAGATGAATAAAAATATTACCTTTGTGGAAGGATTGCCTCATTCTTTTGAAGATGAAAACCTGTTTCCTCCTGATCAGAATCATTTGATCATTCTAGACGATGTTATTGCTCAAGCCTCAGATGATGAAAACGTGATGAAAGTCTTTACCCAGTTTCGTCACCATCGTAATATGAGTGTTATGATGTTGACTCAGAATGTATTTCATCAGGGAAAGTTCAGTCGCACTATTAGTTTGAACTGTAATTATATGGTGTTGTTTAAGAACCCGAGAGATAAGCTGCAGCTGAACATATTGGCCCGCCAAATGTTTCCATCTCAAAAGGGTCTCTTCTTGGAGAGTTTTGAAGACGCAACGAGAGAAGCTCATGGATATTTAATCATCGATTTTACGCCTACCTGCCCAGAACATTTCAGACTGAGAACGGGGATACTTCCTCAGCAGTGGCCTGCTGTGTACGTACCCAGAACAAAGTAAGTCATCATGTCAGCGCGTATAAAAAGGAATTTACCATTATTCAGAGCTTTGTACCAGGCCTGTCCACAGAAACGTAAAGATATTCTCGCACACTGCTCTCCCGACTTTATTCAGGCTCTGTGCGAGATTGCACTGAATATCCTAAAAGGTAACATTAAACTATCACCCTCTCAACACCGACAATTGAAGAAACAAAGAAATATCATCAGATTGTTGGGTGATAAAAGAACCGGGATAAAAACTAAACAGTTGGCTCTCAAAAAGCAACGAGGTGGTTTTATTCTGCCCATCTTAACGGCTCTTGCACCCTTGATCGGTGATCTAGTGGGTGGAATCATCAGGAGATAATGTCTCTCAGAACATCGCAGAAGATGTTTCTCATTTCCCCTCATCAATTCAAGCGTCTGACCCAGTCAGACACGTCCATCAGACAGACGGCGGAGGAGAATTTGGATGCTGAAATGAGAGCGATATTAAACGAGCCGGGTTTGACTTCTTATGAAAAAATCAAGAGATACGATGCTCTTCTCCAGAGGTATCTGACTTTACTTAAGCAAGGTGTCAAAGAAGAAAAACAGCGGGTCAGTTTAACGCTGCAGCGTGACACAGAGGTTCCTGAACATGAGCGGTCCCAAGAAAAACAAGGCCCAGGGCAGGACGAGGCCCCTAAGGATCAGGTTCTTACGGAAGTACTGAAAAGCCTTCCTAAACACAATCGTAAAAATGCCGAGTACATTTTGAAGAAATTATCCGAAAGAAGTGAGAGTTGGACTTCGCGAGGTGAATTTGTATTTAACGGAAATATTATAAAGGGGTCCCACATGATTGATTTGTTGAAAAATCTCATGCTTCCGTTTAAAAAATCTGGAGCATCACAAACCCGAGGATGGTCTGACTTTCTACACACCTTGTCAGAGGTAAACATACCTATATCTTCAGTCATTAACCCTTATGCTCGTGAAGAATATAGACGTTTCAAAACAGAGGGTACATCGATTGAAAATGGGGGTACACCACCCAGCGTTAAGCAGAGAAGAAAAAGAAGAAGAAGGCAGATAACTCATTCTCCCCACTGGTCGAGATCTGAGCTGGAAGATCCAAAAAATGCTGATGGGAGATCAAAAAAGTCTCTTCGTAAGACGACACTACCACCCCGATGGATTACATTTTCACCATAAACCGTTATAAGAAAATGAAACATGTAGCCTATTTCTTTTATTCAATAAAATATTTATTGATTATATTTTTCAAGTCTAACTTCGTTCTCTACTTCACACACTAACATATGATATCATTACACAAATATTAAATCATAAGAAGAAAAAAAAAACAAACAATGAAAAAAAAAATAAGACATTTTAAATTCCATAACAATCCAGAAACATCTCCAAAGAGCATGTTCCGTGAGTATAAAATGTACAACTTTGATTAATGACACATTTCTGATATTTTTTCACAAAGTTAGATACCATTAAATCATTCTTAATCACATCTCCGGTGTATTTCGACAACACTTGCTGCATTGATAATCCGCACGCTCTATGACATAGATAAAAAATGCAATGGTGACCGCACACAGTGGACAGAGTGTTTTGAAGCTGATTATTATGATACAATATTTTTGAGGATCTGTCTTCTAAAAATGTTACGATGCTTGACGGGTAGAACTCGAAATCCGGAGAGAATCCATAAGAGTCAAAAAAGCTGGATTGACCATTCTCATCCAATGTCAGAGCTAGCCAGTGTTCCCCCGGCATGTGTGAAGGATGTGTATTCACGATAAAGTAGGCCGGCCCTGGGAATTTGTCAGCTAGCAGCGGCAGCTGGTCGCACGGCCACACACCGCAAAACAAATCTCCCAGCAGATGACGCATCAGGCTCTCAATTTCATGATTATTCATGCCTGATTAGATTAATAATAATCCACCAGCACACGCCTCTTTGAATCAATCTCTAAAATAGAATCATAACAAGCGTAGATGATCAGCGTGGTGGTATATGGCAACGGGTTTCTGAAGCGCATTTCCAATCTTAAATTCCCACTGGAAACTGGAGATAGAGCATCTGTGTCCTCACCCGGGTTAAGATTAAATGGGAATAGAGAGTATCCTTGATTAAATTCCTGACGTGATATACTCAGTGGAAGATCTTTTAGATGTCGTCCTGTAGCCGTAAACAAGTTGTAATACTCTCTCACTGAATGACCTTGGTTAAAATTTGGCTGGAAGGCTTTAGCAGGAATTTGTCTGCCATCCTTACACAAAGCTAAATATTCCATATCAAAATGATTAAAGTCAAACGGATTGAGATTGCGTGTTCCTGTAAAAGCGTCATGATCCAGTAACGCAATCACCACATACTTGGGAAAGATGCCTAAGAAAAGATTCTCTTGGTTGCATACCCTTGAATTTTCAGGGATGGAATATGTTTTTACATTCACACGTGAAAGTGGATACAGAGCATTTGCTTTCATTAAAGCTGAAGCGTGCCCCAGTCGTACAGCTGGAGAGACAGTAACTTTTTTGATAAAAAGAGATGCTCCTAATATCCTGAGTTTGTAAGTGGAGTCTCTTGCGGCCATGAGACAAAAGGCATCGTTGGCTCTTGTAAGTTTAATTTTAAGGTCAACAGAGTTTAAAAGAAGTCTCTCGCAGAAAAATATGTCGGCATGCAGGGGGCCTAGGAGATGTACCTCCCTGGAATTTGCCGTAAAGCCTGCTCTGCTGTTAAGACCTTGGTTAGGGCCGTTAGTTGTAACAATAGAGTTCAGAGCACCTGCAGTGTCTTTATAAAAAAGACCGGAGCTAAACTGGGTTTTTAAAGAATCCTCAGAAAAGTTTAACAATGTCTCAATCATGGCTCTATATGGATGTGTAGCGCTGGATTGTGAAATCATTCGATCTCCGAGAGTGACGTCACACTGACTGAAGATGGTGTTTAACGGGTAGTTGATGAGCCCTACAGGTGCATCATCTGGCAGGTTTGTTCCATTCTCGTTAGTAATTTTCACTCTGAGATGCAACAGCGTATCGTTGAGATCCAGATACTTTTCTCCGTCTCCCGGAATGAAAAACTCGATCGGCCCTCCATCAGTGATTGCTGATAAAGGCTGGATCTCGGTGTAAATTTTATCTTCGATCGATAGCTGCGTCATCGGGGCAGAAAATAAGTCCAACTCTGCCAGCGTGCACTCTGATGATTTGTTATGTAAAAGAGCCATTATTTAAATATATCAAAACTTGCGGATGACTTCCTTCCTCTTCGTTTGTCAGCTGCGACTGATCTCCTTTTTCGCGTTTGTCGTTGTTTTTTAACCGTCCTTAAACGATCACCAGGGGGTCTTGTTCTGGGTCTTTTGGATAAAACCATAATTCCTGAACCTTCTTGACCGTCGATGTGTGCAGAACCACTCAATTCCGCGTCCGTACATGACCGGGGCCCCATAAAACCCTGGCAGATTACCGCCTGATTGACTTACATAGTAATTTACAAAGCGATTTGGATCACGTCTCAGACTTAGATGTGCCATGTTCTCTCTTGCCTGCTTGATGCAGTGTTGAATGACCAGCGTAATATGAATGATAACCAATCAATCTTAGAGGTTATATACATATCTCTGGAATAGTTTATACAAATAAAATTTATCTCAGGCTACGTTGTGATATCACCGGTCTGAAGTGTAGTCTTATGACGGTCTTTCCATAGACGAAATTTACAGGAACGTTTTGGTCCGATTTAATTTCTATATTGATATTTTCAATATGTCTTCTGGAGACTGGAAGGTAGTGGGCGGGGTTAAACGTCTGAGTAATCATATCACTGAATGTGCCTTGTACTTTGACGGTCCGCAGTAAAGGTGCAAAAGTGTCGCCTACTATTTGTGGGCTGACCACGTCGCTGTAACAGTATAGGTGATAGAAACCAGCCTTTATATCCGCCGGAAAAGGAGCCAGTTTTGGTTCAGAAACATGAATCCATTCCCCTGGTTTCACGCCCATCATATAAGCTAGAGTGCTGAAGAAGCGTATTTCATACGGACTATTTGCTTGAAATGCAAATCTCTTTTGAACTTTGCTGAATTTAATGCGTAAACCCGATTTCAATTTTTTGAAAAACATTTCCATCTTTGTCTCGAGTTGAACAACGCTGTTATAGTAGCCACTTCTGATCCTTTGCGTATTGATCTCCACATCACCAACCTTCCTCCATTCAAAGTAGGCATCATAATCCGGTAAATTATGCCATGTATGAGGGTATGAAATCTCGGCTAATGCAACCATCCATTGGCCTTCTAAATCAATATGTTGAGCTAAATTTACACGGAAACTTGAACTGGTATTATTTTTAAACACTTCCATGCTAGCATTAGATGGAAGAGTAACGTAAAAGCCTTCATCCTCTACCTGACGGTTCATGATGCTGTGTCAACTGTGAGGTTTAGTGCAAACCTTTTTTATACGTTTCGAAGTTCATCAAACTTGATCCAACTGTTGAATTTCTCAGGCCAGTTTTTCCAGCTTACAAAAACCTGTTTGACTCCCTTGACCGTACGTCGTTTTAATATTTTTTCCACTTGATACATCTTGTCGTTAAATATTTTTACTTTTTGAAGTTCCTCAGCGTAAAAGGAACCCTCGATAGGTTCTCCATCCAAATCTTTGAGTTTGTATACAGGAGGAGAACGGGGTATCCGGTCATAGACTGTAAACACTTCATCCGTAAAACTCTGTTCGTATTTTTTGTCAAACACTCCACGGACCTTGGATATTCTGACAAGATCCCCTTGTTTAAACGTTGTCACTGAGTCCTTGCAATATCTGTTGGACTTGACATCATACAGATTCTGAAACACTTGAAAGGCATTTTCTGGGGTCACTTCCATAGGGCTCCATTTTAATGCTGGAGTGGTAGGAATGGTTGTAGCTTCTAGCTAGGTTTTGCAGTACATCGACGTACCGCCGGGTATTGTTAGCTGTAAAATATCTCCACATCCTTGTTTTTAATGTGCGGTTAAATCTCTCGACCACTGAAGCTTTTGCTTCACTCGCTGTGGCAAAATGTTCAATACCGTGTTTCTCCATTAAAACTTTAAATTTCTTGTTAAAAAATTCTTTACCGGCATCAGTCTGAAGTTTTTTGGGGATCTGACTTTCTGTAAAAACTGATTCAAATGCCTTTACCACCTCAGCGGCTGTTTTCCTCTTCAAAACTCGTACATACGCCCTTTTTGAAAAGATGTCAATGACTGTTAATAAATAATTATAACCATCATTTTCCATGGCCAGAGCTTGCATGTCACAGAGATCGGCCTGGAACTGCCTCAATGGTCTGGTGACAAAAACTCTGTTTCTCGGGAACTTTATTCTTGCAGGTTTATGTAGAGTATAGGTATCTTCTCCTGATAAAAAATCTTTAACTTTTTCAACCGCAACCTTCTTTCCCGTTTCATCTTGCATAACCCTCCTCAGCCTATCTACACCCCCAAAACTTCCCGGATTTGAAGGGCTATAATATACTTTCTTCATCAGCCGTCTTCCTGCCATCTCTGCCGATTACTTGTTAAATAATGAGAAAAAACACACAGGAGGGTAGATTTATCCTTTTTTTTAAAATTTTTTTTATTTATTTAATATAAACAAAAAAACAACCAGAAAAACAAAATCAGATAAAATGCAGATGAATTCAAACACTACTAGCTTTTTAAACAACACTTTTTGGGAAAGGTTACTATGTTCCTACTTTAATTGTATTTAATAGTAAAAAAGAAAAAAGAAGAAAAATCATATAATGCAGATTAACTAAAGTACTGGAATACTAAAAAAAAAAAAAATTATACAACAACAAGTCATCAAACATGTGAGATCAGTTTGTCAGTCCATAGCACTCTGAAACAGAGTTAAGTTGTTTGAGATGTTTCTCATCGACCATGCGATCATAAACGTGCGCTATTGCACTGTGGATGCCTTGTACCGATTTCAGTTCATATAAAACCGTCTTGGCAATCGTCTTCACTCTGAAGTCATCCGCTTGTATGCTTCGAAGTACCAGAAGATTCTGAATAGCAGGAATGAGTTTGGGGGTTACGAGTCGTCGTACGATGCGTTGAAAGTTGACTTGGTAATAATCCTCCCCCAGTACCTCCAGGCAATGGTGTTGACGCTGGCTTGGGTGGTTCGTTATACATCCATAGCAGGTTTCTCTGAGATAGTTCAAAGAGGTTATGTTGAATAAATGAAGTATCGCTGTTTTCACCGTATTGATGAGGGTGGTTGAGAACCAACCATCAATTTCGTCCTCCTGGTTACTCTCATCCTCTGCTGAAGGCTGAGGGTCCTCCATCGGTTCCAGGGTTTGTGTAGGGGCTTCGGTAGAGGGTGAGTAGCCGGTGGCTACCTCCTCCTCCACGACCACCTTCATGTCTTCAGGCAGGACATTCGCGTCTACAGACTCAGCCATGAATAGCGGTGATGGTGAGCAGAGGTCTGGAGAAAGCGGTAGATATTTCATGTTGTATCCTGTAGGTGATGCAGGACTGTAGTGGTTTTCTGAGAATGAGGATGTTGAGGTGGATGGTGAGAAGAGGTCAGGGGAAGGCGGATGATATGGTCCAATGTTGAAGCTTTCATCGTGCTCAGGAGAGAAGTGGATCTCTGCTCGGTGGTTGTAGAGATCCCTGTATGGTGTCGGTCCACTCATTCTCATGATACGATTCTCAGTGTCTGTGAGCTTGCAGTTATCCCCCCCGTATATATATCATAGGAAGGGGCGTGTCCTCAGAAGAGGGTTCGTTCTAAACGTAAAACAGGAAACGTCAGCGTTTTTTTCACTGACATGACATCGATCCAACTTCGTGACTTTTGGAAAAGGTCGGAAAGACGATGTCCAATTTCACTCATCTTCTCTGCCCAAGCTTCAAACGGCAGAGCCAGCATTGTCTTGAATACGCCGCAGTCCTGATTGAAAGCCTCCAACACAAACAGATCTGAGGGACTCGTCCGGTTGTTCCTGCGTCTGCTTGCCCGAAAAGACCAGCGGCCATTTGCTGTGGTTTTTGACCCCCACACTGCGCTAAAGAGAGGTTCTCTCTCAGCTATTTCAACATCGGATGGTATATGAAACATTCTCGCCCGTTTTACAGGTCGAGGAGACAGTTCATTTTCTTCTTCTTCTTCTTCTTTCTCCCTCTCCTGCCTTGAGACTGTTTCAGGGCTATCATTAAGGTGCGGGATTGCAAGCTTTAACACAGCCCAGTCGCTGTGGGTGAGTGCACACAGAGCCAGTGATCCATTAAATACCTCGTCTTGATCCAATTGATACAGGCAAAGCTCTCCAATTTCATACATGAAAATATAACCCCAGCTGCCAACCAGGCCATATGGCTCCAAAGACCATTCTTCCTGCAGAGTCTTGAACGGGGGTCTTTGTACCCTGCAGATGTAGTATGTTGATTTCTTAGGAGCATTCAATTCACGGGATGAATACTGGTAGACGGTCACTGGGGTTTCGCACAGAACTGACATACCTCTTGGCCGAACCGAGGTCTGATTTTCAACCATGGTTGTTGAAGTTGATTTTGGATCCTCATCATCGGTAGAGTATGTCACGACGGGAATTCCGATAGGTATCTCCGTTGAGGAAGTATATGATGCAGTTGCTTGTTCATCATCATCATCTTGGCACGCGTTGCGTTTCTCCTCCGCTTGACGATAAACTCTCTTAACTCTAGCCATTGTTGAACGGGTGTCCTTTTTTTTCCAACGAATGCTGCATGTAAAGTGCAGAGTTTTATCTCTGTATTTAAAGTAAACACTAAGGCACGCCCTATTGTTTTCATTGGGTTATTCAAGGTTTAACGATGCTTACAAACACACCCCCTCTATTTTTAATTGGTGCTGATGCCAAACAGTTTCCGATAATACCATATTTGTCTTGTTCTATTTATAACAAACACACCCCTGTGTTTTAATTGACTCATTTAAGGTATTGCCCCTAATGACGACAACCAATCAGCATCCACTGTTACGCCCCCCTTGGACACACCACCTGCTTGACCACGTGACCTCCTGCCCACGTGGCAACCACATGGCGCCCATATGGCCCCCACCGGAAATCCCGCCCTCACCGGAAGTCCCACCCACCTGTCAAAAAGTTTGATGAAAGGGTGTACTTAAATTCTCTAATGTGTGTGAATGGGAATGACTGATTTCATTGTAATGCATCTTTGAGGGACCTTAAAAGCGCTAATAAAGGTCTGATGTTCTGATGATCTTTGCCAAATTTATATCTTAATAAGGTTTCCAGAATCTTTTTCGAAAAATCATATAAAGATGGCAAAGGTTCTACCTCTATTGAAAATACTGATAACCATAAGAAAGTTCATAGACCCATCTTGAATTTTTCCTAATTCTTTTACAAACAGGTTATTTAAACTTTCATGTGGCCAAATGTCTGTATTTGACTTTCTGTTTTTGTGAAATAAATGTCTGTTTCATGTTATGTAAAAATTAGAGTCCTCAACATTACCATAATAATATTAGGTCAGTTCTCTATGGTAAAACAAAAAGATTTTAATAGATGTTTAGACTTTTTCCAGTCAGGTTCAAAATGATTGAATTAGACTCAAACTTAACATAAGATGAAATGAACCTTAACAGAATTACTGAACTGGACTGAAATAGATAAAACTTTAGTTAATTGAAACAAACTTTAGTTACTTGAACTAAATACAAAGCTGACTGAAACTGTATGTTGTATCTATAAAACTGGGTAAGATAAACTAAGATTATAAGATATAATATGCCCTTCATTTTTTGTGTTCATCAGTGAGTGAGTTTTTATTTTTTATTTTTAATAAGAACTAAACCAAGCATTATTTATAATAATAGCAACTACCAAAAATAGTGATCTCATTTTTAAATGTAATAAGGACTTACTTTATAAAATATGATAAAAAAGAATAAGAATTTGGAAAAACAGAGGCTTTAAACCTCTGCAGGAACAGCACTGACACTGTCAAAAGTGGATCCTAATACAAGAATCTGGAAGCTCATTCTGGCGTGGATAGTCAAAGTCCATCTAAGGACACATTTAGATGAGGCAGAGAGACAAATACAGGGCTTAGCTGAGAGCAAAGAGAGCAACATGTATCCTGCCCTAGCTGCTGTCCCACCTGAACTGTGGTCCCAATCATCAACTGATGTAGGGCTTATAAAGGGGTTCCCACCATACAAGGTTAAACTAATATCTGAAAAAAGGCTATCAGTCCACCAATACCCCTTAAAGCCAGAAGCTGAAGAAGGTACTATGCCAGTAATACAAGATATGTTGAAGTCAGGAATATTAAGAGAAGCACCTGACGCTACATGCAAGGCATATCACACTGACATCGCTATTATTATCACAGCCAAACATAACTCTAAAAAGATGTGCCTTTTAAATCCAAGTACTCTAATACCTACTGCAGAAGATGGAAAACCACATTCTTATAAAGCAAAAGTTGAAGAAGACACAAAACCCAGACAAGACATTTCTCAAACCCTTATACCAGATTCATGTGTTGTGTTTGTAGATGGCTCAGCATCTAAAGATGAATATGGAAAGAATAGAGTTGGTTATGCAATAACAACCATCGACAGAATAATAGAAGCTAAATCTCTACCCAATACATGCTCAGCCCAAACAGCAGAATTATATGCTGTAGTAAGAGCATGTGAATTACATGAGGGACAAATACTTACTATATACACAGACAGCCAATACGTTTTCGGATCAGTACATCACCATGCTAAGATTTGGCAAAATAGAGGTTTTTAAACATCATCAGGGACAGAACTAACTCATTTCAACCTATTAAAGAGAAAATGTCAGATCTGCTATTTATAGACACAGACGTGCTGAAAGACGCCCAACAGTCAGCACCCAAGACAGAAATAAAGGCCTGGCTAAACAGAGGAGCTCAGAGAAAAGATGACATCTATCAGATAGAAGATAAACCAATCCTCCCAAAAAAAAAATCTATACAACACAGCGGCTACAGTGACACATTGGGAAGACCCACGTGTCAAGGGGGGAATTTGTCACATCTAGTAAAGCATTAATGCTACACTATACATTTTTCTGACTATGCAAATAATTTTTGCAGATCATGCATAATTTGTTGCAAACACGGGGGAAGAAATATTGCCTAGTTGTAATAGATGAACCTAGTGACACATTTTTTCCCCACATATGGTATCCCACAGATTATAAGGTCAGATAATGGAACTCATTTTGTAAATAAATTAATCGAACTAAGTTCTACAGCATTAGGATTTCAGTTAAAGATTAAGGAAAACAATGGAAGAAACAGGGAGGCCATGACCCGAATGCCTATCCCTGGTTAATTATGGATGAGAATAACTCCAAATCAAACTGGTCTTACTCCATTTGCCACCTACTGTACATCATTGTATAACTCCACCCACTGTGTTCTGAGCCTGAGATCACGTGGCACCAAGTTGCTGATGTGAATTTGTATTCTCAAAGAAATAGTACATGGCAGACCGTTTTCTCTGCCCTCTGACATGAATGAAATAGAGAAAGCACAACAGGAAACGTCATTAGCTGAGTGGATGAATAAAATGTTGCAGACAAAAGAAAAACAAATGTCCAGTGGTCTGCCGATAATCTCTGCTCCCATCCCACAGAATGAGGCCTGGAGACCTGGTCCTGATTAAGACACTCCACCGGAAGGATTGGAACACTCCTTGGTGGAAAGGGCCGTTTCAAGTACTCCTGACAACGCCCACAGCTCTGAAAATAGCAGAGAGGCCTTCCTGGATCCATAAAAGCCACTGTAAGCCAGTTTTGCCGTTACAGGAGCCAAACCAACTGACGGGGTAGGCAGAAGGAAGTCCGGGTTCAAAGGAGTTGGAGGATCCATATGGCCCAGCGTCTCAAACCGGTGAAGAAAACAGCTGATCTGCGCCCAATTATAAAATGGCTCTCTGTAACATGTGGACAGGACTGATAAGCCTGAGCTTAATTCTGGTAGCAGGACTCTTTCTCTATCTAAAGCAGGATCCACAGGAGGTGATACCGAACCAGAAGAGATGGACATCAGACGGGACCCATCTCAGAACACTGACGGAAGAACATGACGTACATCCATTCCTACAGAATTTCTGGTATTGTTCATGGTGGCATATGCAACATTGAACTAGGTAGAAATGCACGAAAATGAAGGGGACAATTATGATGACATGTTGTAAATAAATCACATCAAAAGCCTGAGTGTACTCATACATTGTATTTCATAAAATGACCTTACAGCAGAAAATCGAAAGAAGTTGTTGCTTAAGTGAAATGAGAAAAAGTACAATGATGACATAAACAGGGCAGATTTTTAAATTCCTTTATTATGTTTCACTGTTTTCATTAAGTATTATTCTTTTATTTTTATGATTTCAAGTATTATTCTTTTATTTTTATGATTTCAAGTATTATTCTTTTATTTTTATGATTTCAAGTATTATTCTTTTATTTTTATGATTTCAAGTATTAATCAACATTTAACTTTTAATGGTCGCCGAGTGCGGCTGGACCGTATGAGTATTTCCCACAAAATATAATCTGTTTACCGTCCGTGGGTTTTCGCTCTTACAAAGTATTTTTCTTACTCGTTTTTATATTAAATGTTTTTACTTGTGATAAAAGGAGGGACTGTTGGATGGGTGCAAAAACTTGTTATCACTCATGTAAAAACTTTGTGTTGCAAGGCACCTGCACTATGCCTTCCTCCCTGTGTGTGTGAGATCATTGTTCTGTCTCACACACACACACCCTGTCTGAACTGTCTGTTGAACTGTGCATATAAATAAAGAGATAGGGTGTCAAAAACTTTGTAGTTTCACTGCAAAGTGGGCTACCCTTGCTGCAAGTAACTATGACTGTATCGTTCTTACCTCTGAGTTGACTAAATAATACCTAACACTGGGTGAATCAATGATTAGCGCTAGCTTACAATTAGCCCATTCTGAGCCAGCTCTCAGGTTTAACACTAACTACTTAGGGTTAAACCGCTCTGCTTCCACCTGTTACTGGGCACACACACCTACCAGGCTCCCACTCTCTGGTTGGCTCAGCGGCTGCTCTGAAATGAGGCCTCTCCCCTATTGTAGCCCTGTTTGATGTGCGTTCTGTAGCGTTTTACGGCACGTAATTAATAAGGCAGGCCAATGCACCAGGACTGAACCGTCGTTCTGGATTTCTCCAGAATGGACAAATTGCCACTCCAATTGAGCCCGTGCTCTTAGTTGCGTGTTGCGGTACCACGTGTGCGCAAATAAGCACTTTTTGTCTTCTTTTCTCTTAGACTCATTGTCAGGTTGGGTGGAGTGGGCAGTTATTATATGGAACACAACAGAAAAAAATCAGATTGTTTTTAAATAAAAATGTGAAGTCTGTCATTTTGGGACTTAATGCATCTTTTGAACAGACATTAACTACTTCTTCTTTCATGAGATTCTTGGGCTGTTCTGACAACATCTGGAGCTTCAGCCCCAGAGGTCCAGGTGGCAGGTCTAATAAAGCATATGGGTACCACTGTATTTCGGAGCTAGTCTACATGCACTGCCATTCAGTGTGTCTTCGTGTGCGAGCAGCATAGAAAACACATCATCAGCTTAACAATACATATATATTTACCGCATTTTGATTTTTTCTCTTTTTACAAGGTGTTGTTGTCGACAAACAGTGAAAAAGTCTGTGCACTTTTTTGAGAGTACTACCATTCTCACTGGCGACTGAATCAAAAGTACAGGAAACTGTGAATGCTTGGTGGGGAAAGCAGGTTGGGTGATACCAAGATTTTGGGAGGAGGGGGGTTACATTACCAGATGATGATGCTATTTTACTGGCAAATTAAAATAAAAGAAAATTACCTAGTTATTCATGCAGGATATATTTGTAAATCGGAATTGGGGCAGTTATAGGACTGGATCAGATTTTTGGAGGGGGTCATAACACCCCTAACCCCCCACAAATTACGCTCTTGCAGAGACAACAAAACAAAAGCTGTGAGGTCAGGTACCAAAAAATTTTGAGTAATAAAAGTCAGTCAGTCATTTTCTACCACTTATTCCATAGTGGGTCGCGGGGGAGCTGGTGCCTATCTCCAGCAGTCTATGGGCGAGAGGCAGGGTACACCCTGGACAGGTCGCCAGTCCATCACAGGGCAACACACACAAACAACCATGCACACACACATTCATACACCTAAGGGCAATTTAGAGTGACCAATTAACCTAACAGGCATGTCTTTGGACTGTGGGAGGAAGCCAGAGTACCTGGTGAGAACCCACGCATGCACAGGGAGAACATGCAAACTCCATGCAGACAGACCCCTGGCCGGGAATTGAACCCAGGACCTTCTTGCTGCAAGGCAACAGTGCTACCAACTGCGCCACCGTACAATAAATAATAAAAAGTAATAAAAGTATTTTAAAAAATAAAATAAAAAAGTCATAACTTACCTTGTTACATAATGTTCATTGATATTGCTCAATACACCTCCTAACTTCAGTTTTGCATTAACTTTTTTTTTTGCAATTAAGACTTTTAAACCATCCCATCTCCCAAAAAGCTCAATGAGTGTTTACACCCCTGCTGTTATTTGCAGTTTTTCCATTTCTTATGCACAATTATAAATGTGCTTTTTGTAAATTTTCATATCACCTTACTCAGCTGCATATTTCATTTAGATATGCCATTTTTAATAACTGTGCCGTATTTATATTTGTTTTAATTTTTTTGCTTTACTGTACAGTCTACTCTTACATTTGCGATTGTATTGTTTTTCCCCCTTTGAGAGTACATGTTTGCTTTTATTTGTGAGACGAAAAAGGATATTTATTTTCGATTACCTTCCATTTTTCAAAACCTAACAAGTTAAAGTTCCTGATATGTCCACTAGATGGCACTGTTGTGTCAGCCCCTGGTTCAGACATCTCCATTCTGAAGGTGCTTGTTGGGGTTAGGAAATGTCTGGCTTTAATCCGCCAGGACAACATTTATTTCTGTAGGAACACATTTTTACAAATTACACCAGCACATAAAATATGTGTTTTTTCCTGTAGACTTACACAGTCCAAATCCAGAGGTTGGTCGTATGAGTTATATTTACTTGAGTTAGTTTTAACTGAACCATATGTTTTACTTTTACATACTGTATTATTTTGAAGTGGTGCTACTCTTATTTGAGTACACATTTTGACTGGTCACTTCACGGACTGAAGAACAGGCATCTTTTAACCAAATATGCACAGACACACTCACACAGCATACAGCAAAGGAGGATTCCTTTTATACCATTCTTTTACACAGGCTTCGTTGTTCTAATGTACTTTGTTATTTTAGGAAAACATTTTTTATTTTTAATCATTATTTATTTCATTATTTGAAAATATCTGAATTTTGACACTATTTAATCTTTTTTGTCTGTCTCATTACATTATTTCTATGCAAAATAAAATTCAACCTGAAAAGACTCACAATAAGAAACACAAAGATGGCGATTAGAGAAGTTTATTGGCCAATTATTATTTCTTTGGGGCTCGGACCCCGGAGGAAGACATGAATGCTGAGAATATCATGAGCTTGAATGGACATCTTAAGTTTAGGATTAGAGATGTCTTCCCCCTGGGATCCGACTGATGGTGGAGTGAAGGCCGGAGGAGGTGAGGAAACTGGGAGGAGATTGGAAGGAAGATGGTGGAGGTGGGGTGGTGGAGGGTCGAGCTCGGCTGAAGAGCAGGAGGGATCCATGACTGGCGGTCCTTAAAAGCGAAGCGTCAGAGGGTGATTGGCTGAAGAGGCATGCGGACTTGACACTGATTGGATGCAGGAGAGACGCATGGAGGAGTCATTGGATGGAGCAGGTGGTGAGGGTCTGCAAAACAGTCAGTCTTTCTTCAAAACTACATTAATCGAACATTACAGTCAAACATTTGCTCAGTACTTGAATAGTTTTCCTGACAATTTTTCGCTATACTTGAGTATTATTTTTATTTTGAAGTAACATCTTATTTGAGTGCACTATTTTGCTACTCTATCCACCTGTTTAAATCAAGATTATGTTCTGGCTCCTTTTTCTGTGAACACTGGAATCAAGATTCATGGTTCTCCTGTCTGCTGGTGGAAGATGGTCATTAGAGCAAACCTCAGTGTCTAAATACTAAATCATACTTAGTGTTTTTATCTGAGGTCAGAGTAACATTTTCTACTTGCATCAGAATAATGTTCTCTAAATGGTCGGTAAGTTATTGTTTTATGAATTTAACTAAACTACTAAGTAAAAATGAAAAGACTGAGGAAAACTAATAAACTACCGGAAAAAATAGTAATAAGGAACAAATAAGAATAAAACCGAAACCAATAACCAATAAAATAATGCAGTGATATCACAGTTCAGTGTGAAGATGTTTGCTTAGGAACCAGGGTTTGTTTTGAGGAATTTAACAAAATAATGTTTCTAAAATCATTTGCCGAATCAGCAATCAATAACATTTTGGAAAATTAATTCTTAATGTTAACTAGCTATCACAGTGACTGATTCAATGGAGTAATGGACTTCCACGATGGCTCCTATAAACATTTATGGACAAATAAAATGGGGAACGAACGGACAGAAGGTATGGTGATATCATATCCAACATTAGCGACTCAGTTAATAGCAATGAAAATAGCGGCTGCTGCATTGTTTAGCAATATATAATTTACCATTAGTACAAATATTAATGTGTGCATGAGGTGGCGGCATTCTACGGCCCATCGTGGTGCAGCAGAACAATATTTGTCATAAACACTGGAACTAATGTTGACTACCATTTTAGGATTTGCAGAGCTTTTAGCATTAGCAGCTGAGATAACTGAGACACAATTTAACATGTTTATAAGGACAATGTGGAAATATTCTTATAAAGGTTAGTGGGAGGAGAAGAGCAGGTCCAATGAACAAAGAAAACGTGGCAACCACTCTTGGTCTAGCAGCTGGTCAAGCATCTGCTTGGACTGGCGCACCCGTCAGGCATGGGAACCTGTGGATTTAATGTGCTCTTCATAGGGCAGCGGTAGGAAAAACTGCACGTAATTAGAGACAACTCGGCTCTTCTTGGAGAATTTTTGGCTCAGATTATTTTCTGCAGGAGATCAGATAGCCAGTTTTAAGTGGCTAGTCTTATTTTTGGGGTATGGGGTAGAGTCACTGGTTACACAGACAGCAGACAGTACCTCTTTTGGATGGAAAGTTTTCTTTGAAGATTCAGCCAGCAAGATCAAGATTTTATTCTGGGTGCGCCCCCAGTTTAGCCTGTGTAGAGCTGCAGGCAAAGTGGAAGGAGTGCTGCTAGGAGCAGAGTTTTGTAACTCCATGTCATCAGGGGTGTTCCAGTTGTCTATCTCCTTCTTCCTGGGAACTGTCATGAAAATGGGTTGATTTCTGTGCATTCTGGAATTCAGAGTTTTTACCAGTCTCTTTTGTTTGGTGCGTAGTTCATTCCCTGTTTCCGTCTATAGTTAGGACAAACACTTTCAACTTCTGGAATCAAATAACCCAAACACAGTTACTGCTTGATAGTATCCTAAATTATTGAGATGTACCTGTATGCTACAGATTTTGACATGTTTCTTCTTAAATGTGAATGTTGTGTATCAAACAAGCACTCAACATTCCTGAATCAGGCCAGCTTATTTAGGACCTTCAACCCATCTGAGATAAACCAGATATTTATGATGTACTGCATAATTGTTTTCATTGTTTTTGTCATGATAATATTTGTCTGTTCAACCAAACCACAACAAATGTCATCCATCTTCTATGATGTCTGTGAAGAATCATCCCATTAGACATTTGCTCCATGCTTATGAGGATATAAGTGTTTTTAATCCATTGTTTTGATTAAATTAAATGTACTAATACTTTATTAATCACAAAAAGGGAAATGGAACTTATTATTTATCCTTATTTTGACAGTATTGATATGATACAGCAGGCCAGGTAGAGAATTTTGCCACCACTGACAGAGAGATAAGTTAGTTGTACTTAGTGTGAAAAGATAATTATCCAGACTAAGGTGCAGAATGCTTTTACATCTAGCAATTCAATTCAATTCAATTCAATTCAATTCAATTCAATTCAATTCAATTCAATTCAATTCAATTCAATTCAATTCAATTCAATTCAATTTGCCGTTCCTGTTGTCATTCCTGGTTTTTGAGATTTCCTTTGTGTCCTGTAAGTTCATCTGTGTTCAATAAATGTATCTATCAACCATGGCCTGCTGATGCCCTTCTGCCGCTTTGGTCCTTCACCGCCGCAAACCATGACAACAACACTATAATGATGTGAGATTACAACAGTCATGCAAATGGGTGGCATAATGCTGAGGGATCTGTTATGATCACTGCGGCTGCTGATCAGTTACCAGACTAAATGATTGAGAAGGATGTATAACATCCTGATTCATTAACAGACTCCTGCAGGCAAGCATTGATTCTTTTGTTTGTTTGCAGTGATGTTTGTGACATGTTTCACATCTCTGTATCATCCCTTCAATATTCCTGTTGATGCCTGGCCAAAAACCTGCTTCTCTCACTCTGATTTTACAGTGCTCCACTCCATGATGTCCCTCACACTGAAGCATGCCTTTCCACACTGAACGATGACAATCCTGTTTTGTCTCAGCCCCCGCCCATTAGCCGTACGCAAATCTGCACGCACAGAGCAGACTCCCGGACACACTCCCTTTGACCAACCATTTTGGATATGGTGGGACATTTTCTGGAGGGACATGTCATCAAGGTTATTTTTTCTGATATGAGGGGTCTGTGATCAGTCTGTGCAGTAAAGGTTGGTAATCCATACACATCACTGTGAAACTTTCCACACCCAAACACTAAGCTCAAAGTCTCCTTTTTAATTTCAGCATAGCATTGCTCGGTTTCTGCCATTGATCTGGATGCAGATGCTACAGGTTGCCATTCGTCTCTGTTCCGTTAGAGCAGCACAGCTATTTTTGGGCGTCTGTGGACATTTTTGTTGGTGTTCAGGATCAAAGAATGTGAGGACTGGCTCCAGAGTTACAGTTTCCTTTAATTTCTTTCTCATGTCGGGCTGTCCACTCAAACACTGTGTTGTGCTGTAGCAGCTCCTTGAGAAAAGCTGTCTTGGAGGTAAGATTAGGAATGAACTTACCCAAGAAGTTGATCATTCCCATGGCTCGCAACACACCATTTTTGGCAGTTGATACAGGCATATTCAAAATGGCTTGCACTTTTGACTGATCAGGTTTCACCCCTTTATTTGTGACCCTGTCTCCCAAGAAGGTCATCTCAGTAATGCCAAAGAGGCAATTGTTTCTATTCAGTTTCAGTCCATTCTTTTTGACTCTCCAAAAATGTTTCTCCAGCCTTTAGTCATGTTTGTTGTCTTGTATTTCCCCAGACTACAAGGTTATCTACTAGACTTTGATGCCCTCCAGCCCCTCTATTATGGACTCCATTGCTTTGTGGCAGATCTGTGGGGCTGATTTAATTCAATTCAGTTCAATTTAAAAATACTTTATTCATCCCAAAGTGAAATTAAATGTTGTTGTAGCCCATATTATGCAGGTTTCTTCAAAGAGTTGTAGATGCTGATTTCTGTGGGCAGGACGGATCTCCTGTAACGGTCTGTGTTACAGCAGACCTGAAGAACCTTCTGACAGAAGACACTCTGTTGTTTTAATGTTTTAACAGTTTCATGAAGAATAAGGTATCTATACTCCTCCACCACCTCCACTTCTTCTCCCATGATGAAAATAGTGTTTGACCTAGTTCTGTTTCTCTTAAAATCTACAATCATCTCCTTTGTTTTATTCATGTTCAGCATGAGATGATTGTTTCCACACCATGCCACAAAGCGGTCCACCAGCTCCCTGTACTCAGCTTCTTGTCCATCTCTGATCCACCCCACGACTGCAGAATCATCTGAGTATTTCTGCAGATGACAGGAGTCTGTCTTTTACTGGAAGTCTGAGGTGTACAGGGTGAAAACGAATGGTGAGAGTACAGTCCTCTGTGGTGCTCCTGTGCTGCTGACTATCTGATTAGACTCCAGATAGTCAGTGTCAGAAACTGTGGTCTGTTTTGTTCAGGTAGTCTTTGATCCAGATTGTTGAGGCAGAATCCCAGAGAGCTGCTCTACACAGGCCTCCAAGATTCTAGGGTTGAGACCACCTGGACCTGCAGCCTTATTCTGGTTCAGTCTCTCTATTTGTCTCTCCACCTGACTTCTTGAGACACCCATGTGGTAGGTGGAGGTAAAGGGAGCATCAACATCTTCTGATGTGGTTGAAGAAAAACAGAAGGAAATGTAGAAGCAGAAGGATCCATGAGTGAGGTGGAAGATAAAACATTTGAGGTGTGACAGAAAAGCTGTGGGTCAAAGGAGGGTGGGATGTCTGTTTGGCTGTGAGCAGGAAAGAAGGATGCTGAGCTTGTTTCTGAACTGAACCTATTCAAAAATGTGTTTATTTCATTAGCTCTGACCAGACATCCATCTGTCCGATTGTCCTTCTGCTTAAAGCCTGTGATCTTCTTCATCCCTACCACACATCTCTGATATTGTTTTGCTGGAGCTTGCTCCCCAGCTTTTTCTTGTACACCTCCTTGCTGTCTCTTATCTTGACTCTAATGCCAAATGGGAGCCTCAGGAAAGAGTAACACCCAAATAGTGTGTTGAAGGTAGCGGACCTGCTGCTTTCTGGGTCCAGCCTCAGCTGCCAAACTCCGAGTGAAGCATCGAGTTTCCTAAAAGACGTAGCCCTTGCAATTTCACTCATTATTTCTTCTCTCTTTGGGATTTGATAATGCTTTCTTTTAATATTTTCATTTAAATCTTTGGGATCAAGGCGGACTCTTAAAATACCTGTATTCTCTTTCTTGACACATGTGATGGACTTCACCGAGCCTGTGGGCTCAACTACTCATTCAATAGCACCCATTTAAGTTACTCTTTCAAGCTCTGTTTTTCAAACCAGCCTGAGTGGTGCAGGCGCTGTTCTTGGTTTTGCAGTCTTTTGTCTTGTTTAACTACTTCCATGTTGTCAATGTTACTCTGATATATCCTCTTCACTAGTCCTAGGTCTTCAGATGGTTTGCCTCCTAAGAGTGACTCGTGTCCATTAGGCACAATGGTGAACAACATGTGAGGCTGTCTGCCTTTCACAGTCACTTTAAGTCTATATCCAAGTCTTTAGGCTTCTCAGTCCATGCCTTAAAAGCCTTCTCATTGATCAAGTTAGCTTTGGCTATTGTGTCAGTTTTAAATGTTACAATTATCCCATTTACTAACAGTGGAGCAGTCCATTTGTCAACACCTGTCAACACCTGTGACTGTACTTACAGTTTGGCCAGTGTTTATTCTTGAAGACTGTGATGACATCTTTAACATGTGACACCATCTTAATGAAAAATGTTTCATTTCATTCCTTTGTCATCTGTGACTTCCCGCACTGTGTGTACTTTGTGCCCTTTCTTTTTGAATCATGCAAGATGGCACTGAGCATGGCAGCCTATGAGCTTTGCTCTCTCGTCTTCTGCATGTTTTTGTGGTGCTTTCTGCCACCATTCGGAGGTCTCTTTCAGGAGAGAGGAACTAAATATCAAACTGTCTCCTCTTGCCATTTTTTCACCATCAGTCATTGATGCCAGCTTCACTGAGATACTGGTCAAATAAGCTCTCTATGGGAGGGGAAAGAGAGAGGAAAGAGAGCCGGCGTGCTTGTGAAGCTCCGACAGCAGGGGCTCCGTGCCCCCTTGCCTTCAGTCCATCTGGATGAGAACACCCCAGACTGCGCACTTCTGATACCAGGCTTTCAACTGAGCGGACTTATTGGACTTATTGGGAAGAAAGCAAGGAGGCAGAATCTGCTTTTATTTAAATGGAGGTTGGTGCAGAGATACCAAAGTGTTGAAGAAGACATGTTGTCCTGACCTGGAGTCATTTCTCATAAACTGTAAACCGTTTTATTCTCCTTTTTTGTACTGGTTGGCGCTTACATACCACCTCAAGGATTCACTTCAGATGCTAAACAACAACTCTCTGAGATGATAACAGACGTGGAGAAAAACGTCCAGACTCTCTCATCCTTGTTCTTGGAGATTTTAACAGTGCCAACCTCTCTAACAAACTTACAAATACATAAAGCACATTAAATGTCCCACCAGGGATAAAAACACTCTGGACCACTGCTACACAACTTTAAAGGACACATGTCTTGCTGTCACCAGGGCTGCTTTGGGCCTTTCTGACCACTCTCTGGTCCATCTAATCCCAACCTACGGGCAGAAATTAAAAGCTTCCAAACCTGTGGTGTGAACTGTTAAGAAGTGGACTGATGAGTCAAAGCAGATGTTACAGGCTTGCTTTGACTGCACAGATTGGACTGTTTTTGAAGCTTCAGCTGCTGATTTAAACCAACTTACTGAGGTTGTGACACCATACATCAGTTTCTGTGAGGACATGTGTGTGCAGACCAACATCTTCTGTAGATACAATAACAATAAACCTTGGTTCACTTCTCATCAAAGGAAGCTGTGCAAGGATAAGGAAGAGGCTCACAGCCGTGAGACCGGGCCCTGTATAAGCAGGCCAGGAACAACCTGACCAAGAAGATCAAAGCAGGGAAGAGAGGCTACAGTGAGAAGCTACAGAGAAGCTTTTCAGACTCTTCTTCTGCTGTTTGGAATGGTTTGAAAAACCTGACTGCCTACAAGAGCCATTCCCCCAACCCTGAGCAGAATCATCGCCTGGCAAATCCAGATCCCATTCGAATACAAATTCTTCCAAAACCACAAACCACCACCTACCTGTAAATAGGCTCTCAGCGCCTGAAAACAAAGAAGGACTCAAACCCTGACAGTGTCTCCCTATCATGCCTGAGAGCCTGCACCAGCCAACAGGCACCCATTTTCACTGAGATCATCAACAAGCCACTGGAGCTGTGTGAGGTTTCCTCCTGCTTCAAATGCTCCACCATCATCCCAGTACCCAAGAAACCCACCATCACAGGATTAAATGACTACAGGTCTGTCGCCCTAACGTCTGTGGTCATGAAATTCTTTGAGCTACTAGAGTTGAAGTACCTGAAGGACATCACAGGCCTCCTGCTGGACCCCTTGCAGTTTGCCTATACCGGGCAAACAGGTCGACGGATGATTCAGTCAATTTAGGACTACACTTCATCCTTCAACACCTTGACCATCCAGGTACATACACTAGGATCCCATTTGTGGACTTCAGCTCAGCCTTCAACATCATCACCCCAGACATCCTCTCCTAGAACCTCACTCAGGTCAAGGTCCCTGCCTCCACCATCCATCAGTGGATCACCAGCTTCCTGAAGGACCGGCAGCAGCAAGTTGAGGCTGGGGAGCATCTTCTCCCTAGATCAGAAAATCTCTGCAGACCCCACACAAACCCCACACACCCTGCACGCAAACTGTTTAGGCTTTTACCTTCTTGTTGGCTCTACAGAGCGCTGTCTGCTAAAACCAGCTGCCACAGAGAGTCTTGGTGAGGCACATTTTTGCATAATGGTGTTGTCCTTTACATTTGCAATTGTTTTTGCATAGGCAGGACATTGTCTTGGTCTTTGTTTCTCACCACCTCTCTTGCAAGTGAACATTTCTTTATCGTTGGTCGTGTTTTTATTGTCATTGTTTTTTAATTTGCTCCATAATAAGGCTGCATTTGCTTTATTTTAATTGACACAGCATTTAATGTCTCATTTTCTTGTTGCACTGTTCCTTGAGCAGGCTGTCTAAAGGTCAGTCCATGTTGCCATGCTAGCTCACTGGTTTGACATTTGTTTTATCGTACTGTCCAACATGAATTCTGTTTCCCTGAAGAGTTTCTCCCTGAACGTCTTCTCATGAGTTCTGAACACTATTTGATCTTTTATCATGGAGTCTCTGAGATCACCAATTTACAGGACTGAGCTTTAATCTTAAGGTCTGTGAGAAAAGTATCAAATGGATTAACTGGATGCTGTAAGCGTGAGCGAAAGACATACTTCTTGTACATTTCATTTTTCTTTGACAGACAGTGCTTATCAAATTTGTTTGTGACCTCATCATACTTGTCTTTGTCCTCAGGTTGAGGAAACGCAAGTATTGAAGACCTGTATTGTTTCTGTGCCGGCGATGGTGAGCAGCAGGGCTATTTTTCTTTCATCTGCCCGTTGATCAACTCTGCAATATACAGCATGAACTGCTGTATATTGAAAGCCTACAATTTGAATCTACATTTTCAGTCAGTTTCAACAAACTTGGCAGTTTTATTGAATATTTCCATACTTGCTGTCTCTTTTTCTTGTCTTTCTCCCTGAGGTCTCCCTTCAAGTAGCTTCTTCAGTAGCAGCTATCATCACAAATACTACGCAATATACAGTAAGTCCAATTTAGAGATTGTATCTACTTGTTTTTGTGGTTCAATGGGAAAAGTACTTATCAACCTGTTCACTGCCACATGTTGAAGTATTCATGGATACTGCCGCCTAAGTTGTTTTTCAGTACTATATATTTGAGTATGAATGTATCTGTAATGTTAAAGTGCTTTGAGTGGAAGTTATAACTAGAACAGAGTATTTATTATTTGCTGTCAGTGTCTGGATTACTGTTAAACAAAGAAGCCATCAGAGGTGAACCATAAATACAATAAAACTGAAGGTGATTAGATATGGAAACTAGTTATTTCTTGTGTGTTAAAGGCTTTGTGTTTGTATCCCTGATATTGTTATGATTTGGGGTTGTTTGGTTTTTGGTTTCTGGTTTTTTCTTATGTTTTTCACAGTTAAGGTTTTGACTCGTTCTTTTGTTATTATTCTTCTTAGATTTTGAATCATGCTTCTGTTATTTTCCTGGTCATGCTTTAGTTTTGTCGTCTTGTTCATGTTTTGTCAAGTTTGGTTTTCGAATCTGGTTATGCTTTTGCTTCATGTTTTTTCTAGTTTCTGTTAGTTTGTGTTCAAGAGTCTCTGTTTTTGCTGCAGCCACATTTTGTTCTGTCTGTCAATTAAGTTTATTCGGTCCACCTGCACCATGTTAATCAGTTTTGTTTTCCACCTGTACCATGCTCCATATATACACACCTGTTCTGTCATTGATTGCGGAAACATTCTCAAACCAAGTCTTGTTTTTTTGATCGTGTTGTTTTGTTCCTGCCTCCTGCTGAGTGTGAGATTTTGTTATTAAACCTTTTTTCACTTACCATCACGCTGCCTGCTCGTCTGCATTCTGGGGTCCTATATCTCACAAGTCATAACAGATATAATATGTAATAGGATGGAAATGATATAAAACCTCAGGTCATGTACTAATAAGAATCTCTCTTAACCAGCACTTTGGAACAGCTGGAGAGAAACAGATGGACCATTTCTTAAATGCCAAATTTGAGATATTCCAGCATTCTTGTTGTTGGAGCTTTTACATTAGAGTGATGACCTCTGTCTCTACATTGTAACATCTATCTCTCTTTGTGTTGTATGATGAATTTCTGGACCTCAGGCTTTGCTAAGTTCTGCCAAGTTGCCCCGGCCTGTCATCCCTCCTCCTCCTCTTTCTCTTCCTCCTCCTGCTCCTCCTCCTTCTATTCATTTTCATTGTGCAGCTAAAACAGTGGCGGATGTCCCCTTTAGCAGGCAGACGCAGGAATGAACAGAGAGGAAGCATCTCTCTCCACTCCGATGCGCTTTCTTGAAATTGAGCAGCGCATCTTTCAGGCACCTTCCAGCGCTGGTTAGAGCAGACTCTCTGCAGCTCACCTTCAGAACCGGTACGTTTCTTCAGCATCTTATTTACCATCTATAAGGCCTGGTAAAACAGCTATGTCTCAGGCTTTCAAGAACACAGCAGAGATGTGCGCTCTGTGTCCGTCCGTTATTCACACGGCTGTGCATTTTCTGACAGTGGGAGTCTGCGCTCGACTTCTGCGCTTTTCATGAAGCTGTTCATTTCAGTATGTAAATGTATGGAAAGCTTTTGGTTTCTTCAGATTGTCCTCTGAATAATGTCCAGTCCTTCCCATGCCAAGAACAAAAAAGACAGTTGGTGTGACCATATGGTTGGAAAGTTTAAATCCAGTTGACTGGAATGCTGTAGAAGCAGGGATCTGCTGCAAAGTGTGCAGGAAGATGATAATTTATTTTCAAGAGGGACCCGTCATCATTTGAAGTTAGAAATCTGCTGAGGAAACAATAGTTGAAATCAACTAAAAGAGGTCGAATTAGATGGAAATGAAACTAGATGACAAGATGACCACAAATCTATTCAGAAATAAATACAGTCACCTTTGGATGAAATAGGGGAGACCACTTTAAAATATGTAGTTTCTCTAATGTTTTTAAGGTGTGTGTTTTAGTAAAATTACAATTTCTGTTTAATTCTTTGAACCAGAATCATTAAATAATTTGAAATCTTTGATCGTCTTAAATGACCACAAATAATGCAAAGAAAAGACACATTTAAAAAACACTACCAATGTTTTAGAAATCGGTGTTTGTAGGGATAATCCTGATTTTCTGCATCCTCTCCACCAGTCTTTTACACCACTGCCAGGTTCAGGTGCTCACCTGATCACTTCCTTGTTGTGTAAATTGATCTATGCTTATATTGGAATGATCATTTATGCGGAGATGCTGATTTCAGAAAAGGCTCTCATAGTTTTTTAAGAGCTGTACTTTAGGATTTTTCCACCTTGGATTTTTTCAGTTAGGTCCTTTTTTAAATTTATTTTCACTTTTTAACTGTTCTGTGTAGAATTAATGATCTTTATTTTTTTATGATTGCAGGGAATAGAAAAACAGTAATAATCCAGAAACAACATAAGCCATTATTAATTCATCCATTCGAACGCATAACAAAGAGATGCAGCTGTGTGCTGACTGCAGTTTACATAGATGAAAATATGTACACTGCTAGCGCACAAAGTGTAGAAATGTAAAATACCACAGCAATGAGTTAAACATTTCTAATTGATAAAAATAAGAGCAGCAAGTCAACATAACGACCAAGATCTGCTCACCTCCTGATATTTTGAATGAGAACATCTTTTGGATGTTTCTGTCACCGTGACTGATGCAGGATCCAGTGGAAAATGTCTAATCGGGTTTTTCATAATAAATCAGAGAAGATGAAAAATGTGATTTCTCTGAATGTCTCTTTTTAGAGACATTCTGCGCAGTGAGAATTTCAAAGAGAAACACACTGGAGTAGGGATTTGTTCTGTAGTCTATATGTCCTGAATGTCCAGGATTTGTTGTGGAACATCAAAGCCCACTTGTTGTCACTTGTTCTTCTTTGTGGATCCATATCAAATTAATATGACCAAATTAATCAACCAAAACAAGCCAAAAAATTCAATAGCTTTTATTTGTTGTGGCTGATTAGTTTTTTTCAGCTAAATCTTAGTGAAAATTGAACTAAATGAGATTAAAAACCAATAAATGTGGAAAAACCGCTGCTACATTTGATCAGAATCAGATCCCAGTTATTATTTTATAGGCAATGTAATTAGCACTGATGCTTGAATGTACTTGGCCATTTGTAGGATTTTAATGGATTTTTAATTAACCATTTTTACAGTATGATACAATTTTATGTTCATTTCTAAGTTAGTGTTTATATGTTTTGTACAGTCAGGAAAAACGTTTTTTTCTTAAATCTGTGAGATTTTGGTGGTTTTGAAAAAGAAAAAATGCTATAAAAGCTAATCAGAGAAATTAGCAAATTTATTGTGGTTCTGATAAAAAAAAGAGGTAAATTAAATAAATGAGTTTCAGAGAGTTTCTGTTTCTGTTCTTAGCACTGAATCCAATATCAGACACCAGCAAAGCATAAAACTAAGAAGAAAATATTAGTTATTCTTTTATAAAGGCGCTGCAGGACACTGCTCATAACACACTTTGTTTCCTGTAAATTATAGTTCTCATATTCAAGGGACAATTTAAATGAGAACAATTAAACATCAATTAAAAAGTCAAGCACTGAATATAAATCATAGGTGGACCGCAGTAAGATCTGTTTAGCTAAATAGTATCCATCTGCATATATGTATTTATTTACATGTATTAACTAATTGGAAGACTTGTCTAATTGTCTAAATGGAGTTGGCACAATACGTTTACGATGCAGCCGTTATCTTCTTGGATGGAGAAGGATCTGTGCGTCACAGTAATCTGCAAAGAAAGAGACAGGAGTCCTGCATCTATATACACATTTTTATTAATTTTATTAATATCATTACTTTTAGTTCTTGTACTTTTAGTACAAGAACAAGGATTGCATTCGTGGTAAATGTCAACTGTTTGCTGCAAATCATGATGATGAAGAAAAGTATTACCATGAAAGTGACTTGCTTATAATCAAACAATATTGTCAGTCAGTTTGATTATATTCTTCTGTTATAAATCTTTATTTTTTTTTTTTTATTCTTTAGTTTTTTCTGTTAATATCTTTGTGCTTTTGAAATTTAGCAGAATTTAGCAGTGTCAGTTATCTCATTACTTCCATATTCAAAAAATAAAAATAAAGTTTTAACAAAAATAGAAAAATGTGTACCATAATCTAATTGCTTTTATTTAAAAAATAGATTTTGATGCAAACATGAGGGAAGAACACAAGAGAAGTGAGAGGACACAGGTGAGTGTTAAACATTTTAATAATCAGTGTCGCATATCGTACCGATGATACTGATTTTTAATCACAACTATACGTTGTTTTGTAGATTCACGTGGACAGCCAAGTTTTTTCAAAAGTATTGAGATGAATTTTAATGCCAGTATCAGCTCAAACAGCAGATAGTCGGCATGTTGCAGTCAAAGATTCTATGACAGATACACACCGTGGTGCTCTGTGGGAGATAACATTGGGAGTTTGAAAGCTGGAATTAGGTTGTAATTTAGCTGGGTAAATTGCCTTGGTAGTGAATAGTAGTGGTTTATAACCACAGAACTGGTGTCTCTCAAGCTTCTCTAAAAGAACAATGGGTGGCGCTCTTCTGATAACCAAACCATCACTGCGGATGTTTTTTGCTTCCAGACACAATTTCAAACCAACCTCTTTGCCTTAATAATAGAGTATGAAACAACGTAGCTGCTTTGAGACTCAGATGTTGTCAAAAATGTATTTAGAAAGTCATTATTGGTAAAATTGATGGTGTCCATGTTGTCTTTGTCTAATCCAGCTCTTCCTGACAGCAGGACAGGATTCCATCCCCTTCCTGCTCTGTAAATGTCAGCTGCTCACATGAACACTGGCTGGTACCATCATCATTAATGTGGTTTTATTGTTCTCAGTTTTATCATGGCTCCATATCATAGTCTGGTAGTTCAGACCGCTCCCACTAATTGTGGTGCCTTTTCTCTTGTCTTCATTTTCTGTCATAACAGATATTAGGAAACAGCTTAAGCATGCTGGAATCTGTGTAGGAACAGTTAAGTGTAGAAACAACATAACCATACATGTTTTCCTCTTGAAAGGACAACAGGATGGTTGTCTCTCTCTTTCTTTATGAAAGAATGTTATTTATTATTTTTTAAACAGAAATGAGCAAACAGACCTTTCTGCAAACCTGTCTGTTTAAACCCTGTTTAAATGTGGTTAAGGTGCAAAATCAGCAGGTCATCTTGCTTTTAAATAGGCAAATAGTAATAATTTTGTTATTAAAGACTCAAACATTAAAAACGGTAAGTTTTAACAATGGAGCCTTTATTATCTCAGCTGTGTTATTCATAACACAAAACGCAGTGGGAACCTACATTTACAGAGAAATCTAGTCCACGAGCACAACTATCAGAAAATGTTAAAGGTATGGATCATCTTATTGGAGAGAAATATTAATATTGGAAAATATTACCACACATGCCAAAGAAGGAGCTGCATTTCTGGGTCATATTTATCTGTAAAAATGAAAGATATATGTAACTGAAATAAGGCTGTAGCAGCTCCCCAGCACTTAAATTAATTAGCCAGTCTCGACGGGTGATTTTAGCATTTTATTTTCCCTCAGTCACCTCAGTCCTTCAAACACTGTGAAAACTAAAACATATACAAATATTAGAATACAAACATAAACTTACAATACAAACAACAAAACAAAACGTACCTCGCTGCTTTCACTGGGGAACACTAAGTGTTCATTCATTTCCCTGTGCCAAGTATCTTGTCAGTTCAAGTCATTCATTGGCACAATGATTCTACAAGCCTTTATAGGGCCAGCCCTCATTAACTACAGCAACCCGTGAGGTACATACAAAAAAAACCCAAAACATTATAAAATATAAACCAACAATGCTAATCAAAACAGACAAACATCCATAAACAATCTGCGACGTTCTTAATTTAGAAAATTCACATCGAACAATTTCATCTAAATAGTCTACCAAATAAATTATTTAGGCAATTTATTTTAAATAGATCACAATCCATTACAATGTCTCTTTATAATGAATCTATTTAGCCAATTCAGAATTCTTCCTTATAAACATTTTTGCCTTACAAAAATCATGCTGCTGCAAATATGCCAAATAAATGTGTTAATATTAGAGATGCATCCATTTATTTCTCTGAGGTTACAAGCTGGTTCATTATTTTAATTCATTACTAACATTGTTACTCAACAGTTCGTTTTAGGTAAAAGTAGAATTTAGGTCAATTCTGTATAGGTGTTTAAATGTCTTCTACTAAAAAGGAAAATGTTATGTTCATTTAATTGGGTCTATGTGAATTTAATTACCTTTAATGGTTCATTTTGGAGCAGAGGAGCTGGAAGTGGGGAAGGTGTTAGTGTGGTCTGGAACTGTTCGTTTGAAATGCTTATTTTTTTCTGTTCTGGTACAAAACGAGTTAAGGTTCAGGTTAGACTATTAATATCCAAAAGGTAGATTTGCCTTACAGTGAGATAAGAATGAGATCCGTTTACTCGGCCTAGAGTACAAAAGATGCACCAATCAGGACATTCGAGGACATTCGAGGAAGGACAAAAGAAAAAAAAAAAAAAAAACAGACCTGTACCATACAGTCCATTTAAAGTGTCAGTACATCATATTCGATTCAACACCTGCTGGATCAAGATTGTTTTTATAATGTTGTGTTCTAGATTTTGGGACAAAGAATCTCCATGCGGAGGGAAAAAGCTGAAGTTCACTGTGCAAAGGATAATTATAATACAAAAAAAAAAAATGGAAAACGCTATCTGCTGTACAAGGCTAGAGAAAGTTGCTGTTCAAACTTTTTGATTTGATGAATATATTTTAAGAAAAGCAAGAATAGGTCAAACGCTATTTCCATCATGGGAGAAGAAGTGGAGGAGTATAAATACCTCGGTGTTACTTTGAAGATACCTGTGTAATATGATCTACAACATTTAATTTCCCTTTGGGATTAATAAAGTATCTGTATTGTAATTGAATTTGTCTTGTTGGGGGAGGGGCACCACAACACACTTTGGAAGAAGTGGTAGAAAATGACTTCAGTCTCCCTTAAATTTGACAACAGTATCATCAGCATGCTTTATAATAAATCTATTGTCATGTTTGCGCTGACACATTTGTGTCAAGAACAATCACCAGAAAGGTGACAGCACGCAATCATATTTAACCCAGACCCAGGAGACTAGTGCAGCTCAAATCAAACGGAACTGATTTTAACAGATTTATTGAGATGGAGTTTTTTCGCAGGAACAGGACTCCATAGCCTTCAGCGTTCTGGGATTGGCTCAGTAAGAGAGAGAGGATATCCGCTAAATGATCTTGAATGATGAAGATGCAATAATGCTTACTTCTTGGTGGTTATGATGAGGCTGGGGAGGAGTGAGCAAACCACGGAGACTGAGGTTGGCAGGTTTCTCCAGTTGGTCTAAGGCATTGGAGGGTTACAGGCAGGGCACGTAGAGCGAGGAGTGACTCTGATCTGGTCCAGCGGATCCAGGGAGATACTTAGACTGTGGTAAATTCATTGATGAGTTTACCAGCTTGTTAGGAGACGGAACTACAGCGGGTTATCCAGGAAGAGGGCTTGCACTCAGCCAGCAGGAAGCAAGACAGAACATTGAGGGTAATCCAGGGCAGGGATCAGCTGACAGCAACCTTAAAGTGGAAACAGAGCTAGGGTTAGCTGCCTGACAAGTCAGGACAAAGACAGGGCAAGGTTAGCTGGTCTGATTACCACTCTAGTTGAGTTAATAATCTGACGCCTCCTCCAAGGTCTCAGCAGTATTTGAAGCTCCTCTTCCTGCCTGTTGCACCCTGGTGGAGAAAGTGAAGCACAACACCCACACCACACAACAAACCTGGACTCAGCTCCGTGGCCTGACAGCACGCAACCTTGGAGTGACCTGTCAGTGTGCTGTAAGTGTGAGAGGACACCATTTATTCTCCTTCTGTGTGTCCTGTTAGTTAAACAATCAAGAATCTACCAGATTGTTCCCTAAATGAAACTGTTCCAGGAGCCTTTTGAATAAAAGGTGAGGATGGATTGTATTGAAAGCCAAGGAAAGATCCCCAAATAACTGTCTGGCCATTAAGGTTCAAATGTTTCAAAAGTACATTTAACAGAGTGAGTGCAGCATCCTCTACTCTTTAGTGAGGCTTGTATGTAGACTGCTGCCTGGGGTTCCAGATATACTCAGTTTGTTTTAAAATTGCACCTCTGACCAGTTTTTCAACAACGGTCATTAAAACTGAGGTCAGAGCTACTGGTCTGAAATCACCAAAAGTTGTAGGGTACAGTTGTAGGGACAGGAACAACTACAACATGTCTCAGTATATGTTGTGTCTGTAGTGATTTGTTATAGATGTACTGAAAGACAGGTCTCAGCTCATCAGCACAAGATTTCATGAAGAGACCAGAGATATTGTCAGGACCATGGCTTTTGTTCACTTTTACTTAGAGGAAAGGTTTTTGAACTTCCTGAAGCCCTGTTTGAAAGTGTTCATTGTCTTTAAGCTTATGAGTTAGTTCCTGAATTTCCTCATTAAAACCACAAGTATCAATATGACAATAAAATGAATTAAAAACATCCAACCCTCCATCCATCCAGCATTAATTTGTTTTACTGCAGCTTCTACTCTGCTAATGATTCTTTATTTATTGTCTTAATTAATTAAAAACACAGAGCCATTATTTTCTGTGGCAAATGGAATTGTCTGAAAAAACCCTTCCCTAACTTTTTTATTCGAGTGCTTCATTTTTCATCTTTCAAGAACTGTCACAGACCCGTCCCGGTTTTTGGGTCTGCCAGCACACTTGGGGCTCTGGATGGTGATCCAGATGGGAGAAAAGCTTCCTGCTGGATTACCTTGTAACATGGAGGCAACAAATTAGCAAGACATGAAACATTTTTTACGTGTAGCGTGATCATTTGGAACAATTTAAAACAATGGAAGAAATCCATGAAGCATAATGAAAATGTCTCAACAACAATATCCAATGTGATTAAAGAAAAGGGGAAAAACACTGAAGTGAAATTTTGCAGCACCAAGGTCTCTCTGGCCTCTATTAATCCCTTTTAATAAAATATTGCTGTTATTCCTTCAGCAGTATTAAAAGCTTTTTGTGTAACCATGTAGAAACTTTGGGACTCTGTCAGGCCTTCTGTGCCGGTCTGCTGCTTCCCCTCGCAGGGCAAAGGTTTGATTAGCCTACAGGTTTTGACTTTATGTCTTGCCGTATTTTGAACTAAAGCAGATGTGGCTCAGGGAGGAAGAGGATTACTCTATTAATCAGTAGCTTTACTATCACGGAACATGTCCTCAGTGAGCCCAACTTTCTTACAGTTTGTGAATGTGTGGCACTGGAAAAACCATGTGGTCCAACTCCATTTCCATGTGGGATAATGTGGAAAAATTTTCCCAGTTTTTTTCTCCCAGTTCTTTTAGAGAAATAAGAGGAAGACATAGTTGGAAGGCATTTTCACTCTGCAAACTAGCATATTTTAAGCATAGTGCTAAAAGTGTGTTAATGAGTTCATTTCCAGGTGTTAAAGACATCTTTGTTTTCTTACACTTCTCCATTTTGAAGCAGACAGCCACAAAAAAGATGTCATAGCCTTCAGAATAAAAATCACAACAGCTGAGAGCAGCATATTGGAGCTGTAGCACAGACCTGCCACGTTGGTAGAAGTAGGAAGGAATCTGTGGAAAATGATGACAGCTTTGTTTCTCTAAGTGGGTTTCGTTTCTCTTTACAGTGCCTTACAAAAGTATTCACTCCTATTCTCCACGTTTTCTCACATTAAAACGACAAAGTATTTTTTGGGGGATTTTATGTGACAGACCAACACACAGTAGTGTATCACTGTGAGGTGGAAGAAAATGAGTTTCAAAATTATGTTACAAGATGTCTGAAAAGTGTGGCCTGCATTTGTGTTCAGCCCTCTTTACTGTGATACCACTGAATAGAATTCATTGGAACCAATTGCCTCAAGACATCACATAATTAATTGACTTTAGTCCCACTTTGTGTAATTTATTCACAAAAGGTGATGTGCAGAACAACCTTGAGCTCAACGCTCTAAAGACAGTGGAGATGGTTGTGGACTTCAGGCAGAACCCAGCCCCACCTGCCCCCATCACCCTCTGTGACTCCACAATTGACACTGTGGAATCTTTCCGCTTCCTGGGAACCATCATCTCCCAGGATCTCAAGTGGGAGCCAAACATCAGCTCCCTCATCAAGAAAGCCCAGCAGAGGATGTTCTTCCTGCGGCAGCTGAAGAAATTCAACCTGCCAAAGACTATGATGGTGCACTTCTACACAGCCATCATTGAGTCCATCCTCACCTCCTCCATCACCATCTGGTACGCCGCTGCTACAGCCAAGGATAAGGGCAGGCTGCAGCGTGTCATTCGGTCTGCTGAGAAGGTGATTGGCTGCAGTCTACTGTCGCTCCAGGAACTTTACACCTCCAGGACCCTGAAGCGGGCAGGGAAGATTCTGGCTGATCCCTCCCACCCCGGTCACAGACTCTTTGAAACTGTCCCCTCTGGCAGGAGGCTGCGGTCCATCCGGACCAAAACCTCACGCCACAAGAACAGTTTTTTCCCATCTGCCACCAGCCTTGTTAACAAAGCCTGGAAACCACACTGACACTCCCCCTTCCCCCTCCCCCCCCCCCCCCCCCCCCTTTTTTTTTTTGCTGACAGGACACTTGTAAACTGTAACTCTATGCGTTACATTAACGCTCAGCTTGGACTCCTGCTTTACTTGCACTGCCATACTTGCACACTGATCATCTGCACTGTTGTATTGCTCTTGCATCTTATACTGCTCTATACTTACTCTCACTCACTTAAAACTGTGCACATATATTTATATTATATTGTAGATTTGTTTATACTGTTTAATTTGTATTGTATTGCACTGACTACGCCAAAACAAATTCCTTGTATGTCCAAAAACGTACTTGGCAATAAAGCTTTTCTGATTCTGATTCTGATTCTGATTCTAAAACAGCGTCATTTTCCATCACTTTATGATATGCACTCTGATGTGTTGGTCTCTCATGTAGAATCCCAATAAAATACATTCATGTTTTGGCTTTAGAGTGAAAAATTTGAAAAAGTTCAAGGGGTATATTGCTTTTGTTCGAAATGTTGGAGATATTCAAGTCATTGTAGCAGCTCTGCTAAAGTCTTCATTACATTACAGGATAACATTACAAGACGAAAATTACCGTTGCTAGAATATCAACTGCTAATAAGAAGAAAACAGACTGCAAAAAAGGTGAAAATAGGTGTACTTAGATTTTGATGTACAAACAAAGCTTCCAATTTATAACTATACACATAGACCCAAGTTTTATTCCAAAAGACGTTTTCAAAATGAAATAAATTAGGGTACAGAATTGACACAGAACTCTGTAAAGTGCATTTTCAGTCATTCTGTGTAGCGTACATGATCAAGACAGCTGCATATGAGCCCAGAGTGTTAGACACTCAGCATCTGCTAATGCATTTCTCTGTCTGACACTAACAGTGTGAGGGACTGTCACTGTCAAATTCATGACAACAGAAACGCTTTTAAATATGCATGCACAGGCCTTCATACTCATCGGCCTGTGCACAGAATGCACACACGTACTGTGTGCACTCCTGAAACACAGCCACCAACCATGCTGAGATTCGCCTGTGACAAACAACCGCAGTGTGAAGTGTGAAGTGTGTTTCAGTCTCATCAGCGGGCTGTCAGTGTGTGAGGTTGCAGTGAATGATGAATCGAGATGGCAGGCCGACATCACGTGGTGGTCCAGGTGGACTCCACTAAAGCTGCCTGTCCCCAAATTATCACCTCCTTCTTACAATGTTGCCGTCATTCAGCACCTCTCAGTTGCTCCGTTCTGCTTCCAACAGTCGGTGAAAAATGAGCTGCAAAATTGAATCTGTGCCTTAATAGATGACGTGCACACAGACAGGCCTAACACCAGGGAAAGGCGGTGAAATTTACCAAATGCTATTCAGACTCTATCCAGTCAAAAGCTATATCCACAGGAACTAAACGTTGCAGTAAATTCATCAAACACAAGGCTGTTATAAGCAAGGCAGGGCTTTAATGGAGGCATTCCTGCCATGTCCTGCCTTTCTCAGACATATTCATAATTTAGTAACTTGACTAAAATTAGGGGTTTGAAAGTCTTTGCTTCCTTCCGTTAATGAAATTATTCACATTTTTTAGAACATTGACTGATGGATGATTTTTTTAACCAGTGTGGTCACAGCCTGTTGCTCTGAGTTTTCATCCCTGTAGTTTGTTGACAACAGCTGAACAACTGGTTCAGAACTTCAGATAAGCCTGCTGGGTTTAGGTGAGAACCTAACTAGTTTGTTTGGACTATGAATTTAGTTCATAACATTTATTTAATAAAGACAAATGAATTTAGTTTTAACCTGTGTGACCCGAACATAAAACTAGTTCTGGTTTAGGATAAACTTGTACAACACTGGTTGCTCACAGTCTAAAGACTGTAAGAAAATATGGCTGTGGAACGTGGCTGGTTGAAGCAGCTGAATTTACTGTCTGGTATTAGAGTGCTAAATGTGCTGCGTTTTTCCTTTTCAGGAATCTAGACTGCATTTGATTGTCTGTTGTTCAAAATCTGAAATACTTAGACTGATAAAACCTGAACTGATTTATTTTGCATTGAACAGAATGTTTTATAAGCACTCATTCAGATTCATGAAAATCTTTGCTCTAAATAAAACTGATGGTTTGGAATGATGTGGCTAAATTCTCCATTTATTACAGATTCTCTAAAAAAAGGTTGTGATTTGTAAAATATTGACTCTGATCATGGGTGGAGGAAATGTTTATGCAAGAACCACCACTGACTGTTTTATAAATGCAGAAGCAATATACAGGTGCATCTAAATAATTCAGAACAGTATTTAAAGGTTCATTTATTCCAGTAACATCAGTAACTCTATCATTAAGGGAAACACGTTATATAGATTCTTTACACACAGGTTGATGTTTTCAAGCCTTTCATTCTGTTAATTATAATGATTTTCTGCTTACATCTATTGAAAACACGACACTGAAGATTAGAACATTACATCGTGACATTAAAAAACATTGTTAATACAGAAAAATATGTTTAATACCTACTTAAAGGTTGTTATTTTCAAAATGTATTTTTGATCTGATTAAAGAGCCGTATGGGAACAAATTTACTGAGGTATAGACATGGGCCCGTATGTCAATGAGTAAAAATACACAAACGTTTAAAACCAAGATGAATAAATGTACATCCTTTTTCTTTTAAAGCCAAAAAACAACAAACACTATGTTACTGCCGCTAAAATAATATTGGTTATGCAGATGCTGCTGTCTATGACATTTATTTATTATTGAGAACACAAGTGACACTCACCTGTTTAATATACTCATGACAATGCATTACAAAAATGTTTTATCAGCTAAAGATATCTGGAGAAATCAAGAATAAAACACTTGATTCACAACTAATGAGATAAAATGGAATTCTGTAAAACAATAGATCATTTGAAAGATTTATTTTATACACGTGTAAAACAGCATTATTTTAAGTAATGGGTGGCGCAAAATATTTCAAGAGTCGACTGCCTTTCTTGTTATGAAGAGAAAAGAGTGACCAGGTCAGCTTGTTAATGTGCTGAAACATTTCAGGGAAGGCTGACTCTGGTAACTCTAGAACTTTAAGCTGTAGCAGCGGTATGCAGAACTATTAGTGGTTTTGAAATTGTTTTGAAATTGTAACGTAATACTCGATCACCCATAAGAAGGACAGAGTAGTACTAGAAGAAGTCTGAAAATAAAAAGAGCAATGACAGTTTAGTATTTGGCATGTTTTGTTTTCATTTAGGTAAAAGTCATGTTGAACAAAAGAAGATGTATCACAGTGTCAGGGTACGTCATCACTGAAAGGATGTGCTTTCAGAAGGATTCAGAAGAAAAGTGGAGGTGATAAAGTTTGATATGATGAGATGACAAAGAAAGAAGAGTATTAGAAAAAATGAAGAGCCAATGGAAAACATGTTTGACATAAAACAGGCTGCAACAGCAACAATCGAGACACCTCTCAGGTGCAACACAGGAAAACAGGAAACTAACAAAAAAACTCTGCTATCAGAGCTATCAGAACAATCAAACAATCTGCACACGTGTTATATGTCATGTGCCCCAGAGTGGTACAGTGCCTAGAGAAGTTGTCTTGCAATCTGAAAGTTGTGGGTTCAAACCCAGCATCCTCCTATCACATGTTGATGGATCCCTAGACAAAGCACTGTATGTCTAAGTTGCATATTGGTGTGTGATTGTGACTGGCTTATATGACTAGAAAGGCACTATAATTTAGTGCATTTACCATGTTCACTGCAGGATAAATTGCGAATTTAGTATTATCGCAGTATCACCGTATGCAATGTGCATGTCACAAACAACTGCCTTGACAGTGTTAGCTAAATGTTGAAGTATGCATTCAGACGTTCTGGGCATATACACTGCTCAAAAAAATAAAGGGAAAGCTCAAATAACGCATCCTAGATCTGAATGAATGAAATATTGTCATTGAATACTTTGTTCTGTACAAAGTTAAAAATGCTGACAACAAAAATCATCAATGGAAATCAAATTTATTAACCAATGGAGGCCTGGATTTGGAGACATACACAAAATTAAAGTGGAAAAACGCACTACAGGCTCATCCAACTTTGATGTAATGTCCTTAAAACAAGTCAAAATGAGGCTCAGTGTGTGGCCTCCACGTGCCTGTATGACCTCCCTACAATGCCTGGGTATGCTCCTGATAAGACGGCAGATGGTCTCCTGAGGGATCTCCTCCCAGACCTGGACTGAAGCATCCGCCAACTCCTGGACAGTCTGTGGTGCAAAGTGACGTTGGTGGATGGGGCGAGACATGATGTCCCAGATGTGTTCAATCGGATTCAGGTCTGGGGAACGGGCAGGCCAATCCATAGCTTCAATGTCTTCTTGCAGGAACTGCTGACACACTCCAGCCACATGAGGTCTAGCATTGTCCTGCATTAGGAACCCAGGGCCAACCGCACCAGCATATGGTCTCACAAGGGGTCTGAGGATCTGATCTCGGTACCTAATGGCAGTCAGGCTACCTCTGGCGAGCACATGGAGGGCCATGTGGCCCTCCAAAGAAATGCCATCCCGCACCATTACTGACCCACTGCCAAACCGGTCATGCTGAAGGATGTTGCAGGCAGCACATCGCTCTCCACGGTGTCTCCAGACTCTGTCACGTCTGTCACATGTGCTCAGTGTGAACCTGCTTTCATCTGTGAAGAGCACAGGGCACCAGTGGCAAATTTGCCAATCCTGGTTTTATGGCAAATGCCAAGCGTCCTGCACGGTGTTGGGCTGTGAGCACAACCCCCATTTGTGAACGTCGGGCCCTCATACCATCCTCATGGAGTCGGTTTCTAACCGTTTGTGCAGACACATGCATATTTGTGGCCTGCTGGAGGTCATTTTCCAGGGCTCTGGCAGTGCTCCTCCTGTTCCTCCTTGCACAAAGGTGGAGGTAGCGGTCCTGCTGCTGCAGTCCTACGCCCTCCTCCACATCTCCTGGTGTACTGGCCTGTCTCCTGGTAGCGCCTCCAGGCTCTGGACACTACGCTGACAGACACAGCAAACCTTCTTGCCACACCTCGCATTGATGCGCCATCCTGGATGAGCTGCACTACCTGAGCCACTTGTGTGGGTTGTAGAGTCCGTCTCATGCTACCACGAGTGTGAAAGCACCACCAACATTCAAAAGTGACCAAAACATCAGCCAGAAAGCATAGGTACTGAGAATTGGTCGGTGGTCCCTACCTGCAGAACCACTCCTTTATTGAGTGTGTCTTGCTAATCGCCAAAGATTTCCCCCTGTTGTCTATTCCATTTGCACAACAGCATGTGAAATTGATTGTCAATCGGTGTTGCTTCCTAAGTGGACAGTTTGATTTCACAGACGTTGGATTTACTTGGAGTTATATTGTGTTGTTTAAGTGTTCCCTTTATTTTTTGAGCAGTGTATATAACCGGTGAGACTTGTTTATTGCAGCATTAAATGATTTATGAGACAACGAGGTGATCAGATGGTTAAGTCACTAAGAAGCTACAACTAAGTTGCTTCATCGCCAAAACAGCAAATCTCAACTAGAAGCAAACCTTTCAATTAAACCTTGTTGTTGAGATTGAAATAATTTATTTCATTTTATTTTTTTCTAGTAGACAGTTGCAATTCTATTTATTAGGCGATTGGTTAACTCCAAAGGGTTGTTTCAACAATTCTGCTCCTTCTATTCATACAGCAGTATAAATGCTATAGCAAACATCAGTAATGTGTTTAAGTGGAACTTGTGTACACTTTTCAAATTTGCCTCAACATCTTTGATCACTCTTGGGGGGTGGAGCTGTACTGGACCATTAGATATAATGGCAAGAAAGGATTGCAGAGTTTGGTTTAATGATGCATAGCATGTGCAGCAGCCACATAACAGTCAGTGTATTCTAGCTTTGAAGAGCTACTGAAATATTTTTTAATCAGCAGAAACTGATGGAAACACTAACATAATATAACGTGCATAAAATATTTGATCGCTTTTGAAGAATTTCTTTGCATTTTGACTGCCAGCAGCCCACTCGTCTTGGGCTTTACTTTACAATCTGCTCAAGGCTGTGATTATCCCTGTTGGTTGGGCACTTTATACCTTACATTCGCACCCTCAAGATTCCACTGTACCCTTGCTAAATCTTTACCTATGTGTGTGTTGCTTACCCCTGCTGAGGTTTTTTGTACTATTTCAGACTCTATTCTGCTAAGAATGGTCTGAATAGAAGAGTCTGAAATATGATTTTTTTTCCTCCTTTCTTACTTTACCTAAAGGTGTGATTTCATTACTTTTCTTAGATTTTCAGATTTCTCAGAGGGATTACCAGCAAATGACAATTATTATTAGTATTTCATTACTTTTTCATTGATTTTTAGTTTTATCAGAAGGATTACCAGTGAAAACCAAATATTAGTAATTTGAACTTTAGCTGCTCTTACACCAATGACCCAGCTTTCTACCTACCTACCTACCTACCTACCTACCTACCACACTTTTACCTTCCACTCAACTTTACATTCTTATGTCTGGGTACAGCAGTCTTTAGCAGTCACCTTTTGTTGCTCACCCACCGAGTGAAGGGTATTGTTAGTCCAAAACACTTCATGGCAGGACTGAGATGCCTTTACAGGATTATGAAAGAACTGTTTAGTAAAATAGGCTGTTTATTAATGAATAACTGTCAATACAGCAGTCTTCCCCATGCTTGTTTGGGTCACAACATAACATTTTTGTTATGTTGTGACCATGACCATGACAACCATGACAGCCCTACAACATCCAGAGACTTGAGGTACTCAGGGCGGATCTCATCCACCCCCGAAGCCTTGCCACCGCGGAGCTTTTTAACCACCTCGGTGACTTCAGCCTGGGTGATGAAAGAGTCCAACCCCGAATCCCCAGCCTCTGTTTCCACCACGGAATGCGTGATGGCAGAATTGAGGAGATCCTCGAAGTACTCCTTCCGCCGCCCGATAATGTCCTAAGTCGAGGTCAGCAGTCTCCCGCCCCCACTATAAACAGTGTTGGCGAAGCACTGCTTCCCCCTCCTGAGGCGACGGACGGTTTGCCAGAATCGCTTCGAGGCCAACCGGTAGTCCTTCTCCATGGCCTCACCGAACTCCTCCCAGGCCCGAGTTTTTGCCTCTGCCACAGCCCGGGCCGCAGCATGCTTGGCCTCACGGTACCCATCAGCCGCCTCAGGTGTCCCACAAGCCAACCACAGCTGATAGGACTCCTTCTTCAGCTTAACAGCATCCCTTACTGCCGGTGTCCACCACCTGGTTCTGGGATTGCCGCCGCGACAGGCACCGCAGACCTTACGGCCGCAGCTACGGGCAGCAGCATCGACAATAGATGCGGAGAACACGGTCCACTCGGACTCTATGTCTTCAACATCCCCCGGGATCTGGTCGAAGCTCTCCCGGAGGTGGGAGTTGAATACAACCCTGGCCGAGGGCTCTGCCAGGCGTTCCCAGCAGACCCTCACTATGCGCTTGGGCCTGCCAAGTCTGTCCGGCTTTCTCCTCCTCCAGACTACTCCAGACTCAGTCCACTGCTTCCGCGGGTCCCCCAAGGTCTGGAATCGGCCCTTCTCCACAATCTTCCTCTGGGTCCGGTCACTTCTTCTCATTGTGCAGCGTTTTCTGCCACATTTTTCCTTCTCACAGACTTCCTACTGAGGTGCCTTGTACAGCATTCTGGGAACAGCCTCTTCGTTCAGACATTTCTTTCTGTGTCTTACCCTCTTGCTTGAGGGTGTCAATAGTGGCCTTCTGGACAGCAGTCAGGTCGGCAGTCTTACCCATGATTGGGGTTTTGAGTGATGAACCAGGCTGGGAGTTTTAAAGGCCTCAGGAATCTTTTGCAGGTGTTTAGAGTTAACTTGTTGATTCAGATAATTAGGTTCATAGCTCGTTTAGAGACCCTTTTAATGATATGCTAATTTTGTGAGATAGGAATTTTGGGTTTTCATGAGCTGCATGCCAAAATCATCCGTATTAAGACAATAAAAGATCTGAAATATTTCAGTTAGTGTGCAATGAATCTAAAATATATGAATGTTAAATTTTCATCATTACATTATGGAAAATAATGAACTTTATCACAATATGCTAATATTTTGAGAAGGACCTGTAGATGCATCCCGTCTCCAACACCCCTGAATGAAATGAATGGATTGTTACCAGCCCTCTGCAGAGCTGAAAGGGCTGCTGATGAGGGAATTCAGTCACTTGATTCTAGTGTGATGGAGAAGGGATGGATCTAAAAGTTGCAGGATAGTAGCTTTGAGGACTGGACCTGTGCGCCCCTGCAGTATACTAAGTTTAACTTTTGGAAATGAATTACCAAATTCAATTTTACTTTGTGAGTATAGTGTAATTGAACTGAGTTGAATTAAATTGAGTTGAATTTAAAACCTATCTTTATGTCAGTGCCATTTTTACAGATTCGTCGTCATTGTCTTCCGCTTTATCCGGGGCGCGGATCGCGGGGGCAGCAGACTCAGCAGAGACACCCAGACGTCCTTCTCTCTAGACACCTTCTCCAGCTCCTCCGGGGGAAGCCGAAGGCATTCCCATGCCAGCCGAGAGACATAGTCCCTCCAGAGTGTCCTGGCCGTCCCCTGGGCCTCCTCCCGGTGGGACGTACCTGGAACACCTTCCGAGGTAGACGTCCAGGAGGCATCCAGTATAGATGCCCGAGCCACCTCAGCTGGCTCCTCTCGATGTGGAGGAACAGCGGCTCTACTACGAGCCCCTCCCAGATGGCCGAGCTCCTCACCTTATCTCTAAGGGAGGGCCCGGCAAACGTACGAAGGAAGCTCATTTCCGCCGCAGTATCTGGGATCTCGTTCTTTCGGTCATGACCCAAAGTTCATGGCCATAGGTGAGGGTAGGAACGTAGACCGACCGATAAATCGAGAGCTTCACTTTTTGGCTCAGCTCTCTCTTCACCACAACGGACCGGCACAATGCCCCCATTACTGTGGCAGCCGCACCGATCCGTCTGTCGATTTCCCGCTCCATTCCTTCCTCACCTGTGAACAAGACCCTGAGATACTTGAACTCCTCCACTTGAGGCAGGAACTCCCCTCCAACCTGAAGAGGACAAGCCACCTTTGTCCGGTCGAGAACCATGGCCTCGAACTTGGAGGAGCTGATTATTATCCCAGCCGCTTCACACTCGGCTGTGAACCGCCCAAGCACATGCTGTACCTCTTGGCTGGAGGGGGCCAACAGGACCATGTCATCTGCAAAAAGAAGAGACAAAATCCAATGGTCCACAAACCAGACCCCCTCCGGCCCTTGACTGCATCTAGAAATCCTGTCCATAAAAGTTATGAACAGGACAGGTGACAAAGGGCAGCCCTGCCGGAGTCCAACATGCATCGGGAACAGGTCCGACTTATTGCCGGCAATGCGGGCCAAACTCCTGCCCCGCTTGTACATAGACCAAATGGCATCTAATAAAGGGCCCCCGATTCCATACTCCTGGAGCACAGGCCCCACAAGGGACACAGTCGAATGCCTTCTCCAGGTCCACAAAACACATGTGGACTGGTTGGGCAAACTTCCATGAACCCTCGAGTACCCTGTAGAGGGTATAGAGCTGGTCCAGTGTTCCACGGCCGGGACGAAAACCACACTGCTCCTCCTGAAGCCGGGGTTCGACTATCGGCCGGACTCTCCTCTCCAATACACTGGTGTAGGCCTTACCAGGGAGGCTGAGGAGTGTGATCCCCCTGTAGTTGGAACACACCCTCCGGTCACCCTTCTTATGAAGGGGGACCACCACCCCAGTCTGCCAGTCCAGAGGCACATTCTCCGACTGCCATGCAATGTTGAAGAGGCGTGTCAATCATGACAGCACCACAACATCCAGAGACTTGAGGTACTCATCCACCCCTGAAGCCCTGCCATCGCGTAGCTTTTTAACCACCTCGGTGACTTCATCCTGGGTGATGAAAGAGTCTAACCCTGAGTCCCCAGCCTCTGTTTCCACCAGGGAATGCGTGATGGCAGGATTGAGGAGATCCTCAAAGTATTCCTTCCACCGTCCGATAATGTCCCCGGTCGAGGTCAGCAGCCTCCCACCTCCACTGTAAACAGTGTTGGCGAAGCACTGCTTCCCCCTCCTGAGGTGTCGGACGGTTTGCCAGAATCACTTCGAGGCCAACCGGTAGTCCTTCTCCATGGTCTCACCAAACTCCTCCCAGGCCCGGGTTTTTGCCTCTGCCACAGCCCGGGCCGTGGCACGCTTGGCCTCACAGTACCCGTCAGCCCTCAGGAGTCCCACAAGCCAACCACAGCCGACAGGACTCCTTCTTCAGCTTGACAGCGTCCCTTACTGCCGGTGTCCACCACCGGGTTCGAAGATTGCCTCCGTGACAGGCACCGCAGACCTCACGGCTGCAGCTACGGGCAGCAGCATTGACAATAGATGCGGAGAACATGGTCCACCCGGACTCTATGTCTCCAACATCCCCCAGAATCTGGTATAAGCTCTCCCGGAGGTGGGAGTTGAATACATCCCTGGCTGAGTGCTCTGCCAGACGTTCCCAGCAGACCCTCACTATGCGCTTGGGCCTGCCAAGTCTGTCCGGCTTTCTCCTCCTCCAGCAGATCCAACTCACCATCGGGTGGTGATCAGTGGACAGCTCAGCCCCTCTCTTCACCCGAGTGTCCAAAACATGCGGCCGAAGGTCTGACGACACAACAACAAAGTCGATCGTCGACCTCCTGCCTAGTGGTGCCAAGTGCACTGATGGACTTGGCACCCTTATGCTTGAACATGGTGTTCATTATGGACAATCCGTGACTAGCACAGAAGTCCAATAATGAAACGCCACTCGGATTCAGATTGGGGAGGTCATTCCTCCCGATCATGCCTCTCCAGGTGTCCCTGTCGTTTCCCACGTGGCCGTTGAAGTCCCCCAGCAGAATAATGGAGTCCCCGGGAGGGGCACTATCCAGCACCCCCAACAGGGACGCTAAGAAGGCCGGGTACTCTGCATTACCGCCTGGCCCATAGGCCAAATCGACAGTCAACAGGCAACAAGCAAACCCACGCCAGCCTGCCGCCTCTCCCCGTGGGGCATTCCAGAGTAGAAGAGAGTCCAGCCCCTCTTGAGGAGATGGGTTCCAGAGCCCACGCTGTGCGTGGAGGCGAGCCCGACTATTTTAGTCGATATCTCTCGACTTCCCGCACAAGCTCAGGCTCAAGGCCTGGCTTGTGCATTTAATATGTAATATTTTACATATTGAATGTGCAAAACTGTAACCAGAGTAACAACAACACATTTTAACAATCTGAGCAAGGCTGTGAATGTATTATATTTTGGCTAAAATAACGTCACTTCTTTTGTCTTGATTTGAGCAAACCTAAGGACTTATGCAACTACTTTTTGATCAGTGAGACATGTGCCCGTGTTTTAATCACATGCGTATGAGAAAAGCTTGATTCACAGGAATAAGTAAATCTAGGCCATTTTCCTTGCCGAGGAGTACTGATATTGACAACATACAGTATGTACAGTATTAGGGTTCTCTGTATGATCAGACTGAAAGTGATTTTTATCAGGCAAAAATGACTACAAATGCACTGTCTCATTCTGAAAGATACCTTCATCAGTGCATAATATTACATTGGCTTTGACACTGAAATCAGGCTGTGCTTTGTTATTAAATCTGTCATTACATGTGTTATCTGTGCCCTCGGGAAAGAGCTCATAAATGCAAAGAGGTGTGAGAAATGTAACCAAGGTTGACTTCAAGGTTTAGTGTGTCATATGTTCAATAGTGTCACTCAGAAAGTGCACTGCTTCCAAAAAATGTTCATCCACCACTCAGTCCAAACATGTTGCTGCTCTCTTGTTTTTACATTTTTGGAGAAATGACTCGATCTTCTGACGGTGTTCACAGGAACGGTCCAGAACCCTCCCTTTGCTGAGCCATCTGAAATCATTATGAACCAGCAGTTCTGTGTGCTCAATGCCTCGGCAAGCTTCTTACGGAACAGGCTGTGTTGTAAACTGGAAGTTTAGCGAAATAAATTAACAAAACTCATGACCATGTCTGCTGTGTTTTTAAGTTCATCACTGAGATTTACACACAGCTCGTACTGATGGGTGATACACTGTAAAAACTGCATATGTGGGGCTATAGTCTACAGTCTGGCAACTAGTCCATGCATCATACCGATCATAACTGGAGCTCCATCAGTAACCAGCAGATAAACCTTTTGCAACTCAATATTATGTTCATTAAAAAATTCACTTCATCTGTTGTCTGTCCTTCAAGTAGCTTACGTCCATTAAGTTCTTCCTGAAAACAAACACAATAAAAAAAAAAAACTAATGTAGATGCAACGCTTGGCTGTTTCATTGCTATCTGTTGATTCATCCAAAGCAGCAGACATGACATCTGCTTTTGTGAGTTCTTCAAACAGGTTTTTTGAAATATGGTTACCAAGTAACTGAAGGCTGATGTATTTGATGACAGAACTTTTTTGATAGATGAAATTATGCTCTCCTTAACTTTTTGGTAAACCACAACTTTTTAGAAGATAGCAAGCACCCTTTCTTTCACTGTTTCATCCTTAGTAAAAGGTCTCTTTTTCTGTGTTAATGTTCAAGCCACTCGGAGGGATCATTGCTCTCTCCTGTTCCATGTAAAAGAGTCAGACTGCCACTTGAGTCCATTCAAAAGATGCCAGATGCTATACTTTAGATCTTGATTCCTCAGACTCTTCTGGAAAACGCAGAAAAAGAGTTAGGGCTTGTACTGTAATGTCTTTTCAAATTGTACTCTTTCATCACAGTAATGCTTTCATTTCAAAGAAAACACAGCAGCTAAAATTCGTTTCTGTTGGCAGAATAAACAAGTATTGGAATAGTTGATTTTCCAGATCTATTTTCTGTGTTTTTGTCTTTGAAAGTTTTTTATATTTTGAAGCTAGTTAACTTTGCTAACTTAAGCTCTAGCAATGGTTTCTGTCCATGGTTGTATTATGGTAGCTAACAGATGTATTTCAGAACTTTGGAGCCACAGTTTCATAAACAAGTCTGAGTTTTGGCAATTTTCTTGCCACAGGAAGTTTTAAAAGGCAGTATTTGGCATGTGGGCCGCTACATGATTAGGCATGTGCCAAATATACTGAACCTATATAATGCTTTTCTAGTCCTACCCACCACTCTAAGCAGTTTTACACTAGAGCCATCTTCACCCAGCTGCACTAAAGGACACATATTCAACCACCAATACACAGATAGGTAGGCAGGTTGGGCTTAAGTGCCTTGCCATCAACATGATGTAAGGCAGGAAGCTGCAATCAAAGGTGCAACTTTCTGATTGCAAGATGCAAGCTGCTTCATTACATAGTGCTGCGTTTCTTTGTTGGACAAACCAAATGTAACTTCAAAACAGAAAATTAAGAACGAATTGCAAAGATGCATGCAAGTAAGCACTGCCATAGTCAAGGACATAAAAAGCTTTGAGGTGATGGTAGAAAAAAAGGAATATCAGAAGAATTTGCCTTGAATAGTATGTCGAAGTCAATCATTACTATATAATTATTTTAAAACCTAATTAAAACTCTGATATTTTATCACAGAAATTGTTTCTTTTTTAGTAAATATCCTTTCATGTAGGTGCTTAGATCTCCAGCTGTTCCAAATTCCATGCTCTTTAAGTAAGTTCTGTTTTTTTCCCTTTAGGTGCTGAGGAAGAAAAAGAGGCAATGTTCACTCCACATATCATGGTGACAGTGAGCTCAGTGTGTGTTTGATTGTTTTGAGGACAGCAATCTCCACTCTGACCAATACAATCCACTCGCTGTCTTAAACCGAAAATTACAAGCAGCTGACATCCCTGTTTCACTCTGATCGCAAGAGCCATGGCCTTCACCCTGTCAGAGATCATGGCAGCGAGGCGGCAGCAGTCCCAGGCTCAGTCACACACTCAGAGAGGCAACAGGGCGGCTGTTGAGGTAGACGAGTACAGCACCAACCCCACTCAGGCCTTCACCTTCTACAACATCAACCAGGGACGCTTCCAGCCTCCTCATGTCCACATGTGAGTAGGTGGAAAAGAAAAGGTCCAAACATTTTGGTCTTTGACATTTTTTCCATGTTAGGCAGAGTCTGTTTACATTCACCAAAATCCTCTGGAGTCAGACAGTTTTATCTAAGCCTGGGGCCACATTATGTGTTTAAAATGTTCAAGCTGCAGCAATGCATCCACTATTGTCAATGAAACTGGCAAGACTAGGGAATACAGCAGTGTGTGACTAGAGCCAACTGTGACCTCACAATCCAACATGGTTGTTATGTTATTGTTAAAAAATAGTCATATTTATAAAAATAAATTGATGTTAAAATGTCTCATTAAACCAGAGATGTGTGTAAAGACATTGCTACATTGTTTGAATGGAAAAATTACCAAGAAACACACTATCTTGTCAAAAAGAAATCCAAATATTGAATTCAGGTGTTTTAATCACTTTCAAGGCTAAAGGTGTATAAAACCTAGCTTCAAGGCAGGCAGTCTGCTTCTGTAGACATTTGTGAATCTATGGGTCCCTCTATAGGGCAATTCCAGCCTGGTACCATGATAGGACTATGATTAAGTCCGGTTGTAAAATTTCCTTGCTTTTAAATATTCTGCAGTCTGCTGTTAGTGGTATTATGACAAAGTGGAAGTGATTGGTAACAGCAGCAACTCAGCCATGAAATGATAGGCCATGCAAATTTCACAAAGTGGGGTTATTGGATGCTAATATGCAGAGTGCACAGAGGTCGGCGGCTTTCTGCAGAGTCAGTAGCTACAGACCTCCAAGCTTCATGTGGCCTTTAGATTAGCTAAAGATCCATGCAAATAGAACTTCATGGAATGAATTTCCATTGCAGTGGTATAAAGTACTCTATCCCTGGACTGTAGAGCAGTGGAGAATCAACAGAATCATACCTTTTCTGTCCGGCAATCCAAAGGATGAGCCTGGGTTTGGCATTTAGCAGGAGAACAGCACTTGCTTAACTTCATGCGTAAGGTTTGGTAGAGGGAGAATTGTAGTGTGGGGTCATGAGCTGGGCTGGGAACCTTTCATTGAGTGAAAAGAATGTTTAATGTATGTCATGACATTTTGGACAATTTCATGCTCCCAACTTTGTGGGACTTCCTATGGAAAGAAATCACATTATAACCACAAACGTCAATGGATTACAATGGGATTTTATCTAATAGACCAGCATAAGTGCATAATTGTGAAGTAAGAAATGAAAATGATGCCTGCCTTTACAAATAAGAATCCAAAGAACCTCTTTGTAGAACCTCCTACAGACAGCTGCAGGTCTTGTGGACTATATTTTTGTCTATTATTCTTCGTGATCATAAATTTTCAAGTTCTCCCACAGAATCCTAGTGGAATTTAGATCTGAACTTGACTGGGCCATTCTAACAAATGGAAATGGAAAACTAAACCATTCCCTTTCTTCGACTGTATGGTTAAGGTCATTGTCCTGCTTTAAGATGAACCTCTCCCCCAGTTTCCGGATTTTATGCAGCCTCTGACAGGTTTTCTCAGAGGATTGTCCTGGATTTAGCTCCCTCCATCTTCCCATCAACGTTGATCAGCCTTCCTGTCCCTGCTAAAGGGAAGCATTCTCACAGTATGATATTGTGTTGTAATTATTATTTTGATTATATCATTTAAAATTTGACTAAAATATTAATTCAGTCTGTTGAGTGTTGTCCTGTGAATACGAGCCCATTAAGGCAGTGGTACTAGGACAATAGAGAAAAGGGTGAGTCAAGCTCTGACATTACTGAACAGCAAAACGTTGCACACACATGGAATAAATTCACACAATTTCTTAAACTACAAGAATTTATTAACAAAAATAATTTAACTCAAAGTCAAACATATTTCAGTCAACAAACTCTTTACTATCCTTTAACAATCCAACTAAATTACTAAGCAAAATGAAAGAACAAGGAAAACCAATGAACTCTATACAATATAAACAAGAGAATCAAAGATGGTTAAAAACCATGACCGATGCAATATTAACATTCAGTGTTATATATGTTTAAAAACCAAGGATTATCTTGAGGAATCTGGAAATTAGGTTAATAATTGGTATACCTTCAGACCACCATTCACACTGCAACATCAGATGAAAAATTATTTTAATAAAATAATATTTGAAAGAATGATTTGCAGAATAAAACCCAACTTTCTGGAATAATTAATAATGGTGTTTAATTAGCACACGCTGTTTAATTATTGTATATAGTAAAATAATATTTAGGGAAATATCATATCCTAGATTGGAAACTAACAACCTTTCTAAATAAATTAATCTTAATGGTGTTAAATTTGTTGTCTTTATTTAGTGCAATGATATTTAAGGAAATATTATAAAGGAAGTATTAAAATAATATTTTTAAGGTAAGGTAAGGTAAGGTAAGTTTATTTATATACCGCTTTTCAGCAACGAGACACTCAAAGCGTTGTACAAACAATTGCAGTACAATCACAAAGCAAATAAACACAGATACAGACACAGAAAAACAAATCAAAGGATAAAATCAAACAGAGGTAATTTAAAAAAGTTAAATAAAATAAAGAGAATAGAATAATGGACAAGAAAATGAAAGGAAAATTGGACTGAAAACGCAACTAATCATGCCTAGATGGCACAGTCAAAGGCCACTCTAAACAAATACGTTTTTCATCTTGATTTAAAGTGTTAGGTATTAATTAGTCAACTCAGAGGCAAGAACGATACAATCAGTTTTACTTGCAGCAAGGGTAGCTTACACTCTGCAGTGCAGACTACAAAGTTTTGGCACCCCTCTCTCTTTATTTATACATGCTGGTTCACACACAGTTCAACAAACATTCAGGGTGTGTGTGTGTGTGTGTGTGGGGGGGGGGGGGGTCAGAAAGGTTAGGGTTCATGTGTCTTGATTTTAAACAGAGAGGGAGTGAGGACTTGGTAAGCATAACTCACTCGTCTCCCCCATCTCCCTTTCTGTGGCATGTAGGAGGGAAAAGCACTTAGAGCAGACATGAGTGATAAACAATACAAAGGTTTCAAACCCTAACAGTCCCTCCTTTTTTATCACGAAGAAAGTCATGATTAGATACATATAAAAGAAAACACTCTGTGTGAGCGAAAAACCCACGGACGGTAAGCAGATTATATTGTGGGAAAAATACTCAGAGTACAATAATAATATAATAAATCAAAGAAAACAAAATGTAATAAAAGTAAAAGAAATAAAACAAGCCTTGTTCATGTCATCATTGTACTATTTCTCATTCCACTTAAATAGAAACTTCTTTCGATTTTCTGCTATAAAGTCATTTTATGAAGTACAATTATGAGTACACTCAGGCATCAAAGATATTTTCATTTACAACATGTCATCATAAGAGTAGTGGTCTTTATTTTGTAGCTCGGTAAAATAAACCTTTTCTGAGTCAGCAAAGTCATCTGCTTTGGTTTCAGTTTGGTGTCAACATTTACACACAGTATTTAAAGAGTATGTGGGTGCAATCTCAACTTAAAAGAGTTTGTGCTTTATGGCCTAGACTCTCCTCGGGTCAGGGGTAACAAAGTTATCTACGAACAGACCATCTGCTTTTCCTGAGACATCACCCAAAAGGAATGGGTTTTAACCATTAAACGTCTGATACTGGTTTTTACAGCTTCCTCCTCTAACACAGATGTTCTGAAGAAAGAGAGGTAACCTAAAGGTCATACACTTTGGAACACCTTAGAGCACTTAATACAAGAATTTCCATTACAACTCCTTTCTTCTGATTACAAGGTAATCACAATTAAAAGGACAATTCTTCAAAACCATCACCCCTCTCAGCTAACAGATAATCCAAAGCCATTCTACTTTGCAAACTCATCGTTCTAAGAGCTTGCAGCTCCTTGGTCAGAACAGTGAACCCTTCCTCTCTAATAATGGGCTGCTTGAATTATAAGTTGTGACTGTAGGTAGTAAATGAGCTAGATAATATACTCCAGACCAATTAGCAGGCAGATACAGATATTATCTATTTCCACACATCCAAACCATGTTCTTAGGACATGAGTACCCATCTCTACTAGGAAAAGTAACAAGAACCCTGGTTAATTTACCTGCCTGGCCATACAACCTACTTCCATTCAGTAAGGCTGTAAGATTAAGAGTTAACACATAGGGATCTGGGACCAAAGATCTTGAAATGGTAGAAGCAGCAGTTCTGATAGGACATGACTCAAATTTATGTCTGTTGATTAAAGCACATGAAACTGATATAATAGTTTTGCAACCTTCTGTCTTTCCAAGGAAATAAGGTGTGTTTTCCTCCTGTGCGATACAAATATCTGTACCTATATCTGGATATCCAATTGATTCCTATTACCCCAAAATCTATAAAGAATTCCTGTAGTAGCACATATTAAATTAGTCTCACTAGAAAATCTACTAACATTTCTGCTTTGCCTTACAATATAATTCCTCACCCAAGGAAAAATAACCTCCACCAGCTGGTTATGTTGCCTATCTGAAAAGAAAGTAGTATTATTAGGATCAGGTACTAAAAATGGTTGATCATTAATAGCACGTGGAATCAAACAACAAACATAGCAACTGTCATTTCTTATCTGCCTCACAGTTTGATGCATCAGTTGCCACCAAACATTATCAGCATGATCATGGTAGTCAGAAAAGTGATGAATCTCTCTTCGAATCAGCTGATGAGTATTATTGGCGTAATTACTCAGATTAGCCACACATTATCTTTGCTGTACCTTTCCTCAAATGAACACAAGAGTAATAAAATACTTGTAATACCAATCATCAGCATCAGAACAGACCATCTTTCATATAGATGCATTGTGACCTTGAAGTGGAATGTCCTTCCTTCTGGTACTGAAAGCAAACAGTTTTTTTTCAAAGAAAACAAATCATAAACAAAACTAAAAAATCCTGCTGCCTCTCCTGAGTGGCTTCTGCGCTTCAAGCTGCCCTGTTACCAGTCTGGTACAGGTGGGTGGTGGTAGGAAGCTCCTCTAGAAATATGTTTAGAAACAGGAACTCTAACTTGCTGGAAGTTAGGCTTCCATAGTCCAACTAAACAACGGTGGAAATAAACACATTTCAAATTTGTAATAATACCATAATGATAGATATCAAGCAATAAACATGAAAGTTAGATAAAAGCATCCGAGATTTCCTCCTCAGAGTCAGTTTCGCTGTCAAAGTAGTAGAAAAGAATTTGGCTGACCCTTGCTGTCCAGGCAAAGGAGCGCCTAGTAGCCACCAAATGTTAAGAAATTAAGGAGAATAAGCATCATGGCGCATGTTTCACTGTCTCTCTGTTGCAGACGTCGCCAGTCCATCATCCAGAGAAAAGTTATGTGCAATGTGTAGAGGTCTTCCGTGTATGTTCCCCATGTGTCTCTCATTGTGGTGCGTGTGCAGTGAGGCAAATGACCTTATGATTTCCAACTTTCAGGCAATGCGATGCCCTTAAGTAGACTCTGAAACAACGTTGCACTGCCCAAGAAATCGTGATCCTGTAAGAACAGTGTTCTTCAACCACCTCTTCAATCACTCGCCAGTGATCAGCTTACAGTTCTTTGTCTTGTGGTGGTCCGCTGTCCTCACACCTTTCAGGCCGTGGATGATCCAGTTGGAAGATGACTTGTGTCCTGGAAGCCAGATGAAGCTGGAGGAGCTGGAGCTTTCCTGCAGCTTTCCTGGGTGACTAGTAGGATCTGATATGGGCCATTCCAGCGCCTGGACTTCCAGTGTTTTCTCCTAGATTCTCTGATCAGAATCCAGTCGCCAGGAATAAAGGACTGGAGGGTGGAAGTGGCTGTTCCTGGTAATGCAGCCTTCACCGTCTGTGAAACTTGAGAAAACACAGTGGACAGGTTTTGACAGTAAAACAACATCCTATCTTTACACAAAGATGTGGAAAAAAATTATCTTGGCAATATCCCCATGTTACTTTATTCTGACATTCCGCCCTTCTGGCGCAGGGTCCAACCCATGCGACAATCCAGCAAAAGGTTTAAACAAAAATGTTCTAGTAACCAAGATCACATTACATAGAACCAAAGAATTGAATTCTGACATAACTATGTGTTTCTATGAATTTAACGAAAGCAACATAAAGAAAATCCAGATGTTTTTAACTGCAACTCCATTAACAACAAAACACAAACTTCAGTCGTTGTACATTTAATCAATATTTCACTTAGAAATAAGTCACATATCATCCTGATTTGTCTGGTATGAAGATGAGTATTAGATTAATGGAAATCTAATATAATTCTGATGCATACACTCTACAAATTTAATCTAATAAATAATTCCTGTCAAGTATGAAATCATAACTCTGATTCTTTATCAAAAATATATTCCTTACTTTTGGCATATCTTGGACTGTCAGTTAGCTTAATGGCACCAGGGAAAACCAACAATCTAATAAATCACCAATGATTCTGTATGCAAAACTGATTTAAAAAAAACGTTTTAACTATTTCATTAACCTTTTAATAGTAAAACACATAAATCTAAATGTCATGCTACATCCTTTATCATTATACAAAAAAAAACATGTTTTTAAGGTAACAATCACAACAAGCATTTTGATTCTTTTGTCTCTTAAACAGTGTTAAAACTCAGGAAGGGAGGTGCTGAGCATTTCCATAAATGTGAAGGCATGAACAAACCTGGTAGGTGGGCAGAGTCAGGCAGAACTAACCTCTAATGGGCAACCTATGGGTGGGACCCACAGTTTCTTCATTCAAACCCATCTTAGTGTACCTTAAACTGCAAAACTGTTAACATGCACCTACCTCAGAAACAAGCTGCTTCTTAACTCTCCTGAAGACTCAAAGTTGAATCAATCTGGGATTTAGAAACATTATTCTAAACATGGATTATTTTGTTGTGCAACATATAAACAAACATTCATTCCAACAAAACATCAAAGACAAACAAATGGCCAAATTTGAAACTTCAAGAATTCAAAGAAATTTTTAACAATCTCTTTTCAGAATATGTTTTCTCAGCCATATCTTTTAATGCTGTAATTGATCAATTTTGTTATGACAATCTTCAGGATCCTTTTTAAGATGAGTGCACATAGTCCAAAGAGATCTCAAAGTATTTAGAAGCACAGCAACAGTTTTCTTTTAAATGAATCCAAATTCTCTGATGCTGAAACCTTTTGCCAATTCTTTGTACTGTAACTCTGTATTAATAATAACTACAATCCTGAGAGTTATTGTTATAATTCTCTTTTTGTTTGGCTCAATTTGATCGCAGCTGTATTCTCTGCTCAGGTTAAATGCAAATAAGTATTTAAAGCGGCGTTGACATTTTTATGGTATACCCAAACAAAACAAAAACTGCAGTGTTTGACTTAATCAGAAATTAAAATAAGAAACTTGACTCCAAACTGGACTTTTTTCCACATAGTGTTTCAAAGGGAGGACACATATAATTTTCCTTCATTTGGCTATTTAAATTTTGAGAGTTGGGGAGAAAATTATTACTAGAACCCCAAAACAAATTCCTTGTATGTCCAAAAACGTACTTGGCAATAAAGCTTTTCTGATTCTGATTTTTGATTCTGATTTAATAATCCAAATGCTGATAAATGTTTCAATATTTTATGATTTAATAATCTGAAATTACCTTGTGTACCTTTCTACTCCTATGTATTCTTTTAATCTTTAAACCCGAAGAAATCAAACAAGGAGAGTGGAGTTTGAGCTGACCATCCTCTTTAGTGTTGAGAGATCCTTTATTTTTTTTTTCTTTTCCTAAAATGAAGGATTTTACTTGTCTTTATTCCGTTATAAAAATCCTAACCTTCGTTCTAAAACAAAACTCTTCAACCCCAATCTGTGTCCCCCAGAGTAGACATTTTGAGTATTACTGCATTTCAAAGCCACCAAATGACTGGAACCCATCATTGGCTTAGATCTGTTTTCATTTTTGTGTGGTACCACTGTCCAGTCAGATTCTTTCTTACCTTCAAAAATAACCCAATTTTTCCCATTCTCATTTTAAAGGTTTGTTTTACCAAGGAAAATGTGTTCATAGTTTTTGTCAGGACCTGATATAAGGTACAGTGTAAATAAAGATGCTGCATGAATAAGAAGAGGGAAGGAAAAAATACTAATATAACCTCTTCCCAGCAGCTGCTGTGAAAAACAATGAATTTATACCTTCCATAAGCGTAAGTTAGCACTTGCGGACAAAAACTGCACCCCACTGTAAGTACTGTGTCAGACCCTGAATATTCCACAACGAAAGAGAACTTGTTTCTCAAATAATTAACTTTAAAGTATCAAATGAGCTAAGTTATCACCCTTTTGAAGCTGCTTTTCTAACCCTCAAATAATATTTTAACCCGCTATATCTGTCAACGTCAGGCCAGCGTGTCACATGAGCAGCGGTTAATAAGCGTTCTTCGTTGCAGAAAATAGGAAAAGATTTATGCAAATGTGTGCGTGTTTGTACGTTACCCCCCTCAGTTTCTTAATCGCTCCAGAGTCAGACTGTCATGGCACACAGTCCTCTATCAGTCCAAAAACAACCCAAGCCTTTCAAGTCTGTTGGTGGGACATTCACTCCTTCGTTGTCCACTTTAACTTCTCCAGGAGGGAGAAAGAACTTTGCTCCGGCCTGTTTCTCTTCAGCCCGCATATGATGTGCTTTCAATATAAATCCAGTGTATCGCTCTTCTGGCTCTGCAGCAGCATGGATCGTTGTCCATCTTAGTGGGTTTGGGCCAGATTTCTTCTGAGTTTCGTTCTGGTGGAAACTCACACTGTGATTTGCAGCAAGCAGGCAGGCAGGCAAGCAGACCCTCTCTCTCTTTCAGGCCGTGCTGACGAAGCGTCTCTGGTGGAGTAGCCATGGGAAGGGCAGGTTTCTAAAGTCCAGACTTTAGTATAGGTTCAGATTTTGCACACAGAAATATTATCAGTCAGTCAGTCAGTCAGTTGTCCACCTGCCTGTCATTTCCTTTCATAGCATGCACTATACTCCTTTCTTTTCCGACTGATCGCAATATTTAAGACAAACCAAACTTCCTGCAGGAAAGTTTTAACTCTTTAACACCTTAATTGATGCACTCTGTGCTTTTTAATCTTGTTCTTATGTTTTTTATTTACACTCAAACATCCACTCTGTGAAAAACCAAACTTATCTTCCCAAATTAAAGCACATTTAACACAATCATCCCCACCTTTTCCTTTCATTTTTTAGGAGATGATGGTTAATGTGTAATAAAAAAAATAATAATAATATACATTATATCATACAGAGCAACTTCTCACCCAGATATATTTGTAGACAAATAGTTCGGATTCAATTGGCCAGAAGCCGCAGGCGGGCACTAGGACTCCCCTCCATTAAATGGAGGTGGACTGAGGACAACGTCTCCAGGCTGGCCAGGCGTCCGTGTCCCCTCCTGCGGTTTCCTCTCGCATGTTAGATCAATTATAGTATGAATGTCCCAGATAAAAGGTCACTGTCATGAGACTTATGGGGAGGACATTAACACGCCCTTCTACTGGGACTAGTTCGCAGCGGCAAAACTACCTAGTCGTTTCTGATCTCCTTGCGCCGAGATCCTACCTAAATTTATCGCTATTTCCTTTCGGCGAAATAAAACCCACCCAATCGCTGTCTCCTTACGGCGAGACACTACCAACGACTTTTTCTTATCTTAGCGCTTATTCAATTTCAAAACTGTCTCACCGCGGAGTTGACCTCTTGGTGACTGAGAGTCACTGTTAAAGCAAAGAAAATAAGGTTATTGAAATCTATCCGGCTTGAAGGACCAAGTTAATGTTAGGTATTAATTAGTCAACTCAGAGGCAAGAACGATACAATCAGTTTTATTTGCAGCAAGGGTAGCTCACACTCTGCAGTGCTGACTACAAAGTTTTGGCACCCCTCTCTCTTTATTTATACATGCTGGTTCACACACAGTTCAACAAACATTCAGGGTGTGTGTGTGTGTGTGTGTGTGTGTGTGTGTGTGTGTGTGTGGGGTCAGAAAGGTTAGAGTTCATGTGTCTTGATTTTAAACAGAGAGGGAGTGAGGACTTGGTAAGCATAACTCACTCGTCTCCCCCATCTCCCTTTCTGTGGCATGTAGGAGGGAAAAGCACTTAGAGCAGACATGAGTGATAAACAATACAAAAGTTTTCAAACCCTAACAAAAGCAACTTAGGGTTTCGGCGATTTTACAGTTTTCTGGCAGTTTATTCCAGATTAGTGGAGCATAAGAACTAAAAGCTGCTTCTCCATGTTTAGTTCTGGTTTTGGGTATGCAGAGTAGATTTGAACGAGATGACCTGAGAGGTCCGGTTGGTTGATACACTGACAACAAGTCTGTAATGTATTTTGGTGCTAAGCCATTCAGTGATTTATACACTAACAGAAGTATTTTAAAGTCTATTCTCTGAGCTACAGGGAGCCAGTGTAGGGACTTTAGAACCGGGCCGATGTGCTCCACTTTCTTAGTTCTAGTGAGGACGCGGGCAGCAGCGTTCTGGATCAACTGAAATCAACATCAAAGTAATTTTGTTCTTTTCATATTAACCTGGATAGGTGCATTTAGAGGTCTGGGCAGGATGAGGCATAGTTAAGGTGATGTAGGATCACCAGTAGTTAATCTTAGGTATTAACTTGTTGCATGCAATACTGATTGAATTATGTTATGCTGATCTGTGTTTTGATTTGGTGATGTTATGGATTTTCTAATCAAAGTGGGAGAGAAATTAACTCATTAAAAGAGAAAGACCGGACTTTGTCTTATAAAGTTTTATTCAAAGGCATTGCAGCGTTTGAAGACCCTGTCACTGAGCTTAGTCAGTGAAGCAGAGCCCAGAACAAGAGTTTACAGAGAGTATTTAAACAGTATGTGGGTGTTACCTCAACTTAAAAGAGTTTGGAGATATGGTCCTCTAGACCCCACCTTGGGTGAGAGGTAACAAGGTTATTTATGAGGGCACCCATCTGCCATTCCTTGGGACACAACCCTTCAGGGAGTGTTAACCATAAACATCTGATAATGGATTTACAGACCAACTCCTCTAGGGTAACAGAACACAGAGGTCAGAGGAGAGAGTTAAAGGGAAGTTCAGAGCATTTAAAAGAATTTTCCACAACAGTGCGCAAGCGCTGCTGAATTATGCGTGGTTAATGATTTGTCAGGCTGATCTCAAATCAGCCAGGAGTTAGAAGTTGGACTTTTCATTCAAAGCAACTGCGGTCTGGACCTCGCACAACCACTCTTTGTTCCAGTTTTATTGTTGGAGATTTTCCACTGAGTTCTCGCCTCAGAGTTTAGGATTCTTTGTCAAGATTTGGGGCATTCAGCTGATTGTTGCTAAAGGGGCGTGGCCCCATCGTTTTATCAGCTGATTGCTGCAATCGAGACATCAGCACAACAGGAGGACTTCTTTCCATTTAACCCAAATTACACATTTTGTCCATAAAACTGCTGGTGTGATCTTCATAGACACTTAATGCGCATATGTTTTTCTTTTATTATTATTGTTAGGTAGTCATTTTTATTCCCTTTGTGTAGAATAGTGCTTGTTAGTTAGGTGATGGTTTTGGACCAGAACAATGGTATATCAGAATTATTTGGCTTCAATAAATCTTCACATATATAATTAAGAGAAGCGTTTGTGTTTATTTCGTGCAAGAGTGATTTATCTGTCAAAACAAGGTCAAAGTTCGCCCACCTTCAGTGAAGCGGTTGAATAAACAGTGACAGTTTGTGGTTTGGTTAATAATTTGTAATTATTAAAGAGCTTTGAGCCCATAATCACAACACCGGAGGACATCTCTGATTTCTATTCATAAGTAATGATTTTGGTTAAGAAATTATTATTTAGTTTTTTTAATTATGATTTTAAATTATAATTCTTGATAAATATTAATTAATCAATAATAATAATCTTTACACAGAGCTGCCGGCTCTTACGCGGTCCGCTTTCAGGCAGGGGATAAACCACTTCAATTAGAGCTGCTGGGGCCTTGGTTGCTTCTCTGGGCCTCAGAAAGGCAGACAGGCTTGTCTTAATCACCACCTTTTTATGAATAAATGCTGGGTACCCCAACAGCAGATCATTTCTTTACTTTGTGGATCCAAGTTGAAGAGATATGCCTGCTCGTTTTCAAGGACACATTCGTGCGCTGTGTCTCCCCTGTCTGGCTCTTGCTGGAGATCCGCGTGGTAGAGAGCGAGTGGAAGATGGAATAGGGATTTTGTCAAAGATTCAGCTCTGACTCCTCCTCTTCCTGGACTGAGCTGGACGTTTTTGAAAGTTCCAGAAAAGTTCCTACCAGCCTTTGATTATGTTTAGAGACCATGTTCATCTATGCTGTAATCCTTGGCTGGGGTCCCTACAACTGCCACCACCATGTTTCACTGTAGGGATGTCTTTTGGCAATGGTGTCGGAATGGGGGAGGAACCACACACTGTGTCGGGAACCACACACTGGGTCGGACAAAACGCGAAAAAACAGGCACAGCACGATTTACTAACATGTGCAATGAGGTCAGAAGCGCAAAATAACTCCCACTGTCCAGTTAACATGTTTGCCTCCATGCAGTCATTCGCTTGTTTCAATTTATGAACACAATGTCACTTAGAAATGGACGTCACTTCATCTTTCCAGACACCCAGGATGCACAAAATGAATTAAGACCTTCAGTTTTTTTTCCTTTTATCAAAGACAACATTACAGTTAGTTTCATAAATTAATGGGAAAAAAACGATTGGTATGCCAGCAGAGGTTTCCCCAACCAAAAAACAGTTCCACAATATAACAACAAAACAGAAGACAAAATGTTTATTTGTCTGACTTTAATAACAACATATTACACAATCTGACAAATCAGATTCACATTGGCATTGAAAACACCCCTGATAATTATTATTCTATGGGTTAATGTATCAATGAAGGCCTATAAATTGTTCTTATAAGATTGTTTTTATGAGTATTTAAGATATAATAGTAGCCTATATATACACATACAGTAATATTTGATATAACCCAGGCTATATTTGAGCTCAGTTATAAAAAGAAGGCAGCCAAATGATAACAAAAATAAGTGTGCATCACAGCAAATATCAGGTTTCACGTATGCTCCCCAGGAAGAATCCCACCCCTGCTGTAGGCTCAATCCCATTTCAGTGGTTCTCACCCTTTGTTTGACAATAAATGATGTAAACCAATGGAACATTAAAACTATTTCATTTTAAATCATATTAAACAATCACACTTATTAAATGCATGCATTTTGTACAGCACAGCCAATCAAGTAGTTTTATTGTTTTGTGTTTACATTCTTTGAGCAGTTAGCCTAGCCTACAATCAAGCTAGCTCAAAAATAATAAAATAGCAAACATGACAGAGGACATGGAGAAAAATAAAAAACTAAGATAGTGTTAGGGTTTGATTGTTTATCACTCATGTCTGCTCTAAGTGCCTTTCCCTCCTTGCATGTCACAGAAAGGGAGATGGGGAGAGGAATGAGTTATGCTTTTATCAGCAACATCTAGGGACTGGTACGAGCACTCACTCACTCCCTCTCTGTTTAAAATCAAGACACATGAACCCTAACCTTTCTGACCCCCCCCCCACACACACACACCCTGAATGTTTGTTGAACTGTGTGTGAACCAGCATGTATAAATAAAGAGAGAGGGGTGCTAATACTTTGTAGTCTGTACAGCAGAGCTACCCTTGCAAGTAAAATGACTGTATCGTTCTTGCCTCGGAGTTGACTAAATAATACCTAACAGATACAATCAGACTAAACTGAACTTCAACATTTTAACACTGAATTCTACATGTTTTACGCCACCATTGAAACCAAGCCTGTCAGAACGAGAAGCATTACTACAACCCCCAAGCTGGTCTTGACCAGTGAGACAGTTATTAACACCAATAGACTAGTCCCAGCCCTGGAAGGGTGGAAGCATGTTGTTGAAACATAGATAAGGGAAAAGCACCACAATTAATCATTGATAAAAAATTAAACTGTCATGTTTGGCCAGACAGAATTTTAATACTGAATGGTGCAAAGACAGGGAGTGGTTGATCAGCAAGAAGTGAACTTTTTGTGAAATATGCAGATTGGCTGCTGTCAAACTGCTCGTCGCTTTCTCCAAATGTGGTGATGATGGATTTTTAAAGACAAGGATAAACAACTAGAAGAAGTTCCCAGGCCTTCTGGACAGCCATGAAAATTCAGTTTCTCATATAGAGAGTGTCCAAAGAAAGTGCGCTTAATTCAGTCAAACACCCATCAATATCCAACTTGACAAACAAGTGTACACTGAGCAGATAAAAAGGAGAGAAGGGCTAATGGAGCAACTATTGTATGTATAGTGCCTGCCCAGACAAGGGCTAGCTATCGAGGGCCATACAGATGAAGAGAGAAATTTTCAAAAGGTGGTTGAACTTGTAACCAAGAAAACTTCTCTGAAAATTTTTATTTTAAATAGAAAATATGTATCTCGTGAAACAATAAATGAACTTGTCCATAAGATGTATGGGGAGGCTTTTCGCCTCTCTCTTGGCCAAGATAAAACGTAACCTGGGGAGTACAGATACATGCAAAAAAAGCACCAGGGCTGCAAGCTTTGATGACTCAGTTCAGTGTTTTCTTTCCACTTAGAGTGTCTTTAAAAGTGTTCTCATCTACAGAGGAGGTGGGGAAGGTGCTCTGCTTCACAGACATCTCACCAGAGACAATTAAGTCAGCAGTACAGATGCTCCAGACTCAGTACAGACACATGGGATTGAGTGAGCCATTCCACAGCATCTTTGAAGAAGCCCAAAACAGCCATTAACGGCCTGGTTCAGGGGCCCACACTCCTTCCAAGGCAACATACGCCACACTGTTGTGATGATGGTAGTGTACCTCATCAGTGGGGAAATCCAGAGGAGTACTTCAGGAATCTGTTCTGTAAGCAGTCATTTACTTTTTCAACCTCCTCACTTCTGAGATGAGGCACAGGTTTTATCAGCCCACACTTCATCTACTGATGGGGATGAAACAGCAGGCAGCAGGCAGCATCAGCATCCCCCAGAATGTGGTGGAGATGTACAGGGGTGATGTTGACATGGAACAGCGCGCCACCCAGCTGTCAATGTTTCCAGTAATCCTGCTGGTATTCAACAGTTCCACCGATGGACCCATTAGTCGGGCCTACAGGCTTCTCCAGCTATATTCGACTGTGCCCATGTCAAATGCTACAGCTGAGTGAAACTTTTCCCGCCTGCGTCGACTGAAACCCTCCCTGTGGTTAACAATGTCTGAACGATGTCTTAATCACCTCCTTTTTCCTACCTATTCATAGAGACTTGGCTGATAGCCTGGACCTCAACAAATTACTGGACGTTTCTGCTTTCCAAGTTAGCGAAACGACACTTACTTGGAAAAGTTTAAGGGGAAAAGTAATTAATTGTTTTAGACCTGTTAATATTTCCTACCTGCAGGGTAAATGGACTGAACTTATATAGTGCTTTTCCAGTCATGCAGACCACTCAAAGCGCTTTACACTAGAGCTGCATTTACCCAATTGCACTCACTAACGCTCACACATTCACACATCGATACGCAGATCAGTAGGCAATTTGAGGTTAAGTGCCTTGCCCAGGGGCACATTGACATATGGCAGGAGGAAGATGGAATCGAACCCACAACCTTCTGATTGCAAGACAACTACTCTTCCTACATAGCCACAGTCACCTCAGGTAGGATTGAACACCAGTATTCACTGGTCAATTTTTCCATGTTCAGAAACTCCAGCATTTATAAAGTGCTTGGTTTTACCTATGATCATCATTCCTAATAAATGTCTTGAAAAGCAAGAATGACAAAAAGTAGACCATGCAATCTGTGCATTTTCAGTACCACAGATGTGTGAATACGGGCGATGAGGGAGATAAGTTATTTATTTTAATAAACTTTACCTCTGATAAACACAGAGAAATACATATCCACTCCTCTTTGTGCTGCAGTTCGTTACATAAATTGTTATTTCCCTTTTCAAAAGACAGATTGTTGTCGCAAGCTATTTTCCCCTTAATCTGATAATTATGATTAAAACTACGCACCAACATTACAGTATGACAAAACTGAGTATGTGCCTCTGCCAGTCATTCAAGTGCAAGGCAACCCAACACCCCGACGGCCCCCCACATCTAAAATGCATCCAGTGCCACTGTTTAGGGGAATGTGCAGTTTCATGCAGGGCAAAAAGGACAATTTTAGTGACATCTTTCTTCCTCTTACACGTTTGATGTCGCCCCTTTACATCTTGTATCAACTTTTCTTATGGCGGATTTCTTATGGCTATCTTTCATTGGTGGCTTGTTGAACCATTGTCTCACCTGAACTGTGGATCTGTGCAGATCCTCCAGAGTTATTGGCCTCTTGTCTGCTTCTCAGATTCATTTTCAGATTCATTTCCTCCATGTTCATATGATGGACTGAACAGATTTGAAATTTTAAAGCCTGGGATATTGTTTTAGAACCTAACCCTGCTTTAAACGTCTCAACAATGTTCTCTCTGACCTGTCTGCTGTGTTCCCTGTTCTTTATAATGCTGGTTGTTCTCTAATGTTCTCTAACAAACCTCTGAGGCCAAAAACAGAACAGCTGCATTTATACTTCGATTCAATTAGACACAGGTAAATTCCATCTACTAATTACGTTACTTCAATAGGCAGTTGGTTGTACTTGTTTTTTTAAGGGTGCATCATTTTCCTTCCATTTCACAGTTATGTACAACTTGGTAATGGTCTGTCATAAAAACATCCCAATCAAAGGTATCGTGTTCTTGTAATGTGACACTCTTAGGAAAAGTCTAAGGGGTACAATTAGTTTTGCAATGGACTGTGCTGGTAAAAAACAAACTAATCTACAAACTAACTATTAATATGTCACCAAAGACTGATGTGTAGTCAGGTGTGTTCTGCACGTTTGGCATGCACCTTATGATATGATTTTCTTGACTTTTTGTCAGCACTGAAGACCTCAGGTCTTTTGTCTAAATCCATGTCCTGAAAAATTGAAAAGTTGCTAAAATTAAGAAATCATCTCATATAAAACTTAGAATTTTCTTTCGACTATCTGTCAGTTTAACTGTACAGTTCCTTTACAGCAGACATTGTGGCTCAATCTGTCTTTATTAAAATAACACAGTTTAAACACAGTTTTGCATTGTGACAAAACAATGCTCGCTGAGGACTAGCATATCAGTGGAATGTGAATGTTAAAGTGAAAGCATGAATTGCTGCATTTTCTTACTTACTTTACTGTTCTTTCTTTACTTTTTACAACAATCTGAGATTAATGTAGAGAATATCTGCATTCCCCCATCCTCTTACTTGGTTGTTAGGTTGGCTGTTAGGGGGAGGGGGGTGTTTTGAGGGGCGGGGGTCTGGTGGAACAGCAGTGAGGGGGAGAAGGGCCTGCGTGGAACTGTACCTGTAGGAAACTTACTAAAGTGGGCCATGGTTACTCACCATCTCCCCTAGTTCCCTGGAGACCACGCGAATGTACATGCTCACTGAAAATCCCACAGGACTCTAGACTTTTCTATATCTGTGCTTTATTCTTTTTCTATTTTTGTACATTTCCTTCCCAGTGTATCTCTGTGCTGTGCTTTTATTGTGGCCTCTTATTTCTACTTCTTCCCAAGCCTCCTGTTTCCTTTGATACTACAGTCTGTGGAGATTTTTTATTTTTTTGCTGGATACTAATTTAAACTTATTTTACTGTCAGCCTCCTACTGCAGAACGTTTGTGAACAGTGTTATTTACCTGTAAATTTTACTCTTGCAATGATGCTTTTATCTTCACACACAACTGTTTTTGTTTGCTCATTTTTTTCCTTCTCAGGGTAGACCCGATGCCCCACGACACTCCCAAACCACCAGGCTACACACGCTTTGTGTGCGTTTCGGACACTCATTCACGCACAGATGCCATCCAGATGCCATACGGGGATGTGTTTATCCATGCTGGAGACTTCACTGAGCTTGGGCTACCTTCTGAGGTTAAAAAGTTCAATGACTGGTTAGGTTAGTAAAGCCTTGGTTCTATAACTACTGTGGGTCAGGTGTTTAAAATGGACCACTATGATTCTCACTGTCAGTTTAACCACAGTCACATGCAATGTCTTAGAAAACAGTGTGAAAGGTAGAGTCAGCTTACTCTAACAAGATTTACAACTTCAAGTAAAAACTGTACTAAGTTGAATGCAGTACATTATCCCAGCATACCACAGTCTCTAAAATCAATTTGGTAAGTTCAGCTCTGTTTGAAGTTTTGCTCAGTATGCTCAAGGACATCTGGGAATGTTCAGAGAATTTTTTAGAATCAAGGCAGAATCTTTATTTCTTTATTTTCTAAACCTTTACACAAAAAACATTGCTTTGTATCATCTCAAACTTCTCAGATGTTCACTGAATTAACTAAAATGACTTCTGCTCACAGTAAAAACTTTAATGAAACAAAAAACGTTTGTCTTAATGCTCAATTTATTGAACGGTTTATCACTATTAGGTGAGCATTGTGCACATATAAATGTCTACCTACATTTACAAGTAATATTTTTCATCCACTTCTTTTTGATGGTAGAATGACGACACAAACTATTTAAATGAATTTAAATAACAAGAACGGGGTGCAGAAGTTTGAATTTAGTGCATAATATCACTAATGTGCGTAACATACACCCCACTAATACTTAGTTAAATGCCCTTAGCGACTTACAGAGAAACCACACACTTTTTGCAGTCATCAACAAGGCCCAACATAATTCTGGCTGGATATTTGGCAACTCTTCTTGACAGAATTTGTAAAAGCTCAAGAAATTGGTTAAGTTCTTGCCTCAGACGTCAGATATTTTTAAGCAGTCTATAATTTAATTCAGTTCAATTCGGTTTATTTAAATTGTGCCAATTCACAAAACATGTCAGAATCAGAATCAGAATCTGAATTAACTTTATTGGCCAAGTTGGTGTGCACAAACAAGGAATTTGATTTTGGTTCTCACATTTTATATCAGCATCAGTTGAAACAACAACCACAATGTGTAAAAACAAATAAATGGAGAAGGAACAGTATGTACAAATGTCGTCTCGGGGCACAAAAAAGTTTATTTCTTTAAATCATACTGATTCCAAATCAAGCACATATATTCCAAATAATCCTAGCAACCAAGTAGCCCAGCCGATACTCCTTGAGGAAGTCAGAGCTAAACAGAATGCCGAGCCAGATGTAGCTTCTATGAAGAACAAAAACAGAGAGAACATAAAGTTAAGATCTAAATTATGGTAAAAAATGCAAAATTGGAGAGTAGTATGAGAAAGTAACAGAGTGAGGAAGAGTGGTCATTATGTCCTCCAGTAGCCTAAGACTATAGCAGCATAACTACAGAGAACCTAAGCCACTCTAACTATAAGCTTTATCAAGCTTCAGTCTTGTTCAGAGATGCTCTTCTGCATGCCTTGGTTGTAATGGGTGGTTATTTGAGTAACTGTTGCCTTTCTATCAGCTCGCACCAGTCTGGCCATTCTCCTCTGACCTCTGGCATCAATAAGGCATATGCGCCCACAGAACTGCCACTCACTGGATATTTTCTCTTTTTTGGACCATTCTCTGTAAACCCTAGAGATGGTAGTGCGTGAAAATCCCAGCAGATCAGCAGTTTCTGAAATACTCAGACCAGCCCATCTGGCACCAACAACCATGCCATGTTCAAAGTCACTTAAATCACCTTTCTTCCCCATTCTGATGCTCGGTTTGAACTGCAGCAGATTGTCTTGACCATATCTACTTGCCTAAATGCATTGAGTTGCTGCCATGTGATTGGCTGATTAGAAATTTGGGTTAATGAGCAGTTGGACAGGTGTACTTAATAAAGTGGCCGGTGAGTGTATTTATATATATATATATATATATATATATATATATATATATATATATATATATATTCAATTCAATTCAATTCAAAAATACTTTATTAATCCCAAAAGGAAATTAAATGTTGTTATAGCTCATATTATGAAGGTTTCCTCAAAGAGCCGTTGTAGATGCTGATGGCTGTGGGCAGGAAGGATCTCCTGTAGCGCTCCGTCTTACAGTAGATCTGAAGAAGCCTCTGACTGAAGACACTCTGTTGTTGTAGGACACTCTCATGAAGAGGATGCTCAGGGTTCTCCATAATGTTCTTCATTTTATGAAGAATCCTTCTTTCCACAATGATCTCCAGAGGTTCCAGAGGAGTCCCCAGAACAGAGCCAGCCTTTTTTATCAGCTTGTTGAGTTTTTTTAAGTCCCTGGCTCTGATGCTGCTTCCCCAGCAGATGATGGTAGAAGAGATAACACTCTCCACAACAGACTTATAGAAGATATGCAGCATCTTGCTGCAAACACCAAAGGACCTAAGCTTCCTCAAGAAGTACAGTCTGCTCTGTCCCTTCTTGTAGATGTATATATATATATATATGATTAAAGGCTAAATCATTCAGTAATACCTCCATTCTTCATGACTTGTCATAAATGTGAAAACTCCATCCATTAATTTCCATGGGGTCTTTTTCTTTGGAACAAGTTAAACATCAAGATTTTATATAAGTCCTGGATAATAAATGTATGGTGGAAATAGCAGACAGGTGGAGAAGTAACATGTAGGAAAAAAACATATGGAAAATGACAACAATATGAGTTTATCTGTGAACATGTTGGAGCAAATCTTTTGTTTAAGAAATTGTAGAAGAAGTTTAACAAAATCTACTCATTCATTCTTTCTAATTCCATTTCAACTTCATGCTCTATTGTCCCCCACCTGGAAGCATCTCATCTCTGAGTTAACAGCTGGTGGAAATCTTATCAGCTTCCAGGATTTCTGTAATGAAAAGCCTTTGTACAAAGTTGGGTTACAAAGTGAAAAAATCTCAAAATTTACACCAGTGCAAGTAGCTTCACTATCACCATCTCTATCGTAATTGTTGCTGCCACAAAAACCTTCCCAGGACTGCCGGAGGTCTGTTGTGTGAGAGCCTGTGAGCTTTTGTGTGTTCATCTCATTTTTAGAGGCAGTAGAAGAGGTAGTAGGGTGGGGGGTAAGGAAGGGGGACTCCCTGTCCTTCCCCTGTTTACTCACTCACATTTATAAGAGCTGCAGGGAGTGCGAGTTGCAAATCCACCAGCCTGTACTCCAGCAGTGGGCGAGGCAACGTGAGAGATTGGAATGAGAAGATAAACCGAGCCAAAATCACCTGCTGCCACCTCTGAAGTTAGGCTCCCTTCTCTCCATCCCTTCATCACTTCTCTCCTTTTGTATTATTGCCTCCTCCCCTACAACTCTGCCTCTGCTCATAGAAATATTTATATTGTAGCTCTATTCCTCCCTATCTTTACATGCTGCTTTCTATAGACGAATGTAACTCCTGCTGCTTATTGTGCAGAAGAGTGTGATCAGCTGTAGTGTATTCATTTATGACAAGTCTCTGTACTAACTGCTTAGTCGCAAATGATTGTATTCTCAAACTTTTTTCTTCTCCTTAATTCTCCTTCATTTATTTTGTTTATTTGGTTATTTTTCTCTTTTAATACTCTTTTCTCTACTTCCTTCATTTTTTTTATGTGGAGATTTTCCATCTTCTCATTTCTGTCTCTCCATCATATTTTCCAGCTTTATCCCGTCCATTCTGGTCCTTCCCTCTTCCACTCTCTCTCAGTGAAATTCTTCTTTTGGCTTTTATTTTTAGTAGGAAGACAGCCAGCTCTTGGGGGGTGGCATCCACTCAAGGCTTTTGTCAGGGGATGGCAGCGTTGTAGGAGAAGCGGAGGAAGGAGAGGATGAGTGAAGAGGTAGGAGTTGAAATTCATGCAGGGAGAGTGATTGGACATGGAGTAGATGATAGGAAAAGAGAGTGTGGAGGTGTGGTTAGTCTGGTGATGGGGAAAATGTAGTTTTTTTTTTCTGCCAATGTTGGAGGAGCTCAGAGTTTTGAAACCTGGAGGTTGATTCCAAGACCCCCACTAAAACCCCACCCCACCCTTTTTGTCACTTTCATAGAAAACTATGTAGTTACTGCTGACAGTCAATGAGAAAGGGCAGGTGAACTATGTGTGTGTGTGTGTGTGTGACATCTATTCCTCTATCCTCCTCTGATATTCTGTATATTTTTATCCCATATTTGGCACACTATTAATTCCCTGAATTAGTGTGATCAGAGGATCAAGACAAGGATTTTTTTTTTTCTTTTGATCACATTTTAAAACATTTATTATGTGATGTAGGTCCAGCAGTCTAAGCCTTATGGAGATATCTGGCATTTTTATGGGTTTTTGTTCTCTGACATAAGCATTGCATCAGGCGTTTTTTTAGCGAATCTGACTTTGCCATTTCTTCTGTGGCCTTTTGGTTGTAGCCATATTTAACCCCTGTGTTAGAAACATACATCCACTATGAATCTGCAACTCTAAGCAAAAAGGTAAAAAGGCAAAAGCAGCATAATATATTTGGCTAATTCAAAGCAGAAATAAAAATTTAAAGGTTTTAAATCATGATTATTGTGTGCAATTGTGTCTATAATTTGTTTCATTGTCTGCCTCCTAAATGTTACCACGTTTCGTTATATGACTAGAGGCTGCCAGGTTCACAGCCTTTTCTGCAATCCCTTATTTAAAGCCTGATCTGTTACTCTCCACTGTTGAATAATACATATGTGAGTAAATAAAATGATGCAATTGCCATGTAGGTATTTTAAATGCAAGTACAGATAGGTTAATTTTTATTTGGTCAGGAAATGTAGTAAGACTGTGTCTTTCTCTGCTGTTGCATCCATATTTTGGCCTCTCTGTCTTTGGGTTTTACTGCATTACTTCACATCAGTACAACCTTTTAGCATGTTTATCGTCCCTCATTCTTCTCCCGGATTGTTTCCTTTAGCTGTATAACAGCGAGGGCATTAAACTTTCATAACTACTGTCTTTTTATGGAATGTTTTACTGCTCTTCTCGCTCCCTCTTTTACTTCCTTCCTTTGTCACATTTCTATCTCATCTTTTTTCCCATTTTCTTGTTTCTATTCTTGGTTCTCCTTCCTTACCTAGGTTACATTTAGGCTTTGTCTTCATTTCTTAACCCTCCGCCACCCCCACCTCCTGCTGCTGTTATTGTTTTTTAATATCAGATAACTTTAGGAAATTGTATTGGACTGTACATTTAGGCATCCGTTTTTCATCTGTCCCTCAGTGCTTTTGTGTTTTCTATTTACACTCTTACAAAGCTGTGCTACTTAAATGTATGTGCACATATGAGGAAAAATATTAAACTGGCTGTGAAAGCTCACAGAAACATTTACAATATTTTTTTAGGTACAGATTTTTTTATTCAAAATACAAGAAACATTAAGAAGACATTAAGGCCTCCAAGAAAAACATTTTCAACATGATGGATTCATCTTTGCATCTTATTCTTTCTGACGCAGAATTCTCTCTGGGTCATTGAATGTATGTTTTAAAATAAATGTAGCTTTCACCATCTCTGTCAAAGGGAAGGAGGCATTTTACAAATCAAGGCCAAGCTGTAGGTAACTTTAAAAATGAGCAGATGAGGGAAGTCAGTAGCGTTGCAGCCTCTTTGAGTGCAGACAAAGTAAAATTAGAGGATTTTTCTTAAAGTCCAATGGAGAAATGTAAAGCTTAAGGGATTAACCTGGAAGCAAAATATATGTTATGGTATCTTGGTGAAGCTATAGGATATGAAGTGTGATAGATGTGGAAATAAAGCACAGCAAAAAAATTCAAACACGTAGTAAACAAAACCAAGAATAGCCTAATTTAATAATGTTTAAGAAGTAAAATGTGTCTGCCCAGCTAAATGAACAATGTAAATCTAGTGTCTGAATGATAATCTTAAAGAGCCCATTTTAAAAAATACAATGTGACCATTGCTACACGAGGTAACAAGGGAACAATTTGTACGAAAACTAGAGCTGTTCAATTATTTGCAAAGAACAACCTGAAGACAACAAAGGAAATCTGAGGCTGATCCCCTTCTCTGAGGAATGCAGGCAGCTTCTTTTGGCAATGAAATTGTCAGAACTGAATTTACATTTTTTGCTGCATTTTTTAATTCATAATACAAAGGTTAACATTATAGAATGTGCCACAAGTCTGCTTCACATGGTGAGGTAAATAAACAGAACCCAGATAAATGAACTCTGTCTTTAAGTTATTTCTTAATTAATCAGATTAACCCTATAACAAAACAACCCTTTTAAGATCCAGTAGTTTCAGTGTCTGGCTTTTATGTCTCTGATGTTTGTAGTGTTTGTTTGAATGTTTTATTTAATTAGTTACAATTTTCTGTCGACCACTGGATGCAATCAAGGGCTGGTTATTTGATTTCTACTGTAACTGTAGCATGAGCACTATTGATATAATAGAAAATCCACGTTGGATATAAAACTGGTTTGATCTGACCAAAAGCCTTCATTCTACTAATCACCACAACTGTGGAACAGCTGAAACTTTGTGTTAGCACAGGTTGTTGCTTTGCCACAACGGTCTGCTGTGTGAAGCTGCTTGACAACAAACTGATCAACAAGCACATTACAGCTCCTTTGGACTGATTAGTGATTCTATTGTATCTGGCATGTCTTTGTTGCACTGGAACATCAGTTGCACTGAGTTTCTTTCAGAGGAATGTAGGGGTCTCACTTACTGGCACAGATGATTAAAGTTCCACATATGGAAAACCATTTCATTCAAAATTAAATAAATATTGTTTTTAATAAATTATTAATAAATATCCCATCAAATAAATAAATGTCCCCATAAAATAAAACTAAATAAATAGTTAATAACTAAATGTTTTGCTCATTGGTAATTTATTTATGTATTTCAAGATTTATTTATGTATTTATTTACTTCAAATTTTATATATGTATTTCTTTAATTATTTTTCATTTTCTAAAAGATTATTTATTTATTTATTTATTTATTTATGTATTTGATAATGGTGTTTTATTTTGCGAAACTTTTATTTTGTAAAGCTACTTTATGTATTGCAGGGACTTTTATTTTTAAACTCTGTTTTTATTTGAGGCTCTTTTTATTTGATGTTATTATATTCAAATGAGGGGGCCGAGCTTTCTGTGAGCCAGGTTTGGTCAGAGGGCAGCGACCCGAGAGCCAGCGAACTGAAGTGGAATCAAACAGGAACTAGCTGCAAAATGTTGAAGAAGGAGCAGGAAAAAGTGAAGGCAACGGCGTGCTCTCACCTGCTCCTTCTTCGATATTTTCCAACTTGTTACTGTTTGATTCCGCTGCAGATCGCTGGCTGTCGGGTCGCTGCACTCTGACCAAACCTTCGCGTGGTTCTTGTAGCCCTAAATAATTCCAAACATCTCAGTGCTGTTAGTAAGTTTCAGCAACTTCTGGGGTAACAGAACGCAAAAAAAAACGAAACTACTTTCTGATTTCCCCCAGTGACCTTGAGAAATTAGTGACCAATAATGTGTACACATTACCTCAGTGACAATGCATTTTATCAAAGCATTTTATTAGGAGCAACAGGGAAATTCCAACAGTGTTCTAAATTTTAAGGGGAAACAAGAATGTTTGCACATCATAGAATACATTTAGGCTACATATCATATTTATGGATAAAAGTGTTTATAATGTTATACACATAAAGAAAACCAAACAGGAGAAATATTAACTATTTTAAAGCTGTTTCTGATGTTCTCTGCATGCTACCATGGGACTGCTATACCTTCTCCTCCTATACACCTAAAGATGCACGTGGATAAGAGCTCTGCTCCAGCTTACCTTCAGATCTACATAATTCAACAAAGCATGCAATATTACTGTTTCCAGGATTTACTCCTATATTTCCAAACCACCCCATGTGTAGCAGATGTCATTCAGTCTGTTCTCTCTGCCTGGTATCACATGGAAAATGAGCTGAATGGCAGAGCTGATCTAAACTATTTTAAAGTTTTAAATGCCTTGGACGAAAAGATGAGGCTGTCGGCTGTAGATGCTTCGACTGATGACAATAATAATTAGAAGAAAATACTTATTAAGATGTTGAGGGTGATTGCCTTACCATGGTTGGCTGTGCTGCATTTGGATGGACCAATCAGTCTGAGAAAGGGATCAGAATGTATGGCCTCCCAAAGACATTGAAAGAAGAAAATTATTGGCTCAGTCTGCAGTCTGTCTTGAAAAGCTGTTCAGCTGCATAAATGAAAGGAATTCTGTCCCAACACCAGATTAGTTTCACCAGGTACTGAGATCAATCTAAGTTGGCCAGTTTCTTATGACAGTCACATCACGAACCCATCCGGTTTATCATGATAAATTACTTTCTGATCACTTTGAATTTAATTTTTCATACTGACAGCCTCCCCATCAACCAGCCAACTCCAGCACTCCCCATTCCACTTACCAGCTTATGCATCACTGGCAAGGTCCACCAACCTGGTCATTTGTTCACCACTCATCTATCTCCCTGAAAACATGAAAATGGACATGACTGCAATGGCAGCAGTGTTACCTGTAACAGTTTAATAATAGTTTTTTTGTTACTGTTCTACAGTTATTTACTGATGCTGACATAGCATTGTTAATAATTCTTAATTTCTTGTTCTCTCTTGAAATACAGATTTTAATCTTAACTTGACAGCATGATTACAAATGCTAAATTAATGATATAAAATAAATGCAAATTAACAGCCCAGGAGTAATTTGCAGTTAACACGGTTAATTAACTAAAATTGGCTACATGAAATATCAGTGTTGACTTATTTTGGTAGGTTTGTTTTAATTTCATCAGGTTACTGGAGAAAATACCGGAACAGTAAAAATGGACTGTGTTCAGTGCTGGAATTGCTGGTGTTTGAAACTATCTGCAGATGCATGACCCACGTGACTTTCGGATTCGATGGGAATGTCGCCACTGGCCCACAGAGAACCTCCACCCCCTCATCTGAATATAGAGCATGAAATAAAAAGAGTCTGAAGTAAAAACAGACTTAAAAAATAAATGTCCCTGAAATACATAAAGTAGCATTACAAAATAAAAGTCCCACAAAATAAAAAAACATCATGAAATACATAAATAAATGAAGAAATCTTGAAAAAATAAACAAATAATGAAGCAAATAAATGTATAAATACAAAAATAAATATTGAAATATAGAAATAAATGACTAAATTAGCTAAAACATAATTTTTTTAATATTTATTTTGCTTTATTTTATGGTAAAATGTATTTAATTATTTGATGGAATAATTATAAAAATTTTATTAATAACAGTATTTATTTAATTTTGAATGAACTGGCTTTCCATACCACTTCAGTTGAGTGAATGTGGAAACTCTAAATAACACTGACAAATGAATAGGTGACAGAATATTGCAAAACGGTGCAGTGTAAAAGTGTTGTTCTTTAACACTGATTTAATTTGGCAAAACAGAAATCTAAACCCAGGCCTAGGGGGGATGGCGTTTTGCCAAGTACCTTAATTCATCAGCATTCGTCAGAAGCCCACGCTGCCTGTTCTGAAAGTTGCAGCTTAATCTTCTGCCACACCATCCTGGAGGCGACGTTTGTCACACTGAACAAGGACGTGAAGCAGACAGAATGAAAGAGAGAGATGGAATGCAAGGGAGAGAGAGGAGACAGACCACCTACGAGGATGCTTGATGATGCATTGTATCTCTTTGTCACTGCTTCTGTGTGAGCGTCTTTGGATGTGTCTGTGTGTGAAATCCATTATGTTTGCTATGGACATTGTAAAGTAAGTTCTGCTGGACTCAGATAAAATGATGGTTTTGGATGCATGGCGCAGTAGGTGGTGTTTGTGTACGATTTCTCATAATTGCTGGCTGTCTTTGTTTTATGTCTACTTGTTCAATTGTGTGTGTGTGTGTGTGTGTGTGTGTGTGTGTGTGTGTGTGTGTGTGTGTGTGTGCGTGTGTTTGTGTGTGATGGATGCGGCAGTGTGTGGGTCATGGATTAAATGAAATGTGTATGAAAGTTAAATTGAGGTTGAAAGGCAACAGTTCTTGTTTCTTCCTTTATTGTGAACCTTTATCTTGTCAGTCTATCTCGTGTGCTCTTCTCTTTGTTTCTCTTTTATATGATGATCACTTTTTCTCCCATTCAGTCTTTCATCACTCGGTTTCTCTCACACTGTACTATGGATTAATGACTGAGTCTTTTATTTATCTGTCTCTAAATATCAGTTTTGATTTATCTGAAGTTTCAATTTGAGTCCAACAGTTCTTGTTATTCTAGCTAAAGCTGTGCTCACAATCTTACAATGTTCTACACATAAAGGCTGTGTTCAGACAAACATAACCAGTTTTTGCCCGTGACAGAGATCCTTGTATGGGAGAACAGATCTGGTTGTTTTAGGAATCTTATTTCCCATTATCAGGCTGTCTGACCAATGACTGACATGGCATTAAAAAAAAGTAGTTAAATAATCAAATATTTGGTAAGGTAAGTATTTGCTTAGATAGAGTATTTTATCCATAAATACATTCAAATTAAAATGTATTCTTTCATTTTAAAAGATACCTGTGTGAAATTAGGTTAGTAATGGTTTGAAGATTTGGTGTTGAAGTATTTATACTTTCATTTTTTACTCATGCAACCTTTTCTATTTGCAATATCTATATCCTGTTCTGTACAGGGTGTTGTCGGCCATTTAAAAATCTGAAATATGCTGAACCAACAGCAATCAAAATAATTGCTTCCACCTTAGGACCAATAATACACCCTGATCAACTAAAACAGTGTGTCTGCCCACCCTGCTGCCATCACATCCTTCACTCACTAAAACAGAAACTTCCAGATCTATGAAGGTCTGCCAAGGTATCTGGCTCAAAGTCATCAGTAGCTGATCCTTTAACTCCTAGCTGTTAAGTTTAGTCTCTGTAGTTCAGACTCATTTGTTCAAAATATCCCACAGATGCTGGATTGCATTATGATTTGGACAAATAGGAGGCCAGGTCAGGTCAACCCCCTAAACTTGGGGTTTTGTTACTCTAACCATCTGTTTACTGGTGGCTCCAAAGCACACTGCCCTCTCTACCTGTTCTTGATCCTCTCTTCCAACATGTTTATGTTATCGACACCATCTGGATCCATGTAATATGGTCTGTGTTGGAAATTAATTATGCATATGAAATGTGCATTATATTATCATAAATTATGGCAGTTATTAATTACTAGTTACTTAATGGCTGGTTATTTATGAAATTAACAAGAAACAAATGAGGTACTAATAGCTAATACTGATAACTAACTAATTATTATCTGATTGTGAACTCACTATGCAGCAAACAGTGAATTTATGGATACACATCTGACCACAGTCATATCAGCTAATGGTTATATTATATTATTAATAGTATATTTATTTAAATAATGACCAAACATTAATGGAAAAAAAATGAATTCATTAATAAATAATTCAATAATACTTTTTGACATTAATAATGAACTGCAAATGATTCATATCTGGGGTTCCTCACGTTATTTATTGCAAAGCAAGAAAATAGCAACAAATATATTCTTTTCCTTCATCCCTTCTGGGTTTAAATATTACTACCAGTTTTTGAACCTTATTATTACTACATACTGCAGCAGTAGCCACAACTAACATGAATGTTACTGTTGATAATCCCTGTATTCTGAATCAATAGTTGTTACTGAACCATCCCTTTATCAAGACCTGGCCTTTGTTCTCTAACTCTTTTTGATTAATCATCACCCTAAAAATTGTCTTAACACAATGTGTGCAGTAATTTATTATTAATTAATGTTTAAATAAGATTTGGCCCATAATTTCTGCCTAAATAATTCCTTCATAACCAAGCATTTTTCTGTTTTTTCTTGTTTATTTTAAGAAATTCTACACATCTCTAATATTAGAGCACACTAACTGTTGTCTACAGGGAATAAGACACTGACTGTTCTTGACATTAAATAATCCCTTGCAAAAACATCCAGACTACAATAAAAATTACTTAAAATTTGACCTGATAATGTAACAAATGTCAAACAAGAAAGAAAGAGCAGAAAAGGAGAGTAAAGGATGAAAGTTTGAAAGAATTTATGTTTTGCCTGATTTTTGAAGAACGTTTGAGTGCTGCTCCTTGATTATTTGTTGACTTCAATGGTAATACATCATAATATTAAATCAGAAATCTCAGGCTGTCAGGAAGCGTTTGGACTCTATTTTATGCAATTGCACACACTCCCAGAATTTCCAGACTTATACACTGTTATTAAGTTATTTGGCAAGATGTTTTGGCTATCGCTTTTTAATATCAACATGTGCACATGCACACTTTTGAATTGCCGCTGTTGGCAAACAGGATTTCTTTTGCCTTTTTCTTAGGAATCTATGTTTACACAAACACATGTCAGAGCACACATGCAGACACACAGTTGGCATTAATCCAACATGTGGGAATTTTGGCCAGACCAGGGATTTTCCTCTTCAAAGAGCAGACCACCCATAGCAGCGACAGAACTATGACGACCGTGCTCCGGAAGATTTCCTGTGACGGTAGTTGGAGCCCACACAACACACACACACACACACACACACACACACTTAGCTGGCTCTATGCATACAGATGGTCTCATGCACCTACTTTTGAAGTAAGATTAGGCATGGACTCAAAATCTACAGGATCATAAACATGTCTGCAGGCTGCATATTGCAGCTGTAGAGCACAATACATAAATTAGCCACCAGGTAGAACTGGGTGCAGGATGTTAAAACACAGACAACACTTGATCTGGATAATGTTGGGTGGGCATGCAACAACAGGGCAGAGAATAAAGAAAGGACTAAAAGATAACAAGGAGAATACGAAGAGATGAAGGGACAGAAAGAAAGGTTTTTCTTTAGTGTTTCCAGCCAACTACTATAAAACTAAACTGAATGATGGAGTCCAGTTTGGGCTAAGTAACGTGACTTTAATTTAGACCTTCACAATAGCAACCAAGCTACATGGATGTTGAGATAATCCCTGAGCATTCATTCCAGTGTATTTTGGAGCTCTACTACTTTCCTTTGAGCTCATGTGATTTAAAGTCCTTTATAAACGAAAATACTTGATGGAATTAATAATTATCCTATTTTTTAATTATCCTTATTAATCTTATGCTGTGTTGCCTTACTGTTCGCTTCATAACATTAGCTAACTTGCATAGTTTAACTATTGAAAACAACATTTATTTTCTTCAACCTGCATCAAATTGTCATGAGTTAAAACCATCTTTAAACTTGCATCCAAATAATAAACACAAGTAGCTCATCACACTCCACCAGATGTTTATTTTATAAATCACAATGTGACTCAATCATCATTGTAATAATTAGGGCAAAGCCAATACGTGGAAATTCAGCACCTATAAAAAAAATCATTTAAAAGTGTTGGTAATAATTAGGGCAAAGCCAATACGTGGAAATTCAGCACCTATAAAAAAAATCATTTAAAAGTGTTGGTTCCCTGGATTGAATAACATTAGAAAAGATAACAGAAGAAGGCAAGGCACGCTTATTTGTATAGAACATTTCAGTATCAAGACAATTCAAAGTGTTTTACATGAATCAGACATAGGAAAAAAGAATGCATAGAAAAAAAGTGCATTGCAGTGGTATGATAAAGGCAGGTAGAGAAAATTGGTCTACTCTGACCATGTGGTTTCAGGAGTAGGATCCAAATGCAGACAGGCAGGAGCAGACGTGAAATAAAAGGGTTTAATGAATAAACAAAAACTTACAAGCGGCATAAGAACGAGGTCAGTCTCGGCTTTGACAAACAAATAGTAGAAATAGAAATAGTAGAAATGCTTGACATGGGTGACAGTGTGGATAGACAATGATCCAGCGAGAAATGAACAGTACAGAGGAGTAAATGAAGACACAGGTGAAAACAGAAACTGATGGGCATGAAACAGGTGGACCAGATGAAGCTATTTACAGGCTGTGGCAGGACTGAACACAATATGAATGGACTAAACAGAGAAGCAATAAAACAATCGAACCAAAAGAAGTTCCCACAGAACACAAACTAAAATGCATGAAGAACAAGAATAAGTAAGGAATAAAAGTGACTCCTAGAAAACACAATAATCAAAACAAGAAACCTAACTCAAAGTAAATGAACCAAAGCAACACCTGGAAAACAATCATGAACAAGGTCCTAAATAAAACTCAAATATCCTCAGATCATGACATACAGACTAAAATGAATGATGTTTCAGTTAACTGTGTAATAGAACAAGCAAAGGCAACTCTAAGCAAATAGGGTTTTAACTTTGATTTAAAAGAACTCAGATTTTCTGCAGTTTTACCTGCTGTCTCCTGGAAGTTTGTTCCAGATAAGTGAAGCATAAGAGGAGGTCATGTTTTTCTCAGCTTTGTTATTGATTAAATTTTCATATAACATGGGTATTAGGACAAGGAACAAATGATTAGATTTTGGTGGTGAAACAGAGCATAATCTGGATCCAGGATTTTTGTAGGATTCTTTATCATTGCCAGACCATGGTGTGACAACTTAGAATTCCCATATGATTCGTCACCCTGTTAGCAGCTGACATACAGCGGCCAGAAGTCATCCAGAGTATGGCTGATCAGTAAAGAAAAAAGTTGTCATGCTTCAATGACCCTATTGCCTTGGCAGTCTCTGCTCTATGAGTACTTTTCTAGATTCAGCAGACAGGAGTGAAAGGTCTATTGAAAATTGAGACCTTCAACATTGTTCAACAAATGAATAAAATTATCTGACTTTTTTTCTTCACAACATCCAGAGTTCATGTGTGTGAGATGTAGATTTTCATGATTCGATGCTTTTCCATGTTCATCAGTATTTTCGCTGAGAAATCAGACACCATGCACTTGATAAAACTAAATACTTCAGGGTTTTTCTTACTGCAAAAATGTGTAATCTCATTCACGGTTACACCAACCACTATTAGGATGTGTGGCCTGGTGGCTGGCACTTTCTGAATTCATTTGGGAGGAAATTGTTTAAAGGGCAATATGTTCTCATACCTGTTACTGTTGTCTGAAGATGGGCTTTTCTTTGGGGAGTCAGACCCTTGTAGAAGGGGAGCCAGCCTGTTTTATAGTAAGATTCCAGTGTTTAGAGTTTGTTTGCTTCTCTGATTTGTTGTGAGAACAGTTCGTTGTTGTTTGCAAATGTTTTCCGAGGTTAAAGAGATTGTTTTCTGTACTGTCGTCCAGGCTTTTTCATCTAGATGTTAGGAATAGTGCAGCGTAGGACCCTGGAATGCAGACAAGCAGGCAGCATAATGGTGAAAAAGATTTAATGAACAAAAAATAAAAACTCACTCACAGGAGGAGGCAGGAACCAAAACAATAAACAGGCAGGCGAGACAAGCATGGCATGATCCAAAAAAACAAGGTGACATGATCTGAAATGTTTTCGCGATGAGTAACTGAACAGGTATGTATATATGGAGCGTGAACCAGGTGGAGCAAGGAGACAGATTAGCTTGGTGCAGGTGAACCGAATAAAGTTAATTGACAGACAGAACATAACGTGACAGGAGCAAAACAGAACTTCAAGGATACAAACAAATAGAAATCTAACTAGAAAAACATGAAACCAAAGCATAACCAGAAGCCCAAACAAAGAACAAAACATGAATACAAAAACTAAAGCATGACCAGAAAAACAGAAGCATGATTCAAACCCCAACTAAAATAAGACCAGCAAAAACCCAAACCACCAACAAAGCATAACACTAGACACAGGGTTCTTCCTGTTAGTCTTCCCAGATTTAAAGGAAGGGATTTATTGTTTGTGCCAAGACAGTTCCAGGAAGTTTCAGGGTTGGTCGGTTTCTTCTCATTTACATCAGCGTTCTGTTTCTTGGTGTTGGTTAGCTGTCTATTGGTCTTAAGAAGTGTTTATATCCTTTATGAAAGTATGGACCTTGGATTGATAAATTTACATTTTCTCATAGAGGAAGAAATAAAGGATTATTCTATTCTATTCGTTTTTTCAGCGTAAATATTGATGTGGCCCATACACATAATATTTTATAGTGTAGACAAGGATCAGGTTCACACAGAATTTTTTTATAGTGTGAACAAGGATCTGGCTGTAATAGATGAATCAATATCCTTTCCTAAAATGACATGAGATGCAGATTTATTAGTCAACTTTGACCAAAACTTCTGGTCTTAGATATGTTTAAGGAACTAAAATGACGAGTAACCACAATTTGCAACTAATACAATATAAAATCCTTCATTGAGCTGAACGGATGATCAGGATGGGTTTTGCACCGTCTAATACTTGTTTCCACTGTACCGGCAATATACCTGACAATTACATGCACACACTAGTTATGTACACCTATTCAGAGGTTCTGGTGCCAGATATGTGAAGTCTTATCAAAATCTCTGAGATATAATTTTTCACTTCCCCCTCAGTTTGCTTGTTGGACAACTTAGATGAAAATTCTTATATATACTCATTGAATATTCTTATGGAGAAACCTTATATACACGAGCATGCTCTCAATTTTGGATTCATGGGTATACAGATATACTCAATATTGAGCTGCGGTTGTCACTAAATACATCTTGCATTCATTAGTACTGTGTACTTTTCAGTGACATTGTCATAAATTCATAAATGCGTTCCTGTAGGTGTAGAATCAGTCTTCTAATGTGTTATCTTGTATTATCTTTATCCTTCTTTCTCTCATCTATTCTTATCTCCTTCTTTCCCTTTTACCTTTTGCCCCACCTCTCTCCCGTCCTTCTTTATTTTTTTTTCTCTTTTGTTTCCGTCTCACAGTCCATTTCATAAAAATAAAAAAATCCCAAAGCAATTTCTAATAAAGTTTTTTACATCTATCAAGCAGAGCATTATAGCAATAGCCGTAATGCTCCACTTGTTAGAGTAAATCAGTTGAGCTTCTTCTGGGCACTCAGACAATTCTGAGTGCTACTCTGCAGGCAGGACACATTAACAAATAATAATAAAAAAGGAAATGGTCACGACTTAGTGTTTCACTGTCCAGTAAACATCAGCAGTCTTCCAAACTAATTTAAATCCATCCTGCTGTCCATTGGACTGGACTGAAAGTTTGATCTTGTTATTAATTTAGAAAAACAGATATTCAAAGAAGCTGCAGTACAATAGTCTCAGAATAATACAATGTTGTCTTTATTAGATATTAATCAAGACTAGTTTAAAGCAACACAGTACTGCTGAGTAAAACATACAGTATCTTAATGGTGTACAGCCGCCAACGGTCATGTTGTTTTACACACCAAGCATAATTAACACATACAAAGCATCCTATAGATTAAAAAACTCACCACTGCTGTTCTACTGCCAAAGAACCGCTTTCACCTTTAGGTGTGCTGGATAAAATCACAACCAGAACATTCTTCATCACCAAGATCTCTGTTTGCTGCGTACATTACACTTTCTATATTATAGGACTGTATTACTGTCTGCAATTGTTAAACAGTAAGACAACTGAGCTAGTGAGAGCTAGTGATGTCAAATATTCCCCTTATCTTTGAGAAGGTGAATCTAATTACAAATTTAATTGCAACCTTTACCATGGAAGATATGCAAATATGAAGAGTTTTTAGGAATCAGGGATTCTGCGATACAGAGTGGTCTTTGGATTAATGTCTCACCGGAAGGTAATTGAATGGCCTCGTTTGGTCATCACCTGATCATCAGTAACCAACAGCCAAACAGTAGTCTACATAGGTCATTGTTCTTTAAGTACCAGCCCGGATGATAGTGGTATAGCGCAATGAATGAAGAAGTGAATCCGAGCAACAACTTCTCCTTAAAACACACCAGAATTAATTAACGTAATACCCTCAATTTACAGTTAAATACTTGAATCAATAAACTATCATTAAACTAGTAACTTTCAACTAAAACAACACATAAAGCCTGTCACAAAAAACTGATTTATTCTCAGGGCAGCAACATTACATTCAAGTATGTGAATGTATGTGTTTGTACATATCGGTGTGTGTGTGAGCCAAGCTATGCTGGCTGAGAGACAAGCTGGTGGACTAAATGGAAGGGCTAGATGTAACAAAAAAAATTGCATTGGACTAAACAAAGGAGCTAAGGCTACTACTGTGTTCAGGCAACCAGAACAAAACGTACCCCCTGTAGCAAGCTCCCTGAGGTTGTGTAATACTGTTTGTGTGTTAAGAGAGACAAAGGAGGAAAACACAGACAAAATCAGAACAAACTCAAAATGCCAGTATTCTGCAGCTCGTGTATTAAAATGACCAATGACCCAAACAACAAAAAACAAAGAACAACAGAAATCAACAATACAGGTCCTTCTCAAAATATTAGCATATTGTGATATAGTTCATTATTTTCCATAATGTCATGATAAAAATTTAACATTCATATATTTTAGATTCATTGCACACTAACTGAAATATTTCAGGTCTTTTATTGTCTTAATACGGATGATTTTGGCATACAGCTCATGAAAACCCAAAATTCCTATCTCACAAAATTAGCATATCATTAAAAGGGTCTCTAAATGAGCTATGAACCTAATCATCTGAATCAACGAGTTAACTCTAAACACCTGCAAAAGATTCCTGAGGCCTTTAAAACTCCCAGCCTGGTTCATCACTCAAAACCCCAATCATGGGTAAGACTGCCGACCTGACTGCTGTCCAGAAGGCCACTATTGACACCCTCAAGCAAGAGGGTAAGACACAGAAAGAAATTTCTGAACGAATAGGCTGTTCCCAGAGTGCTGTATCAAGGCACCTCAGTGGGAAGTCTGTGGGAAGGAAAAAGTGTGGCAGAAAACGCTGCACAACGAGAAGAGGTGACCGGACCCTGAGGAAGATTGTGGAGAAGGGCCGATTCCAGACCTTGGGGGACCTGCGGAAGCAGTGGACTGAGTCTGGAGTAGAAACATCCAGAGCCACCGTGCACAGGCGTGTGCAGGAAATGGGCTACAGGTGCCGCATTCCCCAGGTCAAGCCACTTTTGAACCAGAAACAACGGCAGAAGTGCCTGACCTGGGCTACAGAGAAGCAGCACTGGACTGTTGCTCAGTGGTCCAAAGTACTTTTTTCAGATGAAAGCAAATTCTGCATGTCATTCGGAAATCAAGGTGCCAGAGTCTGGAGGAAGACTGGGGAGAAGGAAATGCCAAAATGCCAGAAGTCCAGTGTCAAGTACCCACAGTCAGTGATGGTCTGGGGTGCCGTGTCAGCTGCTGGTGTTGGTCCACTGTGTTTTATCAAGGGCAGGGTCAATGCAGCTAGCTATCAGGAGATTTTGGAGCACTTCATGCTTCTATCTGCTGAAAAGCTTTATGGAGATGAAGATTTCATTTTTCAGCACAACCTGGCACCTGCTCACAGTGCCAAAACCACTGGTAAATGGTTTACTGACCATGGTATCACTGTGCTCAATTGGCCTGCCAACTCTCCTGACCTGAACACCATAGAGAATCTGTGGGATATTGTGAAGAGAACGTTGAGAGACTCAAGACCCAACACTCTGGATGAGCTAAAAGCCGCTATTGAAGCATCCTGGACCTCCATAAGACCTCAGCAGTGCCACAGGCTGATTGCCTACATGCCACGCCGCATTGAAGCAGTCATTTCTGCAAAAGGATTCCCGACCAAGTATTGAGTGCATGACTGTACATGATTATTTGAAAGTTGACGTTTTTTGTATTAAAAACACTTTTCTTTTATTGGTCGGATGAAATATGCTAATTTAGTGAGATAGGAATTTTGGGTTTTCATGAGCTGTATGCCAAAATCATCCGTATTAAGACAATAAAAGACCTGAAATATTTCAGTTAGTGTGCAATGAATCTAAAATATATGAATGTTAAATTTTCATCATGACATTATGGAAAATAATGAACTTTATCACAATATGCTAATATTTTGAGAAGGACCTGTATCTATGTTGTGAAATTCTACACTAAGGTCTCTAATCTGATTCAAAGACTCCACTTGGGATTGCTGTTGCTAGCAATCGAATCCCACAGTTGCTTGCACAACAAAATGAGGTAGACTGGCTAGAGCTGAATGGACCGGGACAGCACTCCGTCTGTAGTCCCAGGGCAGCTGTTCTCTCGGAGTAATAAGTAGCTGTGCTTTGACAGGCAAAACCACAGAGTTTCCCTTTTGGAGATCTGGGGTCTGGTCTTCCTTCTGCTGGCAGTTATCAAGATTGCCAGCTCTACTACAAAATTAGCACTATGACATTTTTATTGACATTTGTAGAGAAAATTGTCATTTAAAAATCAGGCATTTAACTGATCAGGAGGATTGGGAAAGTTTTACATATTTGTTTAAGTGTGAATTTTTTCTTAAAACCAAATTTTTCCAGCAAATGTTACTTTTGATGTTTTAGACAATAAGGAATTAGGAAAATTCTTTATTTTGCATTGGCTCCATTTGCCTTCAGGGAAGTGCAACCCTTTGTTTATGGGGGCTTTTTTGTGTCTTTATGACAGCTAAACACAAACCCTTTCTCCAAACAAATGGCAGTTATGTATGAAGAGGCGTCGGCCTGGGCCCAAACTGCAGAGACGGGTTGCCTTTGACAGCTGCTTTCATCTCGTTATTATTCCGCCTTCACACTCAAGGATTTCTGGGCTTCCCAAAGTGTTTCTTTTGCAGTCTTCTTCCTCCCTCTGTCCTTCCACTGGCACTGAGCTGTGATTGGCTGTTATGACAGACTTGTCGCCTGGCTGTCAGCTTCTTCTGAAGCTCAGTTTAATTACTCCTTTTCAATAACATGACATGTTCATGCACAGATGCATGCAAACTTGGGCACACATTGGAAAGTCAGTCACAAATAAGCCCGCTGACACACAAACTGGCGCGCTGAGCTGCACACTGTGCTATGCTGGCAGTAATAATGGAAAAAGAATGGTGATTGAACTTTCTACCAGCCAAACTACCTCACACAGCAGAGCCCCAGATGTTTGTCACTGTTGACTCTTGGTTTCTTGAGCCGAGCTTTGAAAACGTTATTTAAAATTGTGAAGGCCCAGACACCGCTGGGCTTGATGAGCTGAGATCAATGTTGCACCATGCTGTGCCAAGCTCTGAATAGCCAATTAAAACTATTGAAAAGGAGGAGAGGATGAAGGAGTGAGCGTTTGATTAGAAGAGGATAATGAAAGAAGACGGGGTAAAGATCCAGCAGTGATTGCTGTAGCTTGTAAATGTTTAATATTCTGCATCATAAAAGTGACAGTGATGACCAGTTTTGCTCTCCTTCCTTTTCCTTCCTCTAGAAAGAAATATTTCCGGAGAGATTTGCATTCAGCTCTGCTTGAATTAACAAAAGGCAGCAGTGCACTGGGTTAAGACTGTAAATGATTTAGGAAATCTAAAACAGATGTACAGATTTACTAGAAATAGCAAAGAAAACAAGAAGAAAGCATTGTCTCAGTGAATGCCAACCCTTCTGAGAGGGGTTTTATATGGTCCTCAGTTCCTTCATCTTCTTCTTCGCTTCCTTTTTTCTTAATTTCTGTTTTCTCCTACTCTCCTATGGTTCCTTTCTGTCCTTCCCCACTCTTGATACCCTTAATTTATACTTTTTAATCGTCCCTTACCTCCTGTTTTTCCTTACTTTCATTTGATTTATTTATTTATTTAGAATGTTTTCGGTTCAATGCATATATTGAATTTTACATATACAGGGATTGGACAGTGAAACTGAAACACCTGTCATTTTAGTGTGGGAGGTTTCATGGCTAAATTGGACCAGCCTGGTAGCCAGTCTTCATTGATTGCACATTGCACCAGTAAGATCAGAGTGTGAAAGTTCAATTAGCAGGGTAAGAGCACAGTTTTGCTCAAAATATTGAAATGCACACAACATTATGGGTGACATACCAGAGTTCAAAAGAGGACAAATTGTTGGTGCACGTCTTGCTGGCGCATCTGTGACCAAGACAGCAAGTCTTTGTGATGTATCAAGAGCCACGGTATCCAAGGTAATGTCAGCATACCACCAAGAAGGACGAACCACATCCAACAGGATTAACTGTGGACGCAAGAGGAAGCTGTCTGAAAGGGATTTTCGGGTGCCAACCCGGATTGTATCTAAAAAACATAAAACCACGGCTGCCCAAATCACAGCAGAATTAAATGTGCACCTCAACTCTCCTGTTTCCACCAGAACTGTCCGTCGGGAGCTCCACAAGGTCAATATACACGGCCGGGCTGCTATAGCCAAACCTTTGGTCACTCATGCCAATGCCAAACGTCGGTTTCAGTGGTGCAAGGAGCGCAAATCTTGGGCTGTGGACAATGTGAAACATGTATTGTTCTCTGATGAGTACACCTTAACTGTTTTCCCCACATCCGGGAGAGTTACGGTGCAGAAGCCCCAAAAAACCGTACCACCCAGACTGTTGCATGCCCAGAGTGAAGCATGGGGGTGGATCAGTGATGGTTTGGGCTGCCATATCATGGCATTCCCTTGACCCAATACTTGTGTTAGATTTTACACAGCCTAGCCCCGCCTTATTTAATTAAGCTTTTCCAATACCACACTCCCGCTCGGTCACTTCAGTCCGTTGACCAGGTGCTTCTGGTCATTCCCAGTTCCAAGCAGAAGCTTAGAGGGGATAGGGCCTTCTCTATTGGGGCCGTCAGTTATGGAATGCTTTACCATTGCATATTCAACAGGCCCCTTCACTGTTTTGTTTTGAGTTTTTAAGTTATTTACATTGTTTGTGTTTAGCTTTGGTATTTTGTTTGATGTTTTTTCTTATATTATTTATCCCTGATGTTCATCACTGTTTCAGCTGTGGCTGGTGTAAAAGTGCTTTATAAATAAAGTTGATGATGATGATCTTGTTGGCCGTTCATTCCTTTAATATCCCTCTCTTCTATGCCAGGTACATTACCCTACGACATCAAAATTGTTATTGCCGGAAACCATGAATTGACCTTCGATCAGGAGTTTATGGCAGACCTCATCAAACAGGACTTCTACTACTTCCCCTCAGCCTCCAAGCTAAAGCCTGAGAATTATGAGAACGTCCAGTCGCTGCTCACCAACTGCATCTACCTGCAGGACTCCGAGGTCACCGTGCGAGGCTTCAGGATCTATGGTTCTCCATGGTGAGTGACTGCAGCTCTATCCACAAGTGAACACCACAGCTACCGACTACTTCAGCAGCTCCAGTTCTGATTCCCGTTAGCAAATGTTTTCATGTGGCAAATGAAAGTAACTTTAGCTTTTAATAATAACCAATAACTGTAACTTTCAGTACGTCCCCATTTTGCTTTTATGTGTGCATGTTGATGGCCATATGTTTCATGCAACACTCAGAGGCAAATGTATAAAGCCACATGTAGTTGCTAAATGTGTGCAAATCGGAGCTTCCATGTCCTTTCAATTCTGAAAGGAGACATGGAAGCAGATCTGCACCCTTAATAGATCTAATGAGCAAACAGTGTCTTTCTGTGCTGATGCTGTTTTTTGGCTACATTTAACTGATGCATTAAGCATTTAGAGGAATGTATTTGTTTAAATTACAGCCAGAGCAAAGAACTCAGCATTCTTGAAGAACAGAGCTTTTTGCATGAAATGAATTATTCACATTGTGTTTAAAATCATATTATTGCTTTTGAATGCAGAATACAAACCTTATGATAGTGTAATGTTACAACAGTTGGATTGACGTAGAAGTTAAAAAACAGAACTGAAATATGAAGATTAGTCTGTTTGGTGCAACTCACATTTGGTATATTGAGGAATCTCTCTCCCACTTGTCTGCTGTGCTGAAGGGTGGTGATATGGTGGGGGATATTTGGTTGGGGGAGTGCGTTCACAGCCAGCATCTCACAATAGAAACCAAAACCATTTTCTTCAATTAATAAGTAAAATTATGAGCATGTTCCTGCAGACAATGTGTAGACTACATGTAATAATTTAAATAATCTGGTTCATTTTAATGTCAGTAAATGTTTTTTTCTCAAAAAACTGTCATTTACAACCTGATGCTTCACGTATTAAATGACTGAAAAAAGGAATTTCCCTGTCAGATGTTGATCTTCGAGAAATGCCTCATCATATCAGAACATGGTGCTCTCTTTATAATTCAAATAATTATAAAGTAAAAGTTATTTTGCTACTGTTTTGATTAGTTCTGCATCTGCTGTGTATGTGGCTCAAGGGGGCAAATCACAAAAACACAAAAATAAGTACACATTACTTCTATCTGCTAGACTTGATGGGCTTGCTTTCATCTGCATGTATTTAGCATAATCTGAGTCTATTGCCGAAATAAAGCAAATGGCAGATGCTTTGCAAATGTTTCCTTATGTGGCCTAGAGGTTAGGATGGTCAGTGGCTTTATCTTGTAACTACTGGGTAGGTAAAGAGGACCACATGTGTTATCATCCAGAGTGTGTCCAACATCCAATATGACCTCATGTATAGTCTGCTGAGGAATTCATCAAGTGCTGTTAATGCTGTCTAATGCATCTCTGAGGCATCCACTGTCTGCTGACCTTCACATACTGTTTTGAGTGACTGTTTGAAATGCCTTTAACACATTGCTCGACTTGTGATGGCACCACTTATGCCTATGATACCCGCTTACATACCAACAGCTGGTAGGCATGCGGACCAAATTACATCCAAATCAAAGCTGCTGGGAAGAGACCTTGTATAATAAACAGATTCATTTCAAACTGGGAAATGACTGCGGTTAAAGGAGGTAAATAAAAACTAATTCCAAAAACTATAATAGTCATAGAAATATAATTGCGCGTAATGACAAACAGCAGAAGTTGTTATTAGTGAAGACACCACGATTTAAAGAAGATTGTTAATAAAACATTAAAGCTACAGTAGGGATTTGCTCTCTGCTCTGCCACAGCCCTCCCTCCACAACTCCTCCCTCACAGCGGAGGCTGCCGTGAACCCACAGGCTAGTAAGTAGGACCACCGATGATGGCGGATAAACAGTTATGGCACATTCACTGGTATGGATGAAACATCAACGATATGCTTTACATTGACTATGGCCTGCCCATACTTTGACAACAAATTTGGTCTTCAAATCATTAGTGCAGCGCCATTAGCACATCTGCAGCACACCAGCAATTTTGGGCTTGAATGACTGTACATGCTGTATGGGGGAGGGGTGAGCATGACTGACACTCCAAAGACATTCCTCCTGGCTCTGATTGGTTGTTGACCGGAAACAGTGTATTTCTGCAAATGGCAGTAGGACCACTGGGAGGAGACAGATGAGTTTGATTTTTTCACAGATTATCTGTTTCATATTCCACTGTCAAGACAAAGTGACAGTTTAACAAATATGTAAAAATTATATTTTTACATATTTGTTTAGTTACCTACTGCAGCTGTAAGGCAAAAACATGACTAAGAACAATTAATAATATATCTTTTAGAATTTTCCATAATATTCAGACATGAAATGACATTTAAATCACTTATTGTGTTGGATTGTAACTGGATTGAAATTTTAAACATGGTTGTGGCCAATAATGCAGCTAGGCTCACAAACGTTTATAGATGTTATCAGTGGTCACACAGTGTTATGCAACATTTAGCAGGTCTTTAGCAGCACCTTCCTGAAACCTTGTTTTAATTTGGTCATGTTGGAATGTTTTACAAGCATGAACAACCTGTTTAAGTCCCCCACAGTTGGTTTAAGATTTTAACTATACCACTCCAAAACATTTTTCTTATTTTTGAACCATTCAACAGAGGTCTTGCTGGTGTGTTTTGGATGATTGTCCTGCTGCATAACCCAAGTCTGCTTGAACTTAAAGTCATAAACTGATGGTCGGACATTCTCCTCCAAGATTTTGTGGTAGTGAGTTGAATTTATGGTTCATCAATTCATGGTTAAGTCTAATTGTCCAGGTCCTGAAGCAGTATTTGAATTCATAGGTCTGGCAGCTTCACCTTCAAGAAATGTGGAAATAAATTAATTTATATTTCCATCTTGATACGTTGGTTTGGATCATCATCATTACAGCAAGAAAAAAACTAGGAGAAACAAGGTTAGAAATGCCGCAGCAGTAGTGTTTGTAAGACTTGATTAATGCTTTTCGACACCTTTTTGTACACCTTCTCTTCAAGCAGAAAAGAAAATCTTGTTCAAATGTTATAGGTTTTGAAAATGAATGTATAAACTATTAAAACAAAATATTTAGCTCAAATGAACAATGTTTGAAAACAATGTTTGCTTTAAATATTTAATGTATTTAATGTATACAGAAGTGTTTTGCACAGGTTCTGGGGTGTTCTGCAAATTGAGTGAAGAGTTTTAAAAAAGAAGGGCTTGTTTTTACCATTGGCTTGCTTGTATTTGGCTTTTTCCTCAGACCTGCTGTTTTCTGGTACATCAGCAACATGAATGTATGTGTTTATTCCTTGATCTTTGCGTATGTGTGTCTGATACAGGATAATTGGTTTGCTGTAATAGCAGGTTTCCCAAAGTGGCTGCTGGAGCTGCTGTAGCAAGCTGGCCAGTCTGAACAGAAAGGTGGGAGCCAGAGTGAGAGGATAGAAAGGTGAGGGGGAATGTGAACGAATTACAGATGGCAGGACACAGGAAAGATGCAGGGAAGCCAGAGCTGGTTCCAAACATGGAAGATCTTCTGTACACCAGCTGGCCTTGGTTGCTGACTGGGATGAGCCTATGAAGTGTGTGTGTGTGTGTGTGTGTGTGTGTGTGTGTGTGTGTGTGTGTGTGTGTGTGTGTGTGATAGCTGTGGGGTGTGGTCTAGCAGCACAGAGGGACTCCAGCTGGAAGCTCAGTCAGCCCCCCTACTTAGCACCACCCACCCCTGTCTTTTCTTCCGTGTTCTCTTCACCACCCCAAACAACTCTTTTCAGCTGATGGGCCCTATATGTTGTTGGAACCTCACAAGTCACATTTTGTACATACTTGTTTTCTCCCAGACTGGTACTGCTTTATGGTCAGTACACTGTCAGCACTACCATCTTCCCTTCCTATATGCTACAACAACCACCTCCACCTGCCTGTTTATGTTTGCAATCATTCCTGTGTGGGGGAGTCTGCCCATTTATGTACACACCAAATAAATGTAAAACTTCCTCTGTATACTTGTCAATGAAAAACAAGACTTCTACAAGGCCTCAGGAACAATGGGTACATGAGATCATTTTAAAAACCTTTGGCAAGAATGCAAAGCTTACTACATTGGAAACAAAGTTGATTCTAGATTTAGAAGTGTTTAAGCTCTATGTTTCACTCTGACATTGTCACGTGTATCTTAAACATACTAAACATAAAGTATTTAAAGTCTACTTATTTGTTGAACTGACTATGTCATAATATGGTTCCAACATAACAGACTCCATCTGTTGATATTATCACAAGTCAGCATTCACTTGAGTCAGAATATGCATGAGTCAGAATATGCACAAATCAAATACAACATGTGTTTAAGCTTTCAAATCATATTTCTCTCATATGATATTATTCAATGTAACTCAGATGGGGTTATTAGAATATATCAACTAGTGTGTAAGGAAGCAAAAAGCAATGAAAGGAAGTCATGATTTTTACAAAACCAGCTGAATACAAAATCTTCAATATCAGAACAAACTAAACATATTGCAGGTAACATTCTAATTCTGGCTGTAGTAGACAAGAAAAGGAGATTTTCACTCAGCCTCTTCAGCGTTAATAAAAACTGTCTACATTTCTCTTATCTTTGTTCATGCTTTCAATGTCTTCTTCATTATCTAACTTACCGAAAAGTCATCTGTTTCTCCACAAACCCATTCTATACCCAGGTAATATGTAAATACATGCACATGCACTTTATAATCAGACGAAGAGCTCAAATTTGTTTCACGTTCCTTTTCGAGTCTAGACATCATCTTCTTGATATGATCAGTGTGCATTTTATTTAAGGATCTCAAAAGTGAAAGAAAATCAGCATCATCATAGCTTCCTATGCTGCAAACATGATGCTACATAAGAACCCTCAGACGGAAATAGCTGATGAATGTATGCAGCCCTGAATCACTGCCATCTGATTTCATTTGGGAAGTTCTTTCAGAGGAAGATGATCTTCTGACATCTCTATTAGCATCATTTCACAAGTATTTATTCAGACTGCCTTTTATCCCACCTTATAGATGAACAAAGCAGTACATGAAGCTACCTGGAGGAGTTGTCCATTGATTCCGCTAATTATGGTTGCAGTCTTCACTTTCACTATATGTCCAAGTTCTCTGAAACCTGAGGTATGGTCAGTTCAAGAGACTCAAATACATCTTGCTATAATTGATAGTGTTGAGTATGACTTGGATTCAGGAGTATATTTTCCGTTTGTAACTAAGTGCAGAACAATGGGTTCTTGTTAACATGATAAAGTAGATAAACTATTTTTTTAATACTAATCTTTTTATGTCTTAACTTTTCTTTAACTTAGTTGTAATAAACGTAATTGAATTGGAATGTCAGTATAAATGGATTGAACTGACTTTTTTTGTAAAGTGCCTTGAGACAACGTGTGTTGCGAATTGGTGCTATATAAATAAACTGAATTGAATTTGCTGGTTCATTAATGGTCGCAGTTGGTAGCACTGTTGACTTGCAGGAAGAAAGTCCTGGGTTTGACTCCCGGCCGGGGGTCTTTCTGCATGGAGTTTGCATTTTATCCCTGTACATGCGTAGGTTCTCTCTGGGTACTTTGGCTTCCTCTCACAGTCCAACAAAATGACTGTTAAGTTAACTGTTCTGTCTAATTGGCCCTTAGGTATGAATGGGTGTGCGTGTGGTTGTTTGTACTGTGTCTTTGTGTTGCTATGCGATGGAATGGCAACCTGTCCAGGGTTTACCCTGCCTCTTGCCCATAGACCTCTGTGGATAGGCACCGGCTCCCCGCGACACTTTATGGAAGAAGCTGGTATAGAAAATGGATGGATAGATGGATGGTTCATTCATGATACTTGAGACTGTTTCACTTACTTTACCCGAGAAAACAAAATGTTACTCGTACTTGTACACGTCTCGTACTCGACGTCTTCCGCTTTATCCGGGACCGGGTCGCGGGGGCAGAGAGGGAATGATAGGGAATGATAGGGAATGGGGAGAGGGATGCCCAGACATCCCTCTCTCCAGGCACCTCCTCCAGCTCCTCCGAGGGGAGCCCAAGGTGTTCCCAGGCCAGCCGAGAGACATAGTCCCTCCACCATGTCCTGGGCCATCCCCTGGGCCTCCTCCCATTGGGACGTGCATGGAAGGCGTCCAGGAGGCATCCGATATAGATGTCCGAGCCAGCTCAACTGGCTCCTCACGATGTGGAGGAGCCGCGGCTCTACTCTGAGCCCCTCTTGGATGGCCGAGCTCCTCACCTTATCTCTAAGGGAGTGCCCGGCCACCCTAAGGAGGAAGCTCATTTCAGCCGATTGTATCCGGGATCTCGTCCTTTCGGTCATGACCCAAAGTTCATGGCCATAGGTGAGGGTAAACGTAAACCGACCGCTAAATCGAAAGCTTCGCTTTTCGGTTCAGCTCTCTCTTCACCACAACGGACTGGCACAGTGTCCCCATTACTGCGACAGCCGCACCGATCCATCTGTCGATCTCATGCTCCATTCGTCCCCCACTCGTGAACAAGACCCCGAGATACTTGAACTCCTCCACTTGAGGCAGGAACTCCCCTCAGAACACCCTCCGGTCACCCTTCTTATGAAGGGGGACCACCACCCCAGTCTTCCAGTCCAGACTGCCAGTCCCCGACCGCCATGCAATGTTGAAGAGGCGTGCCAACCATAACAGCCCCACAACATCCAGAGACTTGAGGTTGGATTACGTTGGATTTGTTTTATGCAAATGTCAGGGCTCATACATCTTTAAAGCAAGACCTTTTCTAGGCAAATCAGATCACAATCTTGTTTTTCTCTGCTCAAAATATGAGCCCCTTGCTCAGAGACAACCTGTAATAAAGAGGACTGAAAAAGCTAAAGAAGCCCTGCAAGGTTGCTTTGAGGCTACAGACTGGGACGCACTGTGCCAGCCACATGGAGAGGACATCAATGGCACGACGGAGCGTGTCACCGACAATATAATTTTCTGTGTGGATAACACAATCCCCACCAGAATGGTGAGATGCTTCCCCAATAACAAAGCAGAGCAGCTCTGTGGGATTCTGCAGCACCTCTTCAATCTTAGCCTGGCCCAGAAGAAGGTTCCAGTGTTGTGGAGGACCTCCTGTCTTGTTCCGGTACCAAAGAAAACTCACCCATCAATCCTCAGTGACTATAGACCTGTTGCCCTGACATCCCACATCATGAAGGTCCTAGAGAGACTCCTGTTGGCCCACCTGAGTAAGCAAACAATGAACTATCAAGACCCTCTTCAGTTTGCTTATCACTGTGGAGTTGGAGTTGAAGATGACATCATACACCGGCTTCAACAAACCCATTGTCATCTGGACAAACCCAGCAGCACTGTGAGGATCATGTTCTTTGATTTTTCCAGTTCATTCAACCTGATTTGCTTTGTCAGAAACTCCAGAAGACTCAGGTGGAGGCCTCAACAATCTCCTGGATCTAAGACCACCTGAAAAACAGACCACAGTTTGTGAGACTGAAGGGTTGTGTGTCTAACCAGGTAGTCAGCAGCACGGGAGCACCACAGGGCACTGTACTCTCATCATTTCTTTTCACTCTGTACACCTCAGACTTCCAATATAAGACAAACTCCTGTCACCTGCAGCAATACTCGGATAATTCTGCAGTTGTGGTGTGGATCAGAGATGGACAAGAAGCTGAGTACAGGGAGCTGGTGGACCACTTTGTGGCATGGTGTGGAAACAATCATCTCATCTTGAACGTGACTAAAATGAAGATGATTGTAGATTTTAAAAGAAACAAGAATAGATCTAATGCTGTTTCCATCATGACAGACAAGGTGGAGGTGATGGAGGAGTATAAATACCTCGGTGTTAAAACTTTGCTTAAGAAACCTTCGCTTGATCGAGATGACTTACTAAATTACAGACCTATATCCAATTTTCCATTCTGATTTAAAATTCTTGAGAAAATAGTTGCTAATCAAATGTGTGAGCATTTACACAGCAATGACGTGTTTGAAGAGTTTCAGTCAGGTTTCAGAGCTCATCATAGCACTGAAACAGCTCTGCTGAAAGTCACTAATGATATTCTTATGGCCTCAGATAATGGACTTGTGTCTGTTCTGGTTCTGTTAGATCTCAGTGCTGCATTTGATACAGTCTATCACAATATTCTCTTAAAAAGGCTGGAATATGCTGTAGGGATCAGGGGAACAGCACTAGGCTGGTTTAAATCTTATTTGTCTGACAGATTCCAGTTTGTTCATGTAAATGATAAATCATCTTTAAACTCCAGGGTTAATTGTGGAGTACCACAGGGTTCAGTACTTGGGCCAATTCTCTTTACTATATATATATATATATATATATATATATATGTAGGTATATATAGGTAAAATTATCAGGCACGCTGATGACACTCAGCTTTACTTTTCCATAAATCCTGATGAGCCCAACCAGTTAGATAGACTACAAGCATGTCTTGAAGATATGAAAACTTGGATGACGTTAAATGTTTTGCTTCTAAATTCAGACAAGACAGATGTTGTCGTCTTTGGACCAGAGTCTTTGAGAAAGAAACTGCTTAGTCAATCACTTAACCTGAATGGCATTAAATTGACCTCCGATAATAAAGTAAAAAACCTTGGTGTTATTTTTGACCAGGACATGTCATTTAAATCCAATATTAAACAGGTTTCTAGGATTTCCTTCTTTCATCTCCGGAACATTGCCAAAATTAGAAATATCCTGTCCAGGAGTGACGCTGAAAAACTAGTCCATGCATTTGTTACTTCAAGGCTGGACTATTGTAATTCTTTACTATCAGGATGTCCACAAAATGCAGTTAAAAGCCTTCAGCTGATTCAAAATGCTGCAGCAAGAGTTCTGATGAAAATTAAAAAGAGAGATCATATTTCTCCTATTTTAGCTTCCCTTCATTGGCTCCCTGTTAAATCCAGAATAGAATTTAAAATTCTCCTCACATTGAGGGCCCTTAATGATCTAGCTCCATCGTACATCAGAGATCTGATTGCACCATATATTCCTAACAGAGCACTTCATTCTCAGACTGCAGGTTTACTGGTGGTTCCTAAAGTCTCTAGAAGTAGAATGGCAGGCAGATCCTTTAGTTATCAGGCTTCTCTCCTGTGGAACCAGCTCCCAGTTTTAGTCCATGAAGCAGACACCCTGTCTACTTTTAAGGCTAGGCTTAAAACTTTCCTTTTTGATAAAGCTTATAGTTAGAGTGGCTTAGGTTATCCTGAGCTATCTACAGGTCCTTCTCAAAATATTAGCATATTGTGATAAAGTTCATTATTTTCCATAATGTCATGATGAAAATTTAACATTCATATATTTTAGATTCATTGCACACTAACTGAAATATTTCAGGTCTTTTATTGTCTTAATACGGATGATTTTGGCATACAGCTCATGAAAACCCAAAATTCCTATCTCACAAAATTAGCATATCATTAAAAGGGTCTCTAAACGAGCTATGAACCTAATCATCTGAATCAACAAGTTAACTCTAAACACCTGCAAAAGATTCCTGAGGCCTTTAAAACTCCCAGCCTGGTTCATCACTCCAAACCCCAATCATGGGTAAGACTGCCGACCTGACTGCTGTCCAGAAGGCCACTATTGACACCCTCAAGCAAGAGGGTAAGATACAGAAAGAAATTTCTGAACGAATAGGCTGTTCCCAGAGTGCTGTATCAAGGCACCTCAGTGGGAAGTCTGTGGGAAGGAAAAAGTGTGGCAGAAAACGCTGCACAACGAGAAGAGGTGACCGGACCCTGAGGAAGATTGTGGAGAAGGGCCGATTCCAGACCTTGGGGGACCTGCGGAAGCAGTGGACTGAGTCTGGAGTAGAAACATCCAGAGCCACCGTGCACAGGCGTGTGCAGGAAATAGGCTACAGGTGCCGCATTCCCCAGACCTGGGCTACAGAGAAGCAGCACTGGACTGTTGCTCAGTGGTCCAAAGTACTTTTTTCGGATGAAAGCAAATTCTGCATGTCATTCGGAAATCAAGGTGCCAGAGTCTGGAGGAAGACTGGGGAGAAGGAAATGCCAAAATGCCAGAAGTCCAGTGTCAAGTACCCACAGTCAGTGATGGTCTGGGGTGCCGTTTCAGCTGCTGGTGTTGGTCCACTGTGTTTTATCAAGGGCAGGGTCAATGCAGCTAGCTATCAGGAGATTTTGGAGCACATCATGCTTCCATCTGCTGAAAAGCTTTATGGAGATGAAGATTTCATTTTTCAGCACAACCTGGCACCTGCTCACAGTGCCAAAACCACTGGTTTACTGACCATGGTATCACTGTGCTCAATTAGCCTGCCAACTCTCCTGACTTGAACCCTATAGAGAATCTGTGGGATATTGTGAAGAGAACGTTGAGAGACTCAAGACCCAACACTCTGGATGAGCTAAAGGCCGCTATCGAAGCATCCTGGGCTTCCAAAAGACCTCAGCAGTGCCACAGGCTGATTGCCTCCATGCCACGCCGCATTGAAGCAGTCATTTCTGCAAAAGGATTCCCGACCAAGTATTGAGTGCATAACTGTACATGATTATTTGAAGGTTGACGTTTTTTGTATTAAAAACACTTTTCTTTTGTTGGTCGGATGAAATATGCTAATTTTGTGAGATAGGAATTTTGGGTTTTCATGAGCTGTATGCCAAAATCATCCATATTAAGACAATAAAAGACCTGAAATATTTCAGTTAGTGTGCAATGAATCTAAAATATATTAATGTTAAATTTTCATCATGACATTATGGAAAATAATTAACTTTATCACAATATGCTAATATTTTGAGAAGGACCTGTATGTAGTTATGCTGCTATAGGCTTAGGCTGCTGAAGGAAATAATGACCATTTTCAATCTCTCTGCTACATTCTCATACTACTCTTCAATTTTACGTTATTTGCTGTTATTTCAGCTTTTAACTCTATGTCCTCTTTCCATTTTTTCTCTTTCTAGAAACTACATCTAACCTCGCTCTGTGTTTAGCTGTGGTACCTTCCTGCAAGGGGACATCAGCCAAGCTGCTGCCACCAACAACTTAATGCTCACCTCATACAGATGATCCACTTGGACCTGTCTTTCAGTGTTTAACTCTGTCTCTCCTAGACATAGCTACTGGCTGAGCTTGTACTGTGACTAACTGTATTTGCTCTCTTTCATACTCTAGACTTGAAAACTGACACAGAGTTCATCTGCTGAGTTGTGTTTCTCTCCTAGAGGAAGACAGTAAAGGAGCTATAACCATTAATGTTTCACTTTTCTTTACTATAGAACTACACCTTGATCAGTGCTTCTGTGTCTTTTTTGTGTCTCTGCTCTGTTCTTCCTATTAAAAGGGAGTTTTCCTTTCCACTGTCGTTACATGCATGTTCAGTATGAGGGGTTGCTGCAAAGTCAATGCTAGCCACTGTCGCTACATTCTCATCCAGGAGGAGTGAATGCTGCAAGTCACTGACTCATTGCAATCTGCTGGGATTCCTTAGATATAAATACTTTTTAAACAATCTGAATAATAAATAACAAACTGAGTTTGACTGATCTGTTTGATAGCTGGGATCAGTTGTATTTGGAATCAGTATAATTCAATTGAATTGACTTTGTAATGTGTGAATTTGGTGCTATATAAATAAAATAAATCGAAGTGAATTGAATAAGGAAGTTGGGGCATTGTGTAAAATGCAAATAAATGATTTGAGAATCCTATTCAACTTATATGCAATTAAATTCACTACAAAGACCAGATATTTAGTGTTTAAACTGATAAACTTTATTGTTTTTTGCCAAATATTGACTCATTTTGAATTTGATCCTTGCAATATGTTCCAAAAAAGCAGGGACAGAGGTATGTTTACCACTGTGTTGCATCACCTTTCCTTTTAACAACATTCAACAAACACTTGGGAACTGATGACACTAATTGTTGAAGCTTTGTAGGAGGTGTTCTACACCTATCAGTCCAGATGAACTTGGGCCCAGAGAAGCTGACGGCATTTCTGTGTGTTGTTGATATATGGCTTTAGCTTTGCATGGTAGTGTTTTAACTTTTAGTTGTAGCAACGAACTCTGTTAACTGACAATGGTTTTCTGAAGTGTTCCTGAGCCCAGGTGGTAATATCTGTTATATTATGATGTTGTTTGATAATACAGTGCCTACTGAGGGGTCGAAGGTCATGGGCATTCAATGCTTGTTTTCAGCCTTGCTGCTTATGTGCAGAGATTTCTGTGAATAACTGAGCCCTTCAGCGATGCTCCGTTTATATCCAATCACAACACTCACCTGTTTCCAATTAACCTGTTTACCTGAGGAATGTTCCAAACTGGTGTTGTTTGAGCATTTCTAAACTTTCCCAGTCTTTTGCTGCCTCTGTCCCAACTTTTTTGGAATGTGTTGCAAGCATTAAATTCAAAATAAATGAATTCATTAATTTATTTGAATAAAGTTTATCTGTTTGAACATAATAAACAAATAACGCAAAACCACCGTTGTGGTCAAGAGAGAGCTCAGCCGAAAAGCGAAGCTCTTGATTTACCGAAAGAACAAGATCCCGGATACAAGTGGCTGAAATAAACTTCCTCCGTAGGGTGTCCGGGCACCCCCTTAGAGATAGGATGAGAAGCTCGGCGATCCGGGAGGGGCTTGGAGTAGAGCCGCTGCTTCTCCACATCGCAAGGAGCCAGATGAGGTGGCTCTGGCATCTGTACCAGATGCCTCCTGGACGTCTCCCTCGGGAGCTGTTCCAGGGCACGTCCCACCGGGAGGAGGCCCAGGGGACGGCCCAGGACACGCTGGAGGGACTATGTCTCTCGGCTGGCCTGGGAACACCTTGGGCTCCACCCGGAGGAGCTGGAGGAGGTGTCTGGGGAGAGGGACGTCTGGGTGTCTCTGCTGAGTCTGCTGCCCCCGTGACCTGGTCCAGGATGAAGCAAAAGACGACTGAAGTGTATTCAGTTGCATATAGGTTGAACAGGATTTGTAGATCATTGTATTATGTTTTTATTTATGTTTTACACATAGTCCCAACGTCTTTGGAATTGGGCTTGTGTTTATACAAATATAACAAGTAACCTGGTCACCTTTTCACTTATGCTTACAATGCCTCACAGAGGTATTAATACCACTTGAACATTTTCCGTATTCTGTGATCTAATGCAACAATCACAAATCTCAGTGTTCTTTATTGGGATTTTATCTAATACAGTAACACAAAGATAGCGCATCTCTTGCAGTGGCAGCAGATCTGTAGTGTTTCTGTGCGTTTTTAAATTAACTCTCCATATAAATGTGCTTATGTTTAACTGAATTCAAATCCATTTAGTTTACTTAATTTTTTTTTGTGGCACTAGAGGCCTTTATTTTTCAACAATAGGTAGACAGGAAAGAGGACAAAGTGAGGGGGAGACATTCGGCAAAGGTGGCCAGGTCTGGGACTCGAACCGGCAACAGACGCATTGAGGACTACAGCCTCTGCACATGGTCGCGCGCTTAACGCTTACACCACCCCTACTTATTAATTGCACTGTACAAAAAAAAAGTTAATTCAGTCCAATCTTACAGATAGATTCAAAGTTAGTTACATGCGTTCAAATTTCATCCAGTTTATCAAACAACATGGTGAAATTCAGTTCAGTAATACTCAAATTGGTGAAAAGGTTTTCTAACTTTTCTTTCTGCTCTTGGTGGAGGAGAACGCTTATTCTCTGTCTCCCGCACCCCTCCCATATCTGCCCTGCTTCAGCTCTGTGTCTTGTCTTTTTTGGAGCCTATTTTTGCATATCTTCCAAATTCTTCCAAAATATGGATTTGGTCAGCTGGTCTCTCAATGCAATTGATCAAATTTTCTCGACGAGAAGACAGGGGTCGGGAGAGCCCACTTGCCCGAACGGGACGATTTTCTCTGGATACACAATGGACTCCTGGCAGAAGTGGAGGATTGTGTGTCTGTCAATAATGTCAGTCGAGGATGTGGAAGATGTGTATATAATTGGATGTTTGATATCAGGATTTCTGCTTTTTTGAGTCAGCGGTTACCTGGCATATCGAGAAATTCAGAGAATGTCAGCAGCTGTTCTGGCAATTGTGAGGCTGCTTGGCATGTGTGATGGGATCTTCAGGGCAATCACCACTCAGACTGAGATGTTACGAGAGATGAATCGCAGACTGGATGTGATCCTTACACAGGATCGCAGGCAGATTCAGGTTCCTGGACTCAGGGGTGAAATGGGATAAATCTTGGAGAAAGTTGTTCGGTCGGATCTGGCGAAAGACCAGGAATTTGGCTTTTTGGATTCGCCTTTGAGCAGCACCAGCGAGACTCTCAAGGCTGACGGAAAATTAAGAGTCAGCCCAACCCAAATAATTATTGTTTTTCTGAATCTGGTTCCCCTGCACGGCGTTGATGGCTGGCTATCTTCAACCTCTCCTGAAAGTTGTGTAAACATGACGCTCTACTCCCTCTGCCCCCTCCCTTCACTGAAGACATCTGTGGACCTGCTCAGAACTTTGTGGCCGGTTGATGAACATTCCAACGTACCATCAAGGACTATGGCCTCTGTGACAGTGCTTCATGGACTTACTTGCACACACTCACTTGCACACACACACATGCTCAAGATGAACATATGCACCCCCTCGCACCACCTTCACCGTTCCCGGCATGATGTTGTTTTGTCAACTTATTGCTTTTTGGCTGAGGTTTTTTTTTTGCAATCTCAAACTGTATCCTGCTAAGGATAAAGTATGAAATATGATTTTTTTTTTCCCCTCTACTTACCTGTGGCCTCTTTTCTCATCTAAAAAGGGCAGCGCCTGTGAGTGGGCAGCAAAGCCTCGGTGACCAGTCCCCCCTTGTCTTGTGTCATGATGTATGTTTGGATGGGTTGTACTGGAATTCTAATTTCCCCTCGGGGATCAATAAAGTGTCTTTGAATTAAATTGAATTGAATTGAATTGAATTGAATTGAATTGAATTGAATTGAATTGAATAACTAAAGAGACCCAGCAGACTGCATCGATTCACTGACTTGGATGAGCATGTGGTAACAGTGGACAACCGCGTGCACTGTGACACTGACTTTGCGGAAGTCGCTCATAGTGAGCATAAATGTAGTGACAGTAGAAAGGAAAACTTTCTTCCTGTTTAAAGAAACAGGAAGAAACCTCCAGCAGAACCAGGTTCAGTGTGAGCGGCCATCTGCCACGACCGACTGGGGGTTTGAGAGAACAGAGCAGAGAAGGAAAAAGAACACAGAAGCACTGATCCAGGATTACTTTCTATGGGAAAGAAAAGTGAAAAATGAATGGTTATAGCTCCTTTAGTGGCTTCATCTAGAAGAGAAAGACAACTCAGCAGATGAACTCTGAGCCACTTTTCAAGTCGAGTATGAAAGAGAGCAAATACAGTTAGTCATAGTTGAAGCTCAGCAAGTAGCTATGTCTAGGAGAGACAGCGTTAAACACTGAAAGACAGGGCCATGTGGATCATCTGTAGAAGGTGAGCATTACGTTTTTGCCAGCAGCAGCTTGGCTGAAACCCCCTGCAGGAGGGTGCCACGGCTAAACACAGATCCAGGTCAGATGTAGCTCCTAGAAACAGGAAAAAACACAGAGAGAACATAGAGTTAAAAGCTGAAATAACAGCAAATAACGCAAAATTGGGAAAGTCGTATGAATAAGTCATCATGATGTACAAGTTCTTTTGCTACTGAATCATGACACTTCACACCAATAATATTTAGCTAACATGCTAATGAATCTGATTTTCCAGTTACCAAAAAATGATCTTGATATTGTAAGAGAATATTAATTCCCTCTGGTGTAAGAGAATTATATTGATTTCTCTAAACCATAAAACTTACTTTTTACTCATTAACAGTTCCATTTACATACTAAGCTGAAATACTACTATTTGAATGTATTTTTTGAAATCTAAACTACAACTCCCAAATGTCTCCATGTTTTCTCTGAAGTGGCATTATTCTTTCTCTGACTGGTGATAAATCACAGATGTTTGCTCTTCAGTTGCTCAGAATTACATCCAACTCATAATTTAGCAACTTAGACTCTCAGAAACATGGCTAGTCCTTTGCAAATGACATCTGAGTCATTAATAATAATGAGCAACATGGCATTGACATACAGCATCACACATTCATGGGTTCTCTCTCCGGTGAGACCAGACACAGAAATGAGTATGCATGTCTCATTCTGTGCGGTTATTTCATTAGAGGCCATACAAAGGAAAAAATCACTTTTTTTGCAAAAAGAAATTTTCATTCCTATCGGAAATTATATAAACATTAAAATAATATATTGCAGTTTCCCCATCAACAACCAACTTCGAAAACATTGTTTCAGTAGAAACAGAGAACTTTAGAGAAAACTTGGTCAAGAAATTGATTCATTTACTTTTTATGATCAAATGATAAGGTACATGGCTTTTTAAATCTAAGGAGGTAAACAGAAAAATACATAAATATTTGCTGGTGTCCTTATATTACACATGACAGTGACTTGATGTGTATTAATGTTTGTTCAGAAGGATCAAGTTTTTAAAGTTTTTTTTGGTTAAAGTTTTTCTTACACGTCTATGAGAAAAACAGAGACTTTGCATTATTTATCAGCCTCTGTAGTAGTGGATTTTGAAACCAAGTGTGCTTTATTTTAGATTAATGGAGGAGTTTTAATTAACCAAATAATACAAATAAATGTTCTATATATTGTTTGCACAGAGATTAAATTATGGTTTAATTTGCCAAGTTGTGCTTTTATTTGCTGCTCATAAAACAACACAGAGAGTCTTTCTGACCAACTGAGTGATTTTATCCAAACTGGGACTTCATTCCAAAACAGCTTCACTACCTAACAGTTTAGATTTGGACATCTGGGAAATCAGATAAGCATTGATGCTTTTGCAAACCAACTTGTGGATGGGGGGGATTTGGAATGTGAAGGGGCTTGGGTAACCGTGCTAAATTTTACCATCGGCACATTGATTTAAAAGACAAATTAGTGTTTGTGTGCTAACAACTGTTCAGTTCAGGGCCAAAATCGAGCGAATCGACTAACTCTGTGCTCCACTAACCAGCCTGAGATCACGTGACACCAAGTCGCTGATGTAAATTCGTATTCTCATAGAAAAGAAATCGTATTCACAAACTCTTATAGCATATTGTATTCATAAAGAATAAACCACAACTGTAAACTTGAACTTTGTGTTTGTAATTTCTTGAAGCTGTAACATATTATTTTGTATTCTTATAGAGAAAATATACCTCTTTTGGATTTTACTTATGCACAACTATTGATTAATATGCATGCTTAACAAATTACAAATAAATACACAGAAATTTTAAAACCCATGTAAATACCCTCACCACAAAATAGAAAGCCTGTTAATAAGTGACTTAATATTAATAATTAATTCACAATAAACATCAGACATCAAATTTAAATGATGTTGATGTTTAACAAAGAAATTTTAAAAGCCTATTAACATCTTTATTTCCAACAGTGAAGGAGCAACGATGCCGGACAGCATATCCTAAGATTATCTGTTTAGATATTCGCAAATTACTGATAGCACCATTATTGTAATTTTGGTGTAAGTTCCCCTGTCGAAATGGCTCCACATTAACTCCGCACCATGCAACAGCTCCATCATATCAGGCATAAAAAGGTGAAGCGGCACAACAACCAGCTCATTCTTTTTTAGTAGAAAAGGAATTAGTGGCTAATGTAGCTCAAATTAAAATGGATAAACATTAACAAACGTTTGCTCAGACTGAAGCTGAAAGTTACAGCAAAAACTGGTCAGAACTTTTAGCAACCAAACTTGCTGACTCCTGTTCAACACTGAAGATAATGCAAACTGTTCAGAAACTGAACAGATGTATTGCTGAAAACCTTTTGAATGGACCAGATTCTTGAGTGCAGTGTAAAAAATGTCATTTTTTAGGGAACAGATCTTTGTTCAGACTGAAAAACGTTGCTTTCCCAAATTAGGTGTATATTTGAATCCTAGTTGCTCCTTTGCAGATGTTATAACTTCTAGGTCAGGGGATCTCAAACTTCATGTTCAATGGTCTTAATCGGACTTCTGGATAAGGTCAAAAGTCATGGAGAACTAGAGATGAGTGAATCCCATTAATTAAATCTGCTTACAATTTAAAAACAAAACAAATGACACTTTATGCCTGAAACAGTTTAGCTGTGACTAATCCACAATAATTGCTGGCAGTAAAATTCAATAACTTCTCTAACAGTTTAAGAAATGTGAACCTAAACGTGACCAAAATAAACATACCTGTCAGTTATTTCAAGTATTTTGTTATAAAATAGTAGCATATGTTTCATATGAAAGTTTAGAAAAGGTAATTTTTCAAAAAATCTAAAATCTTAGGATATCAACTTAAATTTCAGACTTACAGTATAAAATGAAAGGTGTCATTTAGTTTACAGTTTTCATATAGAGGAAAGCAACACTTTTTAATAATTTTATTTTCTAAATTGGATTTGAATTACTACTTATTACTTTTGTTCTAATTTAGGACAATGACAAAACCATTATGATGTGATTAGTTTTATTTTTCTGATCTGTATTAAAAAGTACCATGCACCTTTAAAAAAAATGTTGCAGTGTTATGAGAATGCTATCAGGTTTTTTGTATATTTTATAGTAATTCAATACAACCCCTCTAATACAAACATGACAGCAGTGGCAACGTTTTTAAGAAGAATCTGGAGTTGTTTTAGAATAGCAGGAGTTTCAGCCCCTTGATGCTAAGAATTTTATTTACTGCAGGTAAGATATTGACAAGTCATAACCTCACAACAAAATATGACTTTAAAAAAACTCTCCATCCAATGTCAATGCTAATGATAAGCTAAGTTGTGGTGGTCGGTGGTCAGTGCTTTATGTGAGAAAAATGTTTCCACACATCTTAATAGTCTTCCCAAAGGTCACGAGACACCAAGTGGAGGGCTGTGAGAGTATATTAGGAATCATTGTGATGTGACCCCTGTGGTGTATGGAGAGGCAAAAGGGACAAAATTTAAGAAATGTTCAAAGAAATGTACCATGAAATGAATAAATGTCCTATTAAATAATTTAATTGTACCATTTATTTATTTAACACATTAAAAAAATAAATATATTATTAAAGCATGAATTAATTAGCTGAAATGAATTGAATTAATTATTTGTATTTTTGGGGGGCCGTCAGTCTCTGGTTCTATTAGTTTGGTGGTCACAGGCTGAATTGTATGGGAACCCCTGAGATAGTATATTAAACCAAAGTAGATGCACTTAAGATGGTGTTTTGTGGGGTCAAGATATTGGTCTAACATGCTTACTTTTTAATTATATTCCAGGATTTTTGAAGCATATTCAAAGACAAAAACAATTCTCAGTCAACTGACTTAGAAGAGAGGACAGGCAAAAGTGCCAATACATGTTCATAGTCACATTAACAAGAAAGATATGAGTGACTGGAGAGGCAATGCTGGAGATTCTGTTTTCCTTTTTTAATGAAAACAGCTCAAATGTACCGTTCTCCACTGCTACACGTGAAATAATTATGGATGAAGAAGCAAAAGACTCCTTAATTAGATTGTTTAATTATTGAGGATTTCTTCTATAGTGCCCCAATTAAAAAGCTCATCAAAAACTAAAGAGATGAAGAAAGACTATTTTTCTTCCTTGTTCCTCCTCCTGTCATCCCCTCCTCCTCCATCTCCATTTCTTATTCCTCTGCTCTTTTATTTTACATGAATGGACTACCTGCATTCTGTTTGATGAGCAGGAAATTGAGGGGATTCTTGCCCACTTTAATCAACTTGGTTATTTTCATGCACATGGTAAAAGTAAGGGTGGGTAATGGTGGCATGAAAGCTTTCCTCTAGTGATAATCACTCTAACGATGGAAGTGGAGGCATCAACATACAACTGTTTCTCTCGCCTGTGCTTTTAGACTTTACTTTTCTTTCATTCTGTATAACCAAACGTTCCCAGAAAAATTAGGGATTGATTAAAATAAATAGGAACAAAAATTATTCCATTTATTTATCTTGAAGATTGAAACTTGGTTGTCGGAATGACGTCATGCACAACATTCATCCAATTTAACGAGCTTAATACATTTGTATGATTAGAATTTGTTCTTACTTTCATTCTACAAATTGTTTTTTATCCTGTGCTGTGTAAATTTGACCAGTGTTTCCAATAAGAGCCAGCTTTACTTACAAAAATACCTCAGCAGTTTCCATGGTAACTGCGTGGTCTCTAAGTCTACCTCTGCTTTTCTGAAGGCTGTTGGTATTTTTAATAATATAAATGGATTGATTAATTAGTAAGTTAGGAAATGTGTACATACACTTTTTTGTCATTGTCACTATGTTTTATATATTTGATGTGCAGCAGCCATATTAGATTTTGTTTTGTGGGTTGCCAGGAAACCTCCAGCTTCTGGGAACATGAGGCATTTCTCAGAATGTCTTCTTGTCTAGTCATGTACTCGCCTACTTGTGAAACGCTAGGCCAAGTACTGGTCCAATCCTACGTCTACCTCAAAGTGCCCAGATGTGTTCTTGCTCCGCCCATTTTATTGAAGATGCATCTGTATGTCCTTCTGCAGACTTGGGTAAGCTAGTTATCCCACAATGCATTTTGCCACCAGCAGTGTTAAATGGAGAAGGTGTGTATAATTTTTATACCACTATTAATTTGTCACAAAAAGTGGTTTTAAGACGTTTTTATGCGAGAAAGTTGACCACAAAACTTCATCTGTGCAGTCAGTTAATCAAGAATGAGCTTCCTCTGAAATGTGCTCTGGTGGATTCGAAGCAGCAGAGCTCCACTGACAAGCCATGGTATGTGGAGGCTCAGTGGGCGGTTGGAGCATGTTTTTCCCACTAACCGCAGCCTGATCTCGACAAGTCACTATGTAATTTACTGCTCCCTGCTATCTGTTTGTGGCGGCTGAAAGTAGATATAAAGCGTTTAGTATTTGTGGTGAATGTCTGCAAGTACCAAAATGTAAAATTAATGATTTTTCTCTTCCAATTTTTGACATTTCAAGTGATTGTATTGTTATTATAAAGTATGTCCCCTCACCACTTAATTTTATTTGACTACCTAGCAATTTTTTGGCATGTAAAATTATACTGACAACAATATTTTAATACAGTACTTCACCTTAATTATCATACAGAGAGCTTTAAATTTTCCTTGTACATAAAAATACACATTTCCCTAAGACTGGAGTCTGAACTCTTTATTTTTTTTCTGTATTTCATGGTTTTATGCAGATAGCTCTGCAGGAGGAGAAAAATCAAACATAAAAAAATTATTTACAAATAATCATGTTAAAACTATAGACATAATGGAAGAAGTTAATCAAATGTATTACTGAAGCTGCTTATCATTTTTTTTTATTTGTCTAGTGAGACAAAAAATGACTTACAAGCAAAACGTCTTAAGTAAAGATTTTGACTTAAGGGAACAATGATGCTTAAACCCTCATTATCTACTTAGTAAAGCTTTTTTATGATCAAGAAATGAATTTTTAATTATTAATTATTATTTTAAAAGGTATTAACTTAATACTGACAGTTCTTTCTAATTAATTATGTATATTTGATATTTGTCAAATAAATCTTTTGTTCTAAATTTTACTATAGCTATCATTCTTGAGTAAAATGCGACCATTTAGTGAAACTCAATAAAATATCTTAGCTGAGCGATGACATCATTAACTTTCATTCAATTTCAGAACTACTTTTCTTGTGTTCTCAGTAAGAACATATTTTCAACTGTACCTATCAAGTACGTTTGTGTCAAACACACCAGAACATACTTGTGTACTTGGGAATTGAGAAAGCGCCATGCAAAACTTTCACTTCTCAACTAGAACTAATGGAAATCTGTTGGATGCATGTAAGAATGCCACTACAGTGTTTGAATTCAGATTATGTAATATTTCGTTAGTTTCCTATGCAAAAAAATTAAGCCTGTATGTTAACTGGATGTAGCAATGACTAAGTCCTACTGCTTGTCTCATTTATAACAGGAACCTGATTAAACTGGGTGTGTTGGTATTCTAGATCAGATTTTCAGTAACACTGTAGGGAACCCAGTACATTGTGTATATAACTTGAACACACAAGCATACTTTGGTCCAGGCAAGACTCCAGCATATTCTATTTGATTTGACCCTTTTAACATTGGAGACAACACTGATCAGCAACCTTCAACAACACAAATGAGATCACCATATACCTTTGAAGGACAGATCACAAACACCTTTTAAATAACAGAAGGATAGACTTTGTTTCCGAATTAATTTCATGGTGAAAAATGTTGATTTTTTCAGCTGGCTCTGCAGCTTTCTGCTGTTGATTCTATTGAAAGGACAGGAAAGTATGAGAGTTCATGTCTTACGGCCTCTTCATGACACATGGTGACTCGAGTTTGAAGCTCTGGCTCAAGTCACACTTAAGTCATGAAAATAAAAGACTTGAGACTTGACTTGGACTTGTTACCTAATGTTTGAGACTTGACTTGGACTTGCCCCTCAAAGACTTAACCTCCACACCCCATATCTCACAAGGCATTTTCTACTTTGGCCCACCCACCTGTGGCATCATCTCTTAATTTCTCTGTCTTACAATTTCAAACCTTTAAAAAGGAGACTTCGATGCCGATGAACATCAATGATAAAAAAATAATCTTTATTTTGTTCTGTTTTTCAGCTTCTCTACCATGTCATGTTTATCTTTCTCATAAGTGCTGCCAGTTTGCCGGCCTGTTGCTGGATAAACAGCTATGGAAAGCAGAAAGAGCAGACAGGAGGACATTTTACTGTGTCGTATCCCTGGAGGGATTTCTCTTTAAATTACCTGTTAAATGGCCTCAAGGGGCTGGGCTTTAACATGCGTGGGTGTGCATGTCAGCATTTGTGTGTGCTTTTGTGTTATGGCCCGCTTTGGGGCATTTTCCTCCATTTCACACATGACTTTGCTCCCCAAGGCATGTGGCTCTCTTGATAGGGGAAAGAAAAGCATAACAATGATTCTGTCCTTATGTTCCTTCCTGCTGCTATATGTACAAAACACACTCTTTTTCTGTCTCACACATTAGCATGCACTGACGTTCATTGACCGTGTAACCACCTAGACCCCAAAGTAACCATAATGCGGTTTTTCTCTAAACTGAAAACCTGATCATCAACAGATGGTTATTTAGAGTGTTTGACCACAAACCTAAAAGAAGCAACATGCCATGGAAACCGTCTCGTATACTGTACATGCAGTTCATTTTATTTAGCACGTGTATTGTGACACAAACGTTATTAGCTTAGGTTGACACTTTTGCATATTACTTAGATTTTGTCTTTGCAGGTTTTTATATCAAAGTCAGTATTAACAACTAATAATCTTGCCTATCCAGATGGAGTGGTTTGGGTAAATAGATGCTGCCCCTTTCAGCCCATTTTATACTATTGTAGTTTGGGTCAATTTGCACTAATTGAGGGTGTCTGGTGCAGGATTTGTCTGGAATAACCAGTTTACTAGTTGATGATTTAAAGTGAAGATCTATTCATAGTCTGTTGATAATATGTAAATCTAAAATCTTCAGACAATGATATACACTCGTACTTGTACTTGTCATCTTCCACTTGATCTGGGACAGGGTCGCGGGGGCAGCAGACTCAGCAGAGACTTCCAGACGTTCCTCTCCCCAGACACCTCCTCCAGCTCCTCCGGGGGGAGGCCAAGGTGTTCCCAGGCTGCCGAGAGACATTGTCCCTCCAGCGTGTCCTGGGCCATCCCCTGGGCTTCCTCCCGGTGGGACGTACCTGGAACACGTCCCGAGGAAGGCGTCCAGGAGGCATCTGATATAGATACCCGAGCCACCTAAACTGGCTCCTCGCGATGTGGAGGAGCAGCGGCACTACTCCGAGCCCCTCCCGGATGGCCGAGCTCCTCACCCTATCTCTAAGGGAGTGCCCAGCCACCATACAGAGGAAGCTCATTTCAGCCGGTTGTATCCGGGATCTCGTTCTTTCGGGTGTGACCCAAAGTTCATGGCCATAGGTGAGGGTAGGAACAAAGACCGACCGGTAAATCGAGAGCTTCGCTTTTCGGCTCAGCTCTCTCTTCCCCACAATGGACCAGCACAGTGACCCCATTACTGCAGCAGCTGCTCTCCCGCTCCCGCTCCATTCTTCCCTCATTCGTGAACAAGACCCCGAGATACTTGAACTCCTTCACTTGAGGCAGGAACTCCCCTCCAACCTGAAGAGGGCAAGCCACCCTTTTTCCTGTCAAGAACCATGGCCTCGCGAACCGCCCCAGCACATGCTGTAGGTCTTGGCTACACGGGGCCAGCAGGACCCCGTCATCTGCAAAAAGAAGAAACAAAATCCACTGGTCCCCAAACCAAACCCTTTTGGCCCTTATGAACAGGACCGGTGACAAAGGGCAGCCCTGCCGGAGTCCAACATGCACCGGGAACAGGTCCGACTTAGTGCCGGCAATGCGAACCAAACTCCTGGCGTAGGCCTTACCAGGGAGGCTGACGTGTACCGTGAGGCCAAGCGTGCCGCGGCCCGGGCTGTGGCAGAGGCAAAAATTCGGGCCTGGGAGGAGTTCGGTGAGGCCATGGAGAAGGACTACCAGTTGGCCTCGAAGCGATTTTGGCAAACCATCCGGCGCCTCAGGAGGGGGAAGCAGTGCTTTGCCAACACTGTTTACAGTGGGGGTGGGAGGCTGCTGACCTCTACTGGGGACATTATCGGGCAGGAAGGAGTACTTCGAGGATCTCCTCAATCCTGCCATCACGCATTCCCTGGTGGAAAAAGGTTGGGGACTCGGGGTTCGACTCTTTCATCACCCAGCCTGAAGTCACCGAGGTGATTAAAAAGCTCCGGGGTGGCAGGGCTCCGTGGGTGGATGAAATCCGCCCGGAGTACCTTAAGTCTCTGGATGTTGTAGAGCTGTCATGGTTGACACGCCTCTTCAACAATGCGTGGCGGTCGGAGACTGTGCCTCTGGACAATGACATACAATTACATTTAATTCTACCATTTTTCACCATAACTGATCAACACAAAATGAATAAAGTGATTCACACATCACCATTGAAAAAATTATTGAGGGGAGGAAATGGGAATGCGTAGGTATGAAATGTGATAATGAGTTGGTGAAGCGACAAATTCACCCTGAACCTTGTCAGTCCTGTAGGTCAATGGTGTCATAATGCCGTTTTGTGGTAGGACCAATGTGCAGTGAAGAAGAAAGGATGATCATGCCAGGAAACACACAGGGTGGCTAACGTACACAAGGAACCAGCAGGGAACAAAGAAAACAAATGGTCTTAAATACAGAACTGAACAGCAGGGGGAAACAATGACACACGTGACAAGACGTGACTTTTCCTGCTCTCGGTGGAGGTGGACGCTTTTTCTCTGTCTCCCGCACCCCTCCCATATCTGCCCTGCTTCAGCTCTGTGTCCTGTCTTTTTTGGAGCCTCTTTTTGCACATCTTCCAAATTCTTCCAAAATATCGAATTGGTCAGCTGGTCTCTCAATGCAATTGATCAAATTTTCTCGACGAGAAGACAGGGGTCGGGAGAGCCCACTTGCCCGGACGGGACATTTTTCTCCGGATACACAATGGACTCCTGGCAGAAGTGGAGGATCGTGTGTCTGTCAATAATGTCAGTGGAGGATGTGGAAGATGTGTATATAATTGGATGTTTTATATCAGGATTTCTGCTTTTTTGAGTCAGCGGTTACCTGGCATATCGAGAAATTCAGAGAATGTCAGCAGCTGTTCTGGCAATTGTAAGGCTGCCTGGCATGTGTGATGGGATCTTCAGGGCGATCAACACTCAGACTGAGATGTTACGTGAGATGAATCGCAGACTGGATGTGATCCTTACACAGGATCGCAGGCAGGTTGCGGTTCCTGGACTCAGGGGTGAAATGGGATAAATCTTGGAGAAAGTTGTTCGCTCGGATCTGGCAGAAAGACCAGGAATTTGGCTGTTTGGATCCGCCTTTGAGAAGCACCAGAGAGACTCTCAAGGCTGACGGAAAATTAAGAGTCAGCCTAACCCAAATAATTATTGTTTTTCTGAATCTGGCTCCCCTGCACGGCCTTGATGGCTGGCTATCTTCAACTTCTCCTGGAAGTTATGTAAACATGACTCTCTGCCCCCTCTGCCCCCTCCCTTCCCTGCGGACATCTGTGGACCTGCTCAGAACTTGGCTGGTTGATGTACATTCCAACGAACCATCAAGGACAATAGCCTCTGTGACAGTGCTTCATGGACTTACTTGCACACACACACATGCTCAAGATAAACATATGCACCCCCTCACACCACCTTCACCATTCCCGGCATGATGTTGTTTTGTCAACTTGTTGCTTCTTCGTGCTGAGGTTTTTTGCAATCTCAAACTGTATCCTGCTAAGGATAAAATATGAAATATGATTTTTTTCCTTCTAGTTACCTAATGTGGCCTCTTTTCTCATCTAGCAAGGGCAGCGCCTGTGAGTGGGCAGTAAAGCCTCGGTGACCCGTCCCCCCTTGTCTTGTGTCATGATGTATGTTTGGATGGGTTGTACTGGAATTCTAATTTCCCCTCGGGGATCAATAAAGTATCTTTGAATTGAATTGAATTGAAGACAATCAGGGGAAATCACAGAACAGGTGTGGGCTTGGGGTGCAGGGAGACAGAAACAAAGGACTAGACCAGGTAAATAAACAAAAACACAAACTCAAGAACTCAGACACAGGCTGGCATAACAAATGGTGCATGGCCTAATGAAACCTAAGCAAGTTATTAGGTGTCTTTCAACAGCTTCAATCTATGTTGAGTTTACTCATAATCAGCAATCTTAAATTCAGTTATACTGAAATAGAGCACCTACAATAAGCAGTTTGGAGATCACAGCAGATTACACCAAACTAAATATGGCAGTGTTCAAATATCCATGGACCATGGATCAGTGGTACCATTTCTCCTTAGTCTATCTTTTAACAAGTAGCCTGAGCTGTGAATAGACCAAACTAGAGTGAGAAAAGAACCATAACATCCAGCTGGTCCAAAAAAATGCAAGTTACAGTCTTGTCATAACTTCTCTATAGCAATCAGGTCCATGGACTCTGAGCATTACCACTGCACCATTCCTTTGTCTTCTCAAGGCATTTTAAGACTGTTGTTAAAGAATGTTGTTTATATGGACATTTTCAGCACTTTCATTTGGTACATTTAGTGAACTTAGCCCCCCTTTTTTGATTGGAGGGTTTCAACATATAATTTATGGAACCTTTACTAGGTTCTAAGATTAGTTTGATCTACTCCCAAGTTTACAGAAGGACACAACAAATACTGCCTCATTTCATTATTTATTTAACAAAGACAAAGAATAATAAAAAAAAGCTTACATACATGTACAATCCTGGCTTTTATAAGGGCTTGATTTCTATTGCTATTGAGAATGAAAAAACACAAACAGCTAAGATCTTAACCTGGAGGTGGCATAAATGCAGTATCATATAAACCTGCATAGCTTAAAGAGTGAGATTAGAAGTCTATCTTGCAAATATGAATGGCTTTTTAGTTCCTTGTGTCTTCAGTTAATAAATATATTCTTTTAAATTCAGAAAAGTGATTTATTTTTAAAGTTTTCTATTTAAAAAATTGTTAGTTAAAGGGGACCTATTATGTAAAATTCACATTTGATCGTTTTTACATTTTCATTTGGATCTCTAATGCTTCCAGAAACAGTCCAAACGCAAAACCCCCACCAAACATTCAGCCGTTTTCTAGGAACTGAAGCGGAGCTCCACCCACTCAATTTATTTTTGAGGGCAATGCTCCAGTCACATTGCCGAAGACAGTGCTAATTTGCGCGTATTACTTCAGCACGGACTGCTTTAAGAACTCACATCACTACACGTCAGGATTTGCAGAAAGACTTATACTGAAGAAAGTTTCAGTCCCTACTGTTCGTGGCAAATCTGCAGATGACAGAAATGTAAGTACCTATTGTTGGGTCCTAAGGGCAGAACATAGTTGGTCGTAGTGTGAGCAGCGCGGACACCACACTCATTGTCTCCAGCTTCATAGTCGAGCGTACCAATTTCCTATATTTCTAGTGACAAATTCCTACAATTCCCACACTTTCTGCCATGGCATCATTGGACATGGAGGTATAACTAATTCGCAATATAGCTTTGGAAAAACAAAAAGAAAAGAAGGTGGTGTTAAAGACCATCAAACCAGACTAGGGATGAAGAAGAGAATTACACCCCTCAGTGTGAGGCAGAGAGTGGCCGTTACGTTGTGCGTACTAAAACAGTTCGATGTGGAGACTTTTTTAGGCCGAGCAGTTTATTGTGTGGCACCACGTACGGGGGCGTAAAAGCCACGCCCACAGAGTCAAGTACGCACGGCTATGGTCAGAAACAGCTAATTTGCATAGAAATGACAGAACCCTAAAACAGGTCATTCTGCTCAAAAAAGGGGAAACTGAGGAGGTGAAATCTCATTATCTGAGAATGATTTTGTATGAAAAATGTTATTAACATGTTTGTTTATAGCCCATAGACCTATCCCAAATGTTTAAAAGGAATTATAATAGGTCACCTTTAAGTTCTACTCCTCTCAGGTTTCATAGAAGTGGTCACCATGGCAGGAATGAGAATGAGCGACCACATGTGATCACTATTCATGTTCACAGAATCCCCCAATGGTACAAATTATCAGTGTTTGTAACACAGACATACTGTACATTGAGGAATTTCATACTACTGGATTTAGAAATATAGTAAAAAAGTGATTGAAAAATTATTAAGAAAAAAACTATTAAAAGTTTTTTGTCATTTCTGCTCAGCTCCACTTCAAAGCCATCTATCCTCTCAGGAAACTAGAGATTGTTGAGTTTGTGTCTTATTGAAGCATGATAAGAGAAAACAACAAACTACTACAAATCATCTGCTCTTATGAAATACTTGACATTTGGTTGATGTTTTGTTTCCTTTTGGATGACACCTTTATCATTTCACCAACTTATTTCCTTTCTTTGGCTCTTTCTTTTTTTCTTTGGCTTAAACAAACCCAGAAGAAGCTCAACAACAGCACATGGGTAAATGGAGCAACAGTAGCAGGCTGTTACAAGATAATGTAACGAGATCATGTTGTAACACTAAAGCCTGTTGGACCACATGTTAGGACTAAACTAAAAACCATTTAACTTGGTGTAGGATTAATTTACCTGAATTCCTTAAAGGTCAACAGAAGTATATCTGATTTGCTTTAACTTTTGTTTGGATATTCCGACAAACACAAAAGTGGCTCTGCCTGCTGTAAATAGTAGTATCAACCTCAGCATCCCTGAGCCACAATTAAATCGTTCTAATATTTTCTTCAAAATTGTTTGACCTCATTTTGTTTGCTTTAAGATTTTAATTATCTAATGTTCTTACCATCATACATCCAATATCAGGCTGTTTTCTGGAGCAAGAACTTTACTTTATTTCATACAACATAAATAGTTGTCACAAAGTTTTTTCTTGCAGCTGTTAGCACCTAAACGTGTCAGATCTCCAGCTTGCACACACCTCAGTGTTCCATCTGAAGAACAATTGTTGCACAATACATCCTATCTGGTACTTTTAAATGTTACCTTACAGCACCTTGCAAAATTACCTATTTTTTCTCTTTCATCTCTTTACAAACACAAACTTTAATGTATTTTTGTGATTTTATTTCCTAGGCCAGCACAGAAAATCTTAAGCGTAGCATGAAAAGGTATTCAGCCCAGTTGAGTCAATCCTTTCTTTCAACTCTCTTGTCATTTTTCATAAAACGCAGATTTGGGGAGTGTACGACTAACAGTTGTCCTCTCAACAGATTTTACCCATTAGAGCTGCGGATCACTGCAGCTCATCCAGAGTTACTGTGGGCCTCTTGGTTGCTTTTCTGATTATTGCTCTCCTTGCCCAGTTTATCAGTTCAGGTGGATGTCCATGTCTCGGTAAGTCTGCAGGTGGCTCATCCTCTCTCCATGTTCATATGATGGATTGATCAGAGCGATGTGGGATTTTCAAAGCTTGGAATATTGTTGTAGAACCTTACCCTGCTTTAAACTTCTCCACAACCTTCTCTCTGACCAGTCTGTTGTGTTCCTTGGTAAACAGCAAACGCACAAACAGGGACATATTTTGGACTTGATCATCACTAAGGGTCTAAACATTTCCAAGGTGTCTGTAACTGATGTTGCCCTATCTGACCACTTTTCTGTTATTTTTGAAAGCATCATCTGCAATGACTCAGTCTGCCAAAGAGGCATGATAAGAAAACGTATCTTTAAGGACGGTGCTGCTGAAACATTTAACCAGATTTACTCTTCTACCTCCACTTTTCCCTGTAACATTGTAGATGAGCTGGTAGATAACTTTCATTCTAAAATCTCGGACATCATTGATTCAATTGCTCCAAATAAAGTGAAAGTCGTTTCTGGGAAGAAAATGTCTCCATGGAGAAGTGCTCCACCGGTCAGAAGTGAAAAAAAGGAGTGTCGAAAAGCTGAACGCAGGTGGCGAAAGACTGGACTCCAGGTTCACTATATTATCTATAATGAGAGACTATACAGATATAACCTACAACTGAAAAATGCAAGGGAATCTCTTTTCTGAGATCATCAGCAAAAACATTAACAATGCTCGTGCATTATTTGCCACGGTCGACAGGTTAACAAACCCTCCTGTAACTGTAGCATCTGAACTCCACTCTACCAGGGCCTGCAATGAATTTGCTAAACTCTTTACTGAAAAAACCCAAAAGATCAGAGAGGCAATCAGCACATCCACATCAACTCCAGTACCAATGTTGTCTCCAACTAGAACTGATTTTGACAAAATTTCCCAATTTCACCAAATAAACTGCAAAATCTTAGAAGAAATCGTACAACAACTAAGCTCTTCTTCCTGCTGTCTCGATCTTTTACCCACAGCTTTCCTTAAGAAAGCTTTGCCTGTAATAACATCTGATTTAACTCAAATAATAAACACGTCCCTTTTGTCAGGTGTTTTCCCCCAGGCCCTAAAAACAGCATTTATCAAACCTCTATTGAAAAAGAGCAACTTGGACAAGCTGCTACTACAGAACTACAGGCCTATATCAAACCTCCCCATCATCATAAGATTATTGAAAAAGCTGTTTTTCAGCAGTTAAACAACTTCCTAACAACGACCAACCGCTTCGATGTCTTCCAGTCAGGCTTCCGTGCTCACCACAGTACAGAGACTGCTCTTGTCAAGGTGTTCAATGACATCCGTATAAATGCAGACTGTGGAAGAACCACAGTGCTGGTATTATTGGACCTTAGTGCAGCATTTGACACTGTTGATCACTCCATTTTATTAGAGCACCTGGAAAACTGGGTCGGCATTTCTGGTACAGCACTCAACTGGTTTAAATCCTACTTGAAGGACAGGGACTTTTTTGTGTCATGGATGAATCAATGCATGGATGGGCCTAAATTTTCTTCAACTGAATCAAAACAAAACCGAAGTAATAATCTTTGGACCAAAGGAAGAGCGTTTAAAATTTAGCACACATCTTCAGTTAATACAGCTAGAAACCACCAGTCAGGCTCGAAACCTGGGTGTTGTGATGGACTCAGACCTGAACCTTCAGAGGCACATAAAGGTAGTAACTAGGTCGGCCTTCTATCACCTAAAGAACATCTTCAGGATTAAAGGACTAATGTCTCAGCAGGACCTTGAAAAACTCATTCATGCGTTCTCCTTTAGTAGAACTGATTACTGCAACGGTGTCTTCACAAGTCTGCCTAAAATTTCGATCAGACAGCTGCAGTTGATCCAGAACGCTGCTGCACACGTCCTCACTAGAACTAAGAAAGTGGAGCACATCACCCTGGTTCTAAAGTCCCTACACTGGCTCCCTGTAGCTCAAAGAATACTTTAAAATACTTCTGTTAGTCTATAAATCACTGAATGGCTTAGCACCAAAATACATTACAGACTTGTTGTCAGTGTATCAACCACCCAGACCTCTCAGGTCTTCTGGCTCAAATCTACTCTGCATACCCAGAACCAGAACTAAACATGGAGAAGCAGCTTTTAGTTCTTATGCTCCACTAATCTGGAATAAACTGCCAGAAAACCGTAAAAACGCCGAAACCCTAAGTTGCTTTAAATCAAGATTAAAAACGTATTTGTTTAGAGTGGCCTTTGACTGTGCCATTTAGGCAGATTAGTTGCGTTTTCAGTCCAATTTTCCTTTCATTTTCTTGTCCATTATTCTATTCTCTTTATTTTATTTTATTTTATTTTACTTTTTTAAATTACCTCTGTTGTTTGATTTTATCATTTGATTTGTTTTTCTGTGTCTGTATCTGTGTTTATTTGCTTTGTGATTGTATTGTAATTGTATGTACAGCGCTTTGAGTGTCTCGTTGCTGAAAAGCGCTATATAAATAAACTTACCTTACCTTACCTACCTTACCTTACATGATGCGGTTTGTTCTCTGAGGTTCTCTGACCTGAGGCAAGTGGTAAACCTGGATGTGGCTTTGAGACAGAGACAATATTTTTGGGGCCTTTTTTATATATTCTGGTAAATTGTGAAAGCTGTTTGAAAATTTGTGAATTATCACATAGTTAGGTCATTGCTTGGTCATTCTAGGCAGACTTTTCTTTACTGAAGTGCTTGAAATGTCTCTGGGTAGATTTTATTTGTTTTTAAATCAGATACTAATTTGCATTTAAAACAGCAGAAATGAATTCAGCCAAATGGCATAAACTTGAATTGTTCTAAAAACAAAACAATTCTTTATTTTTTAATTATTACTAACCAGAAAATTAGTTTGTTTGTTTGCATGATGTCTAATAGGAAATTATTTGCACAGGAACAAAACAAAGCTCATCACTTAAATGCTTCTGCGTTGTTCTATGTTGGCACCAGGTGTACTCCTTTTGTCTTCACCCATCCCAGAAGAAGGAGACAGAGTTCCCCACCTCCACTTTACCTTCCACCCATTTTATCCACTTTCCTTCAAAAAGCTACTGTCTTCAGCTGAACTGGGCAATCTCCATGATTCATACACAGAATCACAGACAACTAAGTAGGGGGAGAAATTAGGCAAGGTCTGGGTAAGGGGGTACAGTTAAATTTTGTCTCTGTTTAATTCTCTTCCTTTCTTTTCCTCTCCCTCGCCCGTCCATTCCCTCTCTACAAGGAAAGAACTTTGAAATCATTTGTGTCTCATGGGTTTTTTACACATTCTAATTTCCAACTAAATGGGACATCTGTTTGAGAAAAGAAAGATTTGCCACGGTTGCCAAGGCAACTATCACTGTGAAAGGAAGGAAGGGGGTAGGTTGTGAGAGAGGAAAAAAATTCAACTGCTTTTACGGAAAAAAATTAGATTTTGGTGAAATGTTATCCTTGCATGACATACAGCAGCAGTCTCTCCCTATTTTTCTCTTTTTTTATTTTCATCATATGTTTTTATTTTTTATTTCTCTCATTCTCAACTCTTTGCTTGTTAATGCTGTCATAGTTATTCCTATCTCCGATCTTCATGTTCCTACCGTACATGTTGCATCATGAGAGGTATCTTTATGAATCTCCAATTAGAGACCTACAGCCTATGTTAAAACAGCAGCCCTGCAGCTTCCCTGCCGTTCTCTGCAAAAAGCCTGTTATTTACAAGAAGAAGGGACAAATGTATAACCACTAGTGCCACTAAATGCAAAATAAATTGACTCGACATTTTGCACGCCTAAGCAGGGATGACGAATTGTCAGGGATTGTGTTTGAGGAGTCGGACCAGAATGCAGGGAGACGCTCGGGAGCCACATGGTAAGATGAAAAATCGTCTTTTAATGACGTTTTGCACAAGGACCTACAGATGAAACCAGGAGATACAGGGAAACGACAGGAAGGCATCAGGTGGTATGCAGGAACTAAACAGCAACTAAACAGGAGCCTAGCAGGACGTGGCGATGGGGAACAAGTGAAACCGGTGAGCAGAGGGAAGTGAATAGTGAGACGATGGGAAGGAGAGGCAGGTAATCAGGGTGAGTACTGACAGGTGTGATGACCAGGTGTAGGGAACTGAGGGAAATAGGTTACTATGGCTATTGGGAAACTGAGATATGGAAACGGGAGGAGAGACTAAACTAAACAACAAACTCAGGGAAACAGATCTGAAGGGAAACAGAACTAAACAGAACATAAGCTAACGTAAATAGTAACTCTAGAGGGAACTAAATCTAAGGACATGGAAATAATTAAAAGTAAATAAGCACATGAATAAGCACAAGAATACTAAGCGTGAAACTAAAACTGAACTAGAAACATTTGCATTTCCTGTGAAAATGCAGTGTGAATGCTGTAAGCTGAATTTTTTAGCAGAAAGCTGGCAGAAAGAAGCTGAAATTGACTGCAGAAAATCTGCTGAAATCTGATAAATTAGTAGAAATAGCAGAAACAGCAAAGAAAAACTGTCATCTGATCTGTTTGAACAGGAAGACTATTAGCTATAAAACAGCTTAACAATGTAAAGTTACCTCAAAACTACTTGTTGAAAGAGTTGTTGAAATGCAAGAACTGACAAAAACTTTAAAAAAGCAGGAAAGAGCTGCCATAGATGAGCTGAAAAAGCAGACTGAAGCAAAAATATAGCCTAAGAAGTTGAAGTCAGTGCTAAAATACACAAGAAATTTCGGACATTTCTGAAACAAATTAACTAATAACAAATACGCTGAAGAAACACAAAAACAAACAAGAAATTGCCAAAAAAACGCAAAAGTGTTCTTCAGCTAAGAGAGAAGAGAGGAGAAAGAGAAGCTAAAATGATAACATTAGCATATTGGCTATCACTTGCATGAAGGCTGATATTCATTTAACCCATCTACCATGCAAAAAGCAATATATAAGCTAAAATGAGCTAATATTCTAATGCTTACTACAGCGTATATTCAAAAGTCTATGAAATTGCCATTTAAAACTATTCACTCTTCAGCATTCACACAATAATAATAATAGTAATAAACTAGAAAATGTCTGAAGAAATTTAGACGGGGCCTGCCTCTTGGCGCGTGCTTCTTGGACCAGAGCCAAATGTTGTGGGGCTGAGGTACAGAACCAAAGCAACAGAACGGTGTGCATCATGATTGAGGGTAGAAGGTTAAGATGCCTATCTAGACCTGTTCTTGTTTCACCAGTAATCATGCATCCTTGCATTGCTTTGGCAGTTGCCAATAAATAAAGAGTCCAGTTTAGAGATGTGTAGTAATAGGTGCCACCAGGCAATGGCACGGGAGTCAAGCCACTCACTGTTCTCCCTTCATTACTGTGGCAGGCCCCAACTAAGGAATGTTGAGACTTTTATTTTGTAAATATCAGTGAGTTTATTTTGAAAGGATAAAGTAGATCCATTTCCATCACAGAGTCCCAGCAATAGTGTTAAGACCAATGCTGCAATTATTGCTGTGTGAAATATGAAGGCGTTTATTTTGTAGGGTATGTCTAGGTGTTGATTTGAAAGTCCAGCATGGTTGTCCTTTCAGGTCTAGCGTACTTCCACTAGATATAAAGAACCTGTTTGCTATTCTAAAATCATTGTGTATGCTATTATAAGCTTTAAAAAAATCAATACAAACTATGGAAGCTGAGGCTTTTATTTTGAAAGTTTCAGTAAGCCTTATTTCAAAGGACTAGCATAGTCCCATTTCCAACACTGTGTGAACTCCAAAAGTAGTGTAATGCCCAGTCCTGCAATGATACATACAGGTCCTTCTCAAAATATTAGCATATTGTGATAAAGTTCATTATTTTCCATAATGTCATGATGAAAATTTAACATTCATATATTTTAGATTCATTGCACACTAACTGAAATATTTCAGGTCTTTTATTGTCTTAATACGGATGATTTTGGCATACAGCTCATGAAAACCCAAACTTCCTATCTCACAAAATTAGCATATTTCATCCGACCAATAAAAGAAAAGTGTTTTTAATACAAATAACGTCAACCTTCAAATAATCATGTACAGTTATGCACTCAATACTTGGTCGAGAATCCTTTTGCAGAAATGACTGCTTCAATGTGGCGTGGCATGGAGGCAATCAGCCTGTGGCACTGCTGAGGTCTTATGGAGGCCCAGGATGCTTCGATAGCGGCCTTTAGCTCATTCAGAGTGTTGGGTCTTGAGTCTCTCAACGTTCTCTTCACAATATCCCACAGATTCTCTATGGGGTTCAGGTCAGGAGAGTTGGCAGGCCAATTGAGCACAGTGATACCATGGTCAGTTAACCATTTACCAGTGGTTTTGGCACTCTGAGCAGGTGCCAGGTCGTGCTGAAAAATGAAATCTTCATCTCCATAAAGCTTTTCAGCAGATGGAAGCATGAAGTGCTCCAAAATCTCCTGATAGCTAGCTGCATTGACCCTGCCCTTGATAAAACACAGTGGACCAACACCAGCAGCTGACACGGCACCCCAGACCATCACTGACTGTGGGTACTTGACACTGGACTTCTGGCATTTTGGCATTTCCTTCTCCCCAGTCTTCCTCCAGACTCTGGCACCTTGATTTCCGAATGACATGCAGAATTTGCTTTCATCTGAAAAAAGTACTTTGGACCACTGAGCAACAGTCCAGTGCTGCTTCTCTGTAGCCCAGGTCAGGCGCTTCTGCCGCTGTTTCTGATTCAAAAGTGGCTTGACCTGGGGAATGCGGCACCTGTAGCCCATTTCCTGCACACGCCTGTGCACGGTGGCTCTGGATGTTTCTACTCCAGACTCAGTCCACTGCTTCCGCAGGTCCCCCAAGGTCTGGAATCGGCCCTTCTCCACAATCTTCCTCAGGGTCCGGTCACCTCTTCTCGTTGTGCAGCGTTTTCTGCCACACTTTTTCCTTCCCACAGACTTCCCACTGAGGTGCCTTGATACAGCACTCTGGGAACAGCCTATTCGTTCAGAAATTTCTTTCTGTGTCTTACCCTCTTGCTTGAGGGTGTCAATAGTGGCCTTCTGGACAGCAGTCAGGTCGGTAGTCTTACCCATGATTGGGGTTTTGAGTGATGAACCAGGCTGGGAGTTTTAAAGGCCTCAGGAATCTTTTGCAGGTGTTTAGAGTTAACTCGTTGATTCAGATGATTAGGTTCATAGCTCGTTTAGAGACCCTTTTAATGATATGCTAATTTTGTGAGATAAGAATTTTGGGTTTTCATGAGCTGTATGCCACAATCATCTGTATTAAGACAATAAAAAACCTGAAATATTTCAGTTAGTGTGCAATGAATCTAAAATATATGAATGTTAAATTTTCACCATTACATTATGGAAAATAATGAACTTTATCACAATATGCTAATATTTTGAGAAGGACCTGTAGTTTAAAACATAAAGGTTATTATTTTGTAGAGCATGTTTTGTCTTATTTTGAAAGTCCAGCGTGGTTGTCCTTTCTGGTCTGGGTTAGTTCTGTTAGTTGTTCTAAAATCATTGTCTATGCTATTATCAGCTTAAAAAATCATTAGTAACTATGGAAGGTTGAGGCTTTTATTTTGAAAATTTCAGTAAGCCTTATTTTAAAGGTCTGATCTGGTCCTATTTCAAACACTGGATGAGCTCCAACATTAGTGTGAAGCCCAGTGCTGCAATTTTCTATAGTTTAAAATGTAAAGGCTTTTATTTTGTAGAGCATGTTTTGTCTTTTTTTTTTAATCTAGCAGGTTTGTCCTTTCAAGTCTGGGTTATTTCCATTAGTCATATAGAACCTGCTTGCTTGTCTGAAATCATTGTGTATGCTATTATCAGTTTAATCATTTGTAAATGTGGAAGGTTGATGTTCAGTGTGAAAAAAAGGCTTTTATTTTGTAGAGTATGTGTAGGTCTTATTTTGTAAATCTAATGTGGTTGTCAGCTATTACTGACTTATTGTGATCACTCATGGAAGCTTATGGCCTGAGCTCAGCCTCAGAGCCACTCTCTTTCAGAGGTTACTTAAGTTCACTGGCAGCTGTGTTCTGTTGCTATGGTAATTAATGAGTGCCCAACAGCTGCTGTTTCTCACTCACGCAGCACCTCACTTTGTGTCTCATCATGGCCTGGCTTTATAACATGGTGGCACATGCTCCCGAACTACTGCCCATAACTCGGAAACCGTAAGGGCTATCAACGTCATTCTTGGACCGTTTTTCTCAGAACGGACAAGAGAACGAGAATATTAACACATTTTTGTTGAAAATATAATAATAAAGGCACAACACTAGGTGAAAAAAAGGGAAAAATTGAGAAAAACATAAAAATGCCTGAACATGCTCTCGAACAACGTCTAATACCTCAGAAACTATAAGCGCTATCAATTTGATCCATGCACTGTATTAATCAGCAGGCCGTGGTGAACAATCATGGAGCTTCTCAATTTTCTACAAAAATCTGTCTGGGAGGTGTGACCCTGTAAAAAAGCGGATAATTTTGACAATTTTTAACCTGAGTGAAGGTGAATTTTTTAATGTCAAACAAACCTACTTCACGAGGAAACGATAAAAAGTATCCAAATAATATTTGGACCGTAGGTATCAGCAGGGATCGTTGAACAATCCTGGAAATTTTCATGTGTCTACATAAATCCGTGTAGGAGATGTGACAGTGTAGAAAAGTGGATAATTTTGAAATTTGTTAATTTCAAGCAATTTTGAGAAGGACAGATTTGGTACTCCTAAACAAACCTTTTTTATGACAAAACGATAAAAGGTATCAAAAAAATTCCTTCACTGTGAGTGCCAGCAAGGTCTGAAGATGAATTGGTGCAAAGCTCATGTCTCTAACCTGAACGGTTTAGGAGGGGCGGCGATTCGAAAACATGTGAGTTTAAAGATTTTTTCCTCTGATTTTTTCTGAAATTCCTATAGGTTTTCCATTCAGGGTGTGTTGACTTTGCGGTGCTCCCAGACGTGTTGCGTGAAATCCGTTAGTCCTACATTAATGAGGGTGACATTTTCTGAATCGCGAAAGAGCATCCTACATTTTGATACCTAATTTGTGCCAGTAGAGTGAAAATTGAGAGTTTGTTCGTACTTTCTCTGGTTATTCAACAACCTAGAGCGTACACTCTACCAACTGATGAATTCCGCCATAGGATTACATTATAAAATCAAAAACATCAAACATCTTGCCTAAATTTGGATCGCAATTGTAGAAGAACCGTAATAGATATCAAAAAGCTGAATCATCTGAAGATAGCTTGATGTCTTGTGAACATTTTAAAAGTTGAATGGTGTTTCTAGCTGAAAGTATGCAGAAGTTGTAACCTGTTAAAGAGCACAAAGTTTTAGCTGAATTTTGCGGAATTTTTAAGATTTTCCATTCATTTCAATGGGCCAAAAATCGGCACAAAAAGCTGAATATTTTAAAAAGTATAAAAAGTATTAATACCAAAAGTCATAGCCGTAATGTCCTAAATGAGCTGAACATTTTAAAAGTTGAATGGCTGAAATAGCACAAAGTATGAAGGAGGAGATAGGTGCCAAAAAAAGTGTTAGATATACATAATAATAAAGAGAAACAGGATCTCTACAGTTATTGTGTGAATGCTGAAGGCATTCACACAATAAAACCAAAGAATGGAAATAACCATAAGGAATAGACAAAGAGAACTGTACAAATAATAATAAACCCGAGCTTCGTCCATTCCTGATCATGTCTGTCTGTCCATCTGTGTCTTTACATTCTCATCTCTTCCGCCTTCCACCTATCCATTGTCTTACATCCACACACTCCTCAAAAAGATGTTACACTTAAAATGTTCTTTTTTTAACTTTTAATACTTTGATGGCTGATTAGTTCATCTCTTGTGTTCTTCCATGTCGCAAGTCCCTCCTGTGTAGTGCTGTTTCTGTTGGGAGCTCATTATTGCTGGGCATGAAGTTGACTGTCAGGGTCTCGGCTGATTTGCCGCATCCCGGCTCCCTCCTGCCGCCGAGCGTGGCTGATTGAGGTTGTTGCTGAATGGTGCATGTGTGACTGTGGATGGTGAGTGGGCTAGAGCTGGTACAGTCGGGGTTGAGGAACTGTTTAGTACTCTCCGCTCTAGGGACCATCGCAAAGCATTTTTCTCTGGCTGCGCATGTTGCTGTTTTGTTCCACCACAGTGACTTGCGTCAGCAGCAGGGGATGCAACTCCTGACATAGTACAAGTTGAGACTGCTTCCTTGAGGTATTTATCAAATTTCTGATATTATGCTGTTTTCTTCCTTTTTATTGCTTGGCTGAAAGAAAAAAAAACAGTACCTTTTTCAGTAGAACTCATAACAAGCAAGGACGGGAGTTGATGACAGTGGAGTTTTCTAATTCAGACAGAGTAGTAGTTTTAGTCTTGTGAAAAGCCAAATTCAGGGAGAAATCATTGGAATGTAACCTAAAGAAATTAACTGTGATTACTGCTACAAGAGAAGAATGCAGGACCAATTTTTCAGTACTAGTTTTGTGTTGTAGGTGGAGTATGCAGTAAGGGATAGAAAGACTGAGATATAACGTATGAATAAATTATTAACGGTCTGTCTTGACCAGTGTAGTGGAGGACCCAGGATGCAGATGACAGCAAGCAGTGGTGGTGAGTAAACAAGAAGATTTAATAAATGAAACTTACTTCAGCAGGTGGTGGCACAAACAGGTATGGACAGGCAAGCAAGACAGGCTTGGCAAGAACAGGTGACAGAGAGAAGTGTTCTGTAATGTTACAGTGAGGCAGAAACAGAACAGCAGTGTATATATGGAGCATGATGCAGGTGAAACAAGGAAACTGATTGCATGGTGCAGGTGGACCGAATGAAGTTGATACAATAACTTAGAAAACATAATGATAATGAGAAAAACCCAAAACCAAACACCCCCAAATCATGACACGGTCATAAAATGATGTAACTACATTAGTTATCAACTGTTACACCTGCTTTCAGCATCTAATCCTTTTCAGAGGCCAACATTTTTTTTCTGGTGGTCAGTTGTGCCCAGATACAGGTGGGGTAAGGATCTTTCTCTGTGGGCTTTAGTTTCCAAGTAAAAAATCCACTCGAAGCGGCCGTCCCGGACTCGGCAACCTTTGCTGAATGTCTCCCCCTCTCGTTGCCCCTCCTTCCTGTCTGCCTACTATCAAAAATAAAGGCTTCTAGTGCTGAAAAAATTATTTCATAAAAAAACATTAAATATTGCCTCAAAAAGGTATTTGATCAGTGGAGCTCTTCTAGCATCAAATCTGCCTTTTTATCTACTCTCCAAATGCAAGCAATTTGCTGTTTTGTTTTACAGTTTTTTACGATTGCTTAAGCACGATTTTGAAAACAGGGCTCGGAATTTCAAAACACTACACACAATTAGCACAACCACCCACACAATATGCAGAACACCTCAAAGCCTGTGCAAAATGAAACACTTTTGTGAAAACCATATACACATTTAAAAAAACCATATTAAGTTACCGTATGAAACACACATATTTCATAAGACCTCATTCTATTTGAACCAGTTGCACACTGCTGTGTTTAACTCAAAACTCTTTTAGCAATTCTACCTCTCAGTGATTGGATTACTGCAAGCGCAGTACATGGAAAGTGCAAATTTACAACATGGTAAATTCACCAAACAACACAAGATCAGTGCTGCAGACTATTGAAAATATGATTTATTTCTCTTCATTTAACCAAAATCTGTCAACATAGACAATTACAACAAAACATGTCCGACTCCCAACACTGCAAACCCAGAAAATAGACAAATTAAAATACTGTACTACCAGTACAGGTTAAAAGTACTGTAAAGTAAAAGATCTGGCCAGAGATTTTCATCAACATCACAGGCAATATCCTCATTGGCAAGAAAACGTGGGAAGAATCGTGTTGAATGACGGATTTGTCCTTGCGCAGCTGCGGCATCAATTTGATCACAAGCCTCTTCCATGGCCTGAATGTGGGGCACCTGAGCCTGGGCCTTCCGTTTTGGTTGAAAGCAGGAGAACTCACCTGCTGCATTTTTGTAGAGCTCAAACCTGATTGGTGTGTCTAAAATAAAGCAATCATGTGTTCTCACATCGGATGTGTGTGTTTAATCAACTGGCTCATGGTTATGGTGATTTGTCAGTCAGTGCTTTGGAATTGCAAGCAAAAGACATTGTGATATACTTCTGTGTCTAAGGTATACACATTTGTCTTGCAAATCACTGTGTGTATTGTTCTGCAAAAAGTGTGAGGCTGACATAGTGGTGAGAATCTAGTCCAACGTTTTGCTCCTTGAGTATAAGGTGTTGATAATTATGTGATTCTTTTGTTTTTGTTTTCAGTGTTTATGCAATCATAAAAACTGTAATTCTAAAACAGAAAGAACGCTGTAATGCAGCTACAAATGCAGATGTGTGTGTGTTTGTGTTCTAGCATTTGTTACAGTGTAAAGCCCAATTCTTCTAACATACTGTATAATATGTTGTGAGGACCCACTGCTCCTAATGGGACCCAAAGCCTGAAACTGAAAAGAAGAACTGCTGTTTTTGGGTTAGGGTTTAGGTTTAGGACTAAGGTGTGTGTGTGTGTGTGTGTGTGTGTGTGTGTGTGTGTGTGTGTGTGTGTGTGTGTGTGTGTGTGATGTGCCTTCAGGCCTTCAGTGCAACTGTTACCTACAAAATATCAATGTCTACATTTCAGTACAAACCAGCCATCAAAATGCTAGACAAAACTCCCTGTAGGCTAACGTGAACTGACATAAATCTGTCTTCTTTAGGATTACTAGCCTCACTTTTGGCTTCCTCATCATCAAATGTGCTGGAGAACAAAAGAGAAATCTAAGAGGAAAAGAATGAGAGAAGGTGATTTTCAGAAGAGTAGGAAGGAAAGCAGCAAGGGACTCAACTATTCATCTGTCTCTAATCCAGCATCTGAGTCCCTTCCCTGTCCGATGGTATTCCAGTTTCCCCTGTTTCACTTTTACATGCTTCTTTGTTTGGTAAAGTTAAATCTCTTCATTTCACTGTTCCCTGGATTGCTTTTTATCTTTTCTTTGTCTGTCTTTCCCCTGCTCCTCATCCCAACAGCCTTTCTCCCCCACCCCCAACACACCTTCCCACCATTACTGACAGCCAACTCTCTCTTATGGAAAATAGGAAACATTGGGGAGACTGGGACCTACCAGGTGTGTGTTTATTTGTAGATAGTAGATGTAAGCCTTACGCTCTAATATTTTAGCATTTCAGCAAACAAACTGATTTTACACTTATATAGTCTGGATTCATCCAGATGGATGGATAATTTCAGTGAAAGAAGGCTGGTGTGAGAGATGGAAGGATTTTTGTAGGAGGCAGCTGGCAGTGGCATCACTCACTGGAGGAATGGATGGGGGCTAAAATATGTACTCCTTCCAGCAGAGGGAAAATTTGTTTTAGCAGAGGAGTTTCTGTGTGGCTGGCTCTCCAGCTGGACAAACCTTTCCTCTTATTTCTTTTATTTTTATTTTTTGGAACAACCTCTAGATGGCTCAAGGGGCACTCCAGTTTCCTCATGTGTTATTGAAAGTTAAGCAGCTAATGTGGTTTGAAAATCGTCTTTTGGGACCTTCTTTTATTCATTTACCCTGTCTGATGCTGACTGATTCACTGGAGTTAAGCGAAATCTGTAGAAAGAACAGTGTCTTTTAAACTGTTGGCAATGCAATATGCAAATATACCATTTTACCACAGGCTAATACTCAGATTAGGTGCTTTAAAATCTGTAAAATCTGACTGTGAGTTGCTCCCCAAACTGAATCAGGTTTTTGAGTCACTGAGTGTCATGATCTGCCTGTGTTTGGGGTTTTGAGTTTGAGTTCCTAGTTCGGTTCCTCTTACATTCTTTAGTTTGCTGTTATCTCATTTCATGTTAGATTCATTCTGTTGTTTAGGTGTTACTTAACAGGTTAGATGTGTTGGTTTATATTTTCCTTATAGATCTGGTTCCCCCTTGTTGATGTTCCTTAGTTAGTTTCATTGTTTACTTGCTTCTGTTCATTTAAGTGTTTTTCTGTTACCTCTCGGCACTCACTGCTCATTTGTGCTATTTAGTTACTCTCCCTCAGTATTATTTAGTCGCCCAGATTTATGTTCCTGCCTGTTGATCACCATTGTGCTTTTTGTAAGCCTGGCTTAAATATTTATTATTAAAACAATTTTCTACTCAGCATTATGCTCCTCGGTTCTGCTCTGCACATAGGTCTAACACAACTTCAGCACAATGTGACACTGAGTCAGTGATCCTGAGTGTCACACAAGTTCCACTCATTGCTGTTCCCACTGATTCATACTGCTACAACCACTGATTAAAGATGGAAAACATTATTTTTTGTAAAGAAAGAGACAGATCAACAACTCCTAAAGGGAGTTTTGTTTTCCTTCAGAATAACAAAAAAAAAAAAAACATTAATGCATATTCGTGGTCTAATGTTTTTGAAACATCTGTCAAAAAACAAATTAATTAGTAATGTCAATTATTAAGGCACTGGAACTCAGATGTGTTTAGTGAGGACACTAATCACAGGTAGAAACCTCACTAGTTAAGTTTCCTTGGAACACCCAGTGGAACTGGTCAGACAGTTTTTATTCAATCTACATTGTGATGCAAATATCACTTGAATGGCGAATCATTGTTTCACCACGGGTAAAATGGAGTTTAAAGTAAGATTGATTTGTGTGATATCAGATCAGGAAAGGTAAGCAACTAACAGATATAGAAGTGGAAGAGTGAGTGAGTAAGTTGATGTACTGGAAATGAGTTAAGGATTTGTTGTGCAGGACTGAGTCACTGAGTCAGTGATTCTTCTGTTGTGTGAGTGCTGCTGAGCAACTCCTTTATTCACAGCTTTGCAGGGAGGGAAAACAGTGAGTTGGGTTGCTTTTCTGCTTGCTCTCATCAGGGTTATCTAACTACAGAATTTGTTTCCTGCAATTCACTAAAAGGGGGGGCTGGGGATTAAATTACATATTTCTGTTGTAGATAGTGTGTTTAGAAATCAGAATTTTAAACATGTTCCCTCATAGAGTTTCTCTAACTTGGCATCCCACTGTGCCGAGTGGGTAGACTAAGTCAAAAACTTGCACACACACCCTGCATCACCACAAGTTATGTTAGCCCTCGAACACACATGTAAATTTTGTCCAGGAGCACTGCATTGACTGCTGAGTTACAACTGTGAAATTAGCCTAAACAAACACTGCAAATCCCTTTGTGTGGGTGGAAAGAGGAAATAATGCAGAAGCATAAAATTATATGAAGCTCTGCTTTTTAACTTACCACCATCTGTAAAAAATTTTATTCTAAATTACAATGATGATCACTGCAACCCCAGCATGAACAAGATTGTTAAAAGATATCGTTTTTTTACATGAAACCCAGGTGCCAGTGAGAGCAATGACAGTTATGTCACTGAACTAAGACTGTTAACAAAAACATGAACCTTTGGGAGATTCACTCATTTGGGATAGGATTGTTTGCGGTGGTAACAATACAAGCATGAGAGAAAGATTGCTTCGTGAGAAAAAAACCTCACACTCCACACGTTTGCAGCTGTGCAGAGTCACTAGGGTGTTTTTTTTTTTCGCTAGGCTTTTAAAGGAGAATGTGAAAACCATCACCTGATCTATGGTGGACACAGTGCACGTTGTGCAAGGATCATTGTACCACTTTAGAGGCAGCGATACAGTACAGTTTTAATTTTGTGGGAAAACATATAAGAATCGGAAGGAGGACCGTCTGGTGTTTGGGTAAGTGTGCAAAGTTTGGCACAAAGAACCATTCTGCAGCCAGATGCAAAACAAAATCTGACCAGAAAAGACAGAAAAATGTGAATAGAATAACAGCAGAATATGTGAGTGATGAGTACGAGAATATCTCCTGTTTTATAGCAACAGAGATAATGGATGTTGTAGGGACAAACTTAGCTGGAGATGAGGGAATGAAAGATGAAAACAAAGTGGACGGAGTTTCAAAAGACTCAGCCCCTTTATGGGGACATGTTGTTCAGCAAAAACAGAGTTGAGTTCCAGATAGACTGTGCTGCCAGTTGCAAAATCATCCCAATTATCCTGGTGAACACAGACATAAAGTGTACTAGTCGTGTACAACAAAAACAAGCTAAGGCCAATAGTGAAGGGTAAAGTCAAAGTAAGAAACCCAAGAACTCACAATCAATATCTCTTACAGCTCAAAGTGGTAAATGCAGATAGAGCAGTACCTTTTCCTGGTAGGAGGTAGATAGCACAGTAAACCCAGTGCATTTACAAAGAGGCAGGTTCCAGTGGCTAAACTGAAATTGCTGAAAGAAGAGCTACGAGACCAGCAACACAGAGGTATGATCACATCTGTGGAATGCAGTATAGACTGGATTAGTGCCATGGTTGTTGTACAAAAACAGAATGACAAGCCGCAAGTATGATAAAAAATCCTTGAACAAAGCCCTAAGGCACAGTTATTTTACATTGCAACCATTGAGTACATTCTGCCAGACTTGTTGAAAGCTAAGGTGTTTACAGTGTGTGACATAAAGAATGGATTTTGGCATGTGTAGCTGGAGGAGTCGTCTATCTATTTGACATTTGCCACTCCATTTGGTTGGTATAGATGTGAAAACTAGCACAAGCATTGGACAATGGTCCTGGACTGTATATAATGGCAGAAGAAACTGATCACAACCATTTCTTGACAAATGCAATAATCTAAAACTAAATGCAGACAAATTTAGACTGAAACAGAAGGGGACTGCATACATCGGGCATTGCCGCACTGTGGGTGGACTCAAACCAGATCAAGAAAATTATATTATTAATTATTATATATACTTATAATAATATATATATAATATAATAATGGTTAATTATTATATTATTATAACCTCACATTACATTACAAAGCGGTGCTTCAGACACAAGTTTGGGTGCAGCACTAATGCAAATGGAGAAGCCAGTTGCCTTTGCTAGCAGAACACAAACAAAAACAGAATGTGGCTATGCAAAGATCAAAAAGGAGTTTCTAGCAATGGTTGTCGGTATGGAAAGATTTCATCAGTATACATATGGCCACAAATTTACTGTTCAGAGTGATCAAAAGGTATTAGAAAACATGGTACAAAAACTCCAATTGGGCACACCCAAAACGCTACAGGGTATGATGTAGGATGTAGAATGTACAATGTAGAAATTGTGTATGTGCCAGGAACAGATTTGGTACTAGCAGACACCCTTAGCCGATCCTATCTGCCAGAGTACACCTGTGGAAGCTCAATTAGAGACAGCTAACATGGTGCAACACTTACCAGTCGCATCAGACAGACTACATGTCATTAGAGCAGCAACAAAAAAGGACAGAACATTCTAAGTTGTCATTAACACAATGACTCAAGGATGGCCCAATGACATGCTACAGGTACTGTGGGAAATCAGGCCTTACATTTCATCCCAAGATGAACTGAGCCACCACCTCTTGAAGCTCATCAACAGAATGCCAAGAGTGTGCGGAGCAGTAATCAAAGCAAAAGGTGGCTACTTTGAAGAACCTAGAATATAAGACATATTTTCAGTTGTTTCACACTTTTTTGTTCAGGATATAATTCTACATGTGTTAATTCATAGTTTTGATGCCTTCATTGTGAAGCTACAATATTAATAGTCATGAAAATAATGAATGAGAAGGTGTGTCCAAACTTTTGGTCTGTACTGTATGTGCATATATGTAACGCTAGTGGACTAAGCATGTTGACTAAGGCTTCACTATGTTATAAATTATTAATAATTAGCAGCATCAAAAACCGGTTCTTAATGGAGCTTGGGATGTAAATGAAGACATAAACTAAATATAAGATTTTAAATTGAAAATATATTAATATTAAAATCAACTAAGAACAACATCAATAGTTAGGAGAAAACAGAAATAAACAATAAGCAATGACAACAAATAATAATTAATGAAGGTTTTGTACTGTCCAGTCCTGCTATTCAACCTTCATAAATCCCAAGATCAATAAATTGGGATCTGTCCAAACAGGGGAAAAACAATTGTCCAAAATCCCAAAATAAAATGGAGGGGAAAAAAATAAAGTCCTGAAATAATTATATAAGGAGTGAAAGAAATCCACGCACTACAGAGAAAGGAAAAACAGTTTAGTTTAGTCCTACCATGAAGATAGCAAAAGGTAGCTTGCCATCTTGAATTCACTCTCTTCCTTTTCAGTCCATAGAAAGAACCTGACATAAAATGGTCAAAAACACAAATTAGTATTTCATTTATCTATGTAACTGTTATCTATTTACCTGCCAACCATTAGCATTGTTTAACAGTTCACAAATATAAACATACATGTTAAGTTAAATGAATCAATACATCAGAATTTTTTGTTATAATTAATCGATTTAATCACATTCAATAAATTAAACACAATATCTAATCAAAGTCATTAAGTTCAAAACATTTTGTTCAAAGATACATTAAAAAATTCATTAAGTTCAAAAATATCAGATAAAATGTATTCATTCATTAACCATGCAGTAAGTTCATTAAATTCATTAAGTTCGTCTAAATTATCATTTAAGTACTTATGAAAATACTCAAGCAAAATCAAAATAGGTGTTGCGCAACAATCAACGTAGCTACATTCAATTTGGTTTCTCTAAACAAGCTGCGGCTTTTACTTGAATCAGGAAAAGTTCTAAAATAATAGTAATACCCAACAAAATTATCACAACTAATAACATAGCTTAATAGTTTAAGGTATTAACAAAAATTCGGCTTATAAAACAAGTCCAATTACCTTTAACCTTTATGACGAAGGGTCTTATTTGGTTAAACATTAAGCATGAGCGGCAGCTAAAATTAGCCGCTAATGCTATGGAGTTGCGAATGATGGCAATAATTATTAAACTCACTTAAAACACACACTACATGATTGCCACCAACATAAACACTAAAGCAAACGATTCACTGCTGAAATAGTACTGCACCTCAGGTATTTTTCCTTGCTACAGAAATTGTTTGGAGAAGCTCATGCTGCAGACACAGAAGAAAAGTAGCAGAGGAAATGAGGTCACCCAGGAGGAAAAAAGATCTGCCACAATAAGGTGTCTTTATAGACGGGTTACAGGCTCCCCCCTTGAACTAATGTATGACCCCATACATGCAGCTGGCTAACAGCGGATTATTTGTTCACAGTAAGGAGCAGGAAAAGTGTCCTCTTTGAGTTCAGTAACAGAGGTGAATACACTGCTCAGCCCGTGGAACATGGACTGAATACTATGCATGAAAGGATTCCCGAGTTTTGAATACTGCAGGCGGTCAGGTGGCTTGCGTATTCGAGCTGGATGTCGTGCTGGTGTTTCTGACTTCGAGCTGTATGGTTCCGCTTCAGAGGTTGAGTCTGGTTCAAGAGCTACGTTGGCTGGCTCTGAAGGGTCTAGATCAGAGAAAATGTTTCCTTCAGGCTTCAGATCAACAGTCTCTGAACCAGCAGTTTCCGATTCAAGTCTTTCACCAACAAGTTCTGGTTGAAATTCTGGTTCTTAAGCCTCACTTCATTGTCCTGCATCTCCTGTTCAAGAGTGTCCTGTCTCTGCTGGCTACACAGAAGTACAGTTTGTTCACTTGGAAGAACTGGGGGTGTGTAGGTAGGTAGGGTGATGAATGTGGTAAATTTAGTAGGCTCTGACATTAAAGACACAGGTAACTCTGGTAAGTTTACATCATCTTCTGACAGGACCTCCTCACTATCAGAAAGGTTTGGATTCACTGGAGTTAATCAAGTTACTGGCTGTTTTTTTTTCTCTCTTCTTGGTTCTGAAAATGAGACTTGAAGATAGCCACAAGGCAATAAAAGGTCCCTTTGCAGTGTCCTGACAGGACAATCTTTATTCTCAGGCTCAACGGTGTAAACTGGAAGAGCGCCGGCTCTCTTCACAATGATGTATACATTTGACTCCCATCGGTCTGCAAGTTTATGCTTTCCTCTGAGTCTCACATTTCTAACTAGGACTCTGTCACCCACGGATAATTCTGAAGCTGTGATGTGTTTTTCATACCTCTGCTTGTTTTTGCCCATCAAATTTTCAGAGTTCCCTGTGGCGATACAGTAGCTTTCTTCAAGGTGAGATTTTAGCTTCGCCGTTTCCCTTTCTACAGGTAGACCAAACATCAACTCATAAGGGGTATAACCAATTACATCGTTTCTAGTACAGTTATAGGCATGTAATAATGGTTTAACAAAGTCTTTCCAGGGTGTCTTGTATTACTCTTTTAGTGTTCCCAACATGTACAGAAGTGTTTGATTGAAGCGTTCAACAGAATTTCCATGAGGTTGGTGGTTCGGGTCTTACTGATCCCCATTAGTTGACAGAGCTCCCAAATAATGTGTGACTCAGGGTGTATTCACACCAGGAAAGTCCTTTGGTCCGCTTGTTTGGTCCGGACCAAAAGCAAACTTTATTTTTTTCATTTGGTGCGGTTTGTTTTCACATTGAACTTTTTGCAAGTGAACTATTACTTGTAAACAAAGCCACGCGGGTGACCATCATTGTTCCCATTGGACAGAAATGACGGGGGCGGGACAGAGCACAGACATGGAAATTTAGGAAACCAGCTGTAGACGTGCTGCGTGCAGCACCTCTGTTCTGCATATTTGTGCTGTTATTACAGCTACAATATTATTGTGAGAGTCAAGAGCAGCTCATTAAACACAGACTTTGAGACGTTCCATTTATAATTTTGGAATGGTTGACATCTGCTGACATCCGTGGCAAGAAAAATCTGGATCTAACAAATTCAAGACCGACACTCCTCAGGAAAAACAAGCTGGTAGGATTTCTTACCTCCAACACTCCTCTTCCTGAGAAGAATATTCTTGTGTAGCTCCAAGTGTGTCAATTCTTGCAGGAGTAAAGGTAAGTCGGGAAGCTCTTTCCTCAGAGAAGTGGTTGGCGTTTCTCCTCATTCCAGCTTGGCGATGATGTGTTGAATGACTGGATCAGTCCGTTGTTTGGCAGCAATCTCTGCATCAGAGAAGGAATGGAGGACAGAAGATACAAATTGCAGATCATCCACAAAACTGTATGGCAGATTGTCCATATCAGTGGAGAGAGTTTGAACAAGAGCAGCCACCACATGATATTCTCCCTCTTTTCTAGACATCAAATCCTCTACCACATCTCCATGTGGACGTCAAGAGAGACCATCCACATCAGCATTTTGTTTTCCAGCCCTGTAAATAATCCGGTATGAAAAGTGGACAAAGCGGAAAGACACCTGTAGCTAGTTGCATCCAACTTGGCAGAGGTCAACTGATTCGTCAAAGGATTACTATCTGTCATTACAGTAAACTCTGTGTCTGCTTTCACAGCATGACAGACCCCTTCTGGCATACGCTACAACTCTGTTTCTCCCCTCATGCTCCTGGTACAACATTGCACCTAAACCAGTTGAGATGGCATCAGTGTGGAGGATGTAAGGTTTGCAGGTCTCAGCAAAGACAAGTACAGGAGCTGAAGTGAGTTTTTGGATAATCTACTCAAAGGCTTGTAGACGTTCAGATGTCCAACGGCCACTGAATGGTTCTTTTGGGTTTAGGCACTGCTGAGGTGTTTTAACCCCCTTTAATTTATTTTGGTTAGGTGGATACCCTGATGTTAACTCATTCAGAAGTTTTACAATTGTTGAATATCCCTCCACAAACCAATGGTAATATCCTGCAAAACCAAGAAATGGCCGAAGTTCTTTAAGATTGCGTGGTACAGGCCAAGTTTTGAGGGTAGAAATCTCCTCTGGGTCTACACCATTTTTTGACACCACATGAAAGAAAACGCACTTTTCCACAGACACCTTCAGACCATACTCCTTCAATCGATGAAGCACTTTCATTAATCGCTTTTTGTGCTCTTCCATTGTTGGAGCGAATACAATCAGGTCATCAAACAAGTACCGCTTTCAAGTTCACGCTTCCCATGCATTTCTCCATGAGACATTGGAATGTGCTGGGCCCGTTCGTTACTCCCTGTGGAATGCGATTAAGCTCCCAAAATCCCAACGGCCAGACAAAAGCAGTTATGTTCTTGTTCGACTCCTCCATCTCAATTTTATAGTAGCCGGATATCAGTTTCAAAACAGAGAATCACTCTGATCCAGACAGGGCTGCATAGGCATCTTCCAGTTTGGGCAAAGCGTAAGCATGTTTAATGGTCTGTGTATTTAACTTTCTGTAGTCGATACAAAGCCTTATACTGCCATTCTTCTTGCGCACTACAACAATTGGGGAAGCAAAAGGTGAGTCAGACTCCCGTATTACACCAGCTTCAAGATGTTCTTGGATGTGCTGCCGTACAGCCTTAAGGTCCTGGGGATGGATAGGTCTGATTTATTTGCTTGAAGGTGTAGGATCGGAAAGCTTGATCTGGTGCCTAACCTTGTCAGTACAACCAGAATCAAGGTCATGCTTTGCAAAGACTTCCGAGATGCTGTCGAGTTTGGCGGTAACACGATGTTTCCATTCGGGTGTCAGGGGCGAATAGCTAAAATTCTAGTTCAGTTTGCTCTCTGATGGCTTTGTAGACCTGACAGATTGATGAATGTTTTGCTCTTTGTGCAGAATGGATTGAAAAGCACTTATCTCTGCGATTTCAGCTCTGGCAGGAATCACTATGTCGTGATCATATTCTTTGGTAACTATAAGACAGACAACAGGTGTGGAATGAGGGGAGTTAAACAAGGCAAGACTTTACCATCAACCCACCAGGCAAGGAGAAAGCAGATGGATGCTGTATGACTACTGCCTTTTCAACCTGCAAGGATAGAGCAATGACCAAACCCTCCAGTACTTGGGTCATCCCAGCAGGGATGGTTTGTGGACTGCTGGCCTGCATTTTTAGGATGCCGTGATGGTCTTCAGCAGTGAGCTTGTGTCTGAGTTCTAAAATTTTTAACACTGCTCTCGATCCACATGACACTGGATTGAATTCAGAATGATGGTTTTCCAAATATTTGCTGTAGACAACATCTAGTGTATTTGTTCCAACAAGGACAGAGGGCTGAAAAGATCAGAAGTCGGGGACCACTTAAGGGTGTCTACATCTCTCCCAGGAACTCTTTGAGAAATGTCATGTTAAGTTCCACATATCCCAGATAGGGTACACACTGTCCATCAGCACCTTCAACCTCCAGAAGGTTTTTTAATGTGTTGATCTCGTGGTCTTGCAGGTGTTATAGAAGGAATGTGTGACAGTAGTGACTTGAGAACCTGAATCAAAAAGACAGTGCAAATCCTTTCCTTCGATTTTAACTTGTCCGGTGCTCTTTGCTGTCTGAATGACCACAGGAGCATGATCTTTGCATTTGTAACTTGGCGCGATGTTTGGAGGAAGGAATATGCTTCTTCATTAACCTTTCTTTCACCATCTACCTGTCCTCCTCAGGTCTTAACAGAAGCAAGAGCTCAGAAAATGACGGTGGTTCATCCTTTTTTTGTTCTAACCTCAACTTTTTTACGACCGAATTATCCTAGTATCCTCTGCAAAGTTGTTTTAAAAGGTATTTATCCATTTCAGTAGGTGGAAGCCCACCAAAGCTCACTACCTTGTTCAATGTTGACTGCAATGTCTGTAGATAGGAGGATGGTTGCTCTCCATAATCCTGCAGTATGTTAAGAAACTGAAGTTCTTCTCCATCTTGTACTGCACCAAATGCTGAATCAAGCACCTACAAGAGAGCTGTTGGAAAAGAGTTAGGCCCAAGGCCTTTGATCAGGTCAGCAGCTGGGGGAAGAAAACTCCATCATCCGTCTGGTGATGTGGAGTGGAGATAAACTTGGATCAGCACACAGAAGATCAATGTGGGAATGCCAGGAGTCATAATCTGCTTCATAAGTCGGTTTTGAAACTTTCAAAAAAACAAAGATTAAAAAAAAAAGATCCGCCACCATAAGGTGTCTTTATAGAACACAGGTTACATATACATTTCATTATATGTGCACAATGCTAATCATCGAGGAAAGTAGATTTGTGTGTGCAGACTGTTATACTACTCCAGAAGGCCTTCTGCTTCCAGGCTATTGGGGTCATTAAGCCATTAGTAGTTAAATAAATGTAGTAAATGTGATTCTTCCTGTTTTCTGTGTAAGTGCACTGTTTATTGCTTGTTTATTGGAACAAAATGTTCCAGTATTGTCAGTGTTAGAGTCACTTTTGCCACCTATACATTCAGTTAATGACAGTTTAGGATTTAAAAAGATGTTCCGAATCAAGTTCTCTTTTTTTCTTTATTTTACTGATTAGATTAATTCCTCCTTTTAAATGTTGCTGATTACAAAAACAAGTCTGACTTTTGCTGGGTCCCAGCCATGGGATGAAACAAGGACTGAACTACACTAAGAAAGGGACTAGTTAATACTCTGAATCTCAAAATGCACAGCATTAACCCATCCTCCCGCACAGTTCCCAGGAAGGAAGAGTCACAGCTGCAATCCTCTTGACCTCATGCATCTTCAAACTCTAGCACACAGCAGAGTGCTTTCTCTTTACCCACAACCCTCAACAGGTTGCATTGGGGAGGAAACACACATGGATGTCTGGGTCTCGCTGGCCAAGACAAAGACTGCATCTTTGGTTCCAAAGTACGGTCTGCTGTATGTGTACCCAGTGACTGTAACCTACGCAAGAATAAGACTAGTCGGCTTCTGTCTGAGATTCTGTTCTGCAGAATCTGAGTCAAAGATTTCCCATGGTGTCCCTAACGAAATGGTTTTTACCTCCACTGCCCTGAGAAAAGACAGCATAGAAACCACAGTCCCGCATGCCTCCTCGTGTGCGCCTTTCCAAGCAGAAGCTTCCCCTTGCCAGCCTCTACTGAGAGTGGCTGCCATGGCTTTTTTGTCCATCGGACCCGCTGAACTCACTGCCCCCATCGGACATCCACCTGTTCTTTAGAATGGTTGATGTAAGAGGTTGTCTGGACAGAGAAAATTGATTTAAGGTAAAACAATTTAAAAGTTGGTTATTCTCATTGTCTTTGATTTTCTTTGGGGTCTTTTAGCCCTGATGCTTTTTGTTTTGGGTTGGCTGAACCGCTAATCACAGTATGACTGCCATCAACACGACCATCTTGTCAGTGCATACATGCTTTTCCACCACCATCTCAACTCCATTTATAATGTATTTCACTGTAAGGGCTAATTCTGCAAACATTAGAAATCAATTGTCCTAAAAGGTCACTGATTTGTAATCCAGCAAATCATACTTTTAAATATCAGTCAGTCAGTCATTTTTTACCGCTTATTCCATAGTGGGTCACAGGGGGGCTGGTGCCTATCTCCAGCAGTCTATGGGCGAGAGGCAGGGTACACCCTGGACAGGTCGCCAGTCCATCGCAGGGCAACACACAAACAACCACACACACACTCATTCATACACCTAAGGGTAATTTAGAGAGACCAATTAACCTAACAGGCATGTCTTTGGACTGTGGGAGGAAGCCGGAGTACCTGGTGAGAACCCACGCATGCATGGGGAGAACATGCAAACTCCATGCAGAAAGACCCCAGGGCGGGAATTGAACCCAGGACCTTCTTGCTGCAAGGCAACAGTGCTACCAACTGTGCCACCGTGCAGCCCACTTTTAAATATTATTTTAAGAAAAAAAAAAAAGAAACTTTTAAATATTATTTTCTTAAAATAATATATTTTCTTTTGATTTGCATTGTAAACTGATCGTTTGAACCCATAGAAATGATTGTTCTTTCTTAGTTTTAAAGCTAATTCAGCCTAGTTTTAAATTCCTCGAAACAAACCTTGGTTCTTAAACAAGCATCTTTACACACTGAACTGACACCACACCTCACCAGGAAGGTTTTCATAAAACAATAACTGACAAAGACTGAGAGCTGATTAGTTATGAGTTCCTGATAATCAGGTGGTGCCGCAAACCTGGTAATTCTGATCTAAATTACCAACTTTGTTAATAATTGCCTTTTGCACCTTTTAATAGTTATTCATAGCCAAGCCAAACAATCATTGCACAACACTGTTTTCAAGCAGTAAATTAGGTAATTTGAATCGGTTTATAACGTTTGAACAGCATTTTGTCTGTTTCCTACTGTTCACGAACACACACACAAGCACACACACACACACACACATGCTCAAAGTGCCGATAACTAATGACAGGAGATACATGGGCATGTCAAAGATAATATATTGAGCAGCCGCAACAAGGTAATCTAAATCTAACGGATACACTTTTTTTAGAGACTTTAAAGGGCAGAATATAGTTGGATGTACTGTTAGTAGCCCTCTGTCCACAGCTTCATAGTCAAGCTTACTAATTTTCTATATTTCTGGTTACAAATTCCTACATTTCCCGCACTTTTTGTCATGGCGTCATTGGACAAGGAGGCAGAACTAAACTCGCCATGTAGCTTTAGAAAAAAAAAAAGAAATGAAGGTGGTGATATAGGCCATTAAACCACAAAAAGGATGAAGAAGAGGAATACAGCTGTCAGAGTGAGGCACAGAGTGGCCATGACGCAGCTGTATTCCTCTTCTTCGTGAGAAAGGATTGTCCCATCAGTTGGTATATGTAATGTAAGCAAACTGACCCCAAGTTTACCCAAACTAGGAACTAGCCAGCTGTCCATTATTATTTTTTTGTCAATTTAAATCAACAATGCATTTTGTGCAGTTGTAAACGGTAATGTCTGAATCTATAGTTTGAGGAGTGGTGGTGAGGAAACAATGGTTTGGTAACTGTTAACATCTAACTGTGAAATTAAAGATTCTGTTTAACCTCAGCCTTTTCCTTTGCAGAAAAGAATCCAAAGTTTATCTCACTCCAAAACGTTTCCAACACCATTCAAAACTCAGCCTAAAGTAAGTTAATATGAGGGATGTTCCTTTAATTGTAAGGAGTCTCTTTCAAAAATAAAAAGCTGATTCTGAGTCCTAGTCTAAAAGAATATTTTTTTTTTCTTAAAAGGCAAAACTAAAGTTGCACCTCAGCAGCTCAGCATCATCTTCCTATGTCTAGATACTCCTTTCACTTCCCTTCTGGACTGATATGGTTAAAAAATACGCTCTGTCAGCCACTGCCATGTTAGCAGGTTGTTTCCTTGCTAACAAGGTGAGTCAGTGGAGCAAATGAGGGAGTGAGAGCTAGGGTAATACAATCAAGAGGAGACACAGGTGTTGTGGAATTTTCCTATCAAAGTGGGTAGAAGTTGACTCGCGACAAGAGAAAATCCGGACTTTGTCTTTATAAGTTTTATTCAAAGGCATGCAGCGTTTGAATGATTGTCACCGAGCAAGTCAGTTGAGCAGAGCTCCGAACGCCATTTACACACAGTATTTATACCCGAACATGACAGTGTTATCTCAACTTCAAAGAGTTTGTGTTTTACGACCCTAGACCCTTCTCGGGTTAAGAGGTGACAAGGTTACCAAGGAACAACCATCTACTCTCCCCAACACATCATCCTAACTGTGGGTTTTAACCATTAAACTTCTGATAATGGCTGTTACAGCTTCCTCCACTAACACAGATGTTCACAGGAGTGAGGTAACCCAGAGGTCATACACTGTGGAATGCTTACTGCAAGAATTTCCATCACACTCCTTTCTTCTGATTACAAGATAATCACAACTAAAGGAAAATTCTTCAAAACCATCACCCCTCTCAGCTAACAGATAATCCAAAGCTATTCTAGTTTGCAAACTCATCGTTCTAATAGCTTAGGCTGATTGAAGTATAAGTTGTGACAGTAGGTAGTAAGTGAGCTCGATAACATACTCCAGACCAAGTAGCAGGCAGATACAGATATGATCTATTTCCACACATCCAACCCATGTTCTGAGGACATGAGTACCCATCTCATAAAGGAAAAGTAACAAAAACCCTGGTTAATTTACCTGCCTGGCCATACAACTAACCTCCATCCGGTAAGGCTGTAAGATTAAGAGTCAACACAAAGGGATCTGGAGCCAAAGATTCTGAAATAGTATAAGGATCAGTTCTGACAGGAAATGACTCAAATTTATGTCTGTTGATTAAAGCACATAAAACACATATAATAGCTTCGCAACCTACTGTCTTCCCAAGGAAATAAGGTGTACTTTCCTCCTGTGTAATACAAATATCTGGACCTTTAATCGGATTTCTATTACCCCTAATTCTATAAAGAGTTCCTGTAGACGCACACGTTAAATTAGTCTCACTAGAAAATTTACTGACATTTCTGCTTTCCCTAACACTATAATTCCTCACAGTTTTGATGCATCAGTTGCCATCAAACATTATCAGTATGATCATAGTAGTCAGGAAAGTGATGAATCTCTCTTCGAATCCGCTGATGAGTATTATTAGCATAATTCTTCAGATTAGCCTTACATTATCTTTGCTGTACCTTTTCCCAAATGAACACAAGAGTTATAAAAATACTTGCAATACCAATCATTAGCATCAGAACAGACCATCTTCCATTTAACTGCATCGTGACCTTGAAGTGGAATGTCCTTTCTTCTGGTACTAAAAGCAAACATTTTCTTTTTCAAAGAAAACTAATTATAAACACAACTTAAAAAATAAAAATCCTGCTGTCTCTCCTGAGTGGCTTCAAGCTGCCCTGTTACCAGTCTGGTACAGATGGGTGGTCGTAGGAAGCTCCTCTAGAAATATATTTAGAAACAGGAATTCTAACCTGCTGGATGTTAGGCTCCCATAGTCCAACTAAACAACAGTGGAAATGAACACATTCAAATTTGTAATAATACCATAATGATAGATATCAAGCAATAACCATGAAAGTTAGATAAAAGCATCCGAGATTTCCTCCTCAGAGTCAGTCTCGCTGTCAAAGTGGGAGAAAAGAATTTGGCTGACCCTCGCTGTCCAGGCAAAGGAGCCCTAGTAACCACCAAATATTAAGAAATTAAGGAGAATAAGCATCATGGCGCATGTTTGACTGTCTCTCTGTTGCAGACGTCGCCAGTCCATCATCCAGAGAAAGGTTATGTGCAATGTGTAGAGGTCTTCCCTGTATGTTTCCTATGTCCTATCTCTCACTGTGGTGTGTGTGCAGTGAGGCAAATGACCTTATGATTTCTAACTTTCAGGCAATGCGATGGCCTTAAGTAGATTCTGAAATAACGTTGCACTGCCCAAGGGATTATTGTGCACTTGTAAGAACAGTGTTCTTCAACCACCTCTTCAATCACTCGCCAGTGATCAGCTTACAGTTCTTTGTCTTGTGGTGGTCCGCTGTCCTCACACCTTTCAGGCCGTGGATGATCCAGTTGGAAGATGACTTGTCCTGGAAGCCAGATGACGCTGGAGGAGCTGGAGCTTTCCTGCAGCTTTCCTGGGTGTCTAGTAGGATCTGATATGGGCCATTCCAGCCCCAGACTTCCTGTGTTTTCTCCTAAATTCTCTGACCAGAATCCAGTCGCCAGGAATAAAGGACTGGAGGGTGGAAGTGGCTGTTTCTGGTAATGCAGCCTTCACCGTCTGTGAAACTTGAGAAAACACAGTGGACAGGTTTTGACAGTAAAACAACATCCTATCTTCACACAAAGATGTGGAAGAAAATGATCTTGGCAATATCCCCATGTCCAAATTAGGAGACCTGCCACACAGCACTTCAATAGGACTGAGATTTGCCTGTGTCCTTTGTCTCAATCTCATATAAGTGAGAACAATAGGTATAGCCTTCACAACAATTGGCTAATTTTCAATTCAAAGTCCCATTCTCAAACCTAAGTGCTTAACTACATGAACTTCATCAAAACATCTAACAAAATCAAAAGAATTGATCTTCTGACTTCACCTGATATACTAGCAGTGACCATCAGCTAAATATTCTGAATATCAAAAATGTGACATGATGTTTGAGGAAGGCCTGATTACAGGTCAATACTTCATAGTTTCAGAATACCCAAAAAGAATTTCAAAAATGGTCTAATCTGTGGAGATGTAAAATTTCACAAAAGAATTAACACCATAATTTCAGAGAGGTTTTCAGAATGTGGTCTTAGGGAGCTATGCACCATTTATATAAACAAAGTACGTCTCCTTCGCATTGTCACTAAGTCCTCATTGGAGGTCTGAGCTACCCTTTTTCCCATGAGTGCTAAAACGTTTGGAACCTCATGTTGCTTTATTCTGACATTCCCCTCTTCTGGCGCCGAGTCCAACCCATGCGACAATCCAGCAAAAAGTTTGTACAAAAATGTTCTAGTAACCAAGATCACATTACATAGAACCAAATAAATGAATTCTGACATAACTATGTGTCACTATGAATTTAATGAAAGCAACATAAAGAAAATACAGATGTTTTTAACTGTAATTTAGTTCCATTAACAACAAAACACAAACTTTAATTAGTCAGTTCATCAATGTCTCACTTAGATATTAGTCACATATCATCCTGATTTGTCTTGTAAGAAGATGAGTATTAGATTAATGGACATATAATGTAATTCAGATGCATAAACCCTACAAATTCGAATTTAATAAATAATTCCCACCAAGTATAAAGTCATGACTCTTATTCTTTATCAAAAATATATTCCTTACTTTTGCATATCTTGAACTGTCAGCTAGCTTAATGGTACCAGGGAAACTTCCAATCTAATAAATCACCAATGATTCTGCATGCAAAACTAATTCTTCAAACTAGTTTAAACTATTTCATTAACCTTTTAATAGTAAAACACATAAATCTAAAAGTCATCCTACATCCCAAAAAAAAATTTTATTAAGGCAACAATCACTACAAGCATTTTGATTCTATTGTCTCTTAAACAGTGTTAAAACTCAGGAAGGGAGGTGCTGAGCGTTACCATGGGAGCAAAGGCATGAACCAACCTGGTAGGTGGGCGGAGTCAGGCAGAACTAACCTCTGATGGGCATTATGGGCGGACCCACAGTTTCTTCATTCCAACCCATCTTAGTGTACCTTAAACTGCAAAACTGTTAACATGCACCTACCTCAGAAACAAGCTGCTTCTTAACTCTCCTGAAAACGCAAAGTTTAATCAATCTGGGATTTAGAAACATTATTCTAAACATGGATTATTGTTTCATGCAACATATAAACATACATTCATTCCAACAAACACAAAGACAAAACATCAAAGACAAACAAATGGCCAAATTTGAAGCTTCAAGAATTCAAAGAAATTTTTAACAATCTCTTTTCAGAATATGTTTTCTCAACCATATCTTTTAATGCTATAATTGATCAATTTTGTTATGACAATCTTCAGGATCCTTTTTTAAAAATCAGTGCACATAGTCCAAAAAGATTTCAAAGTATTTAGAAGCACAGCAACAATTTTGTCTTAAATGAATCCAAATTTACTGATGCTGAAACCTTTTGCTAATTCTTTGTACTGTAACTCTGTAATAATAATAACTACTATCCTGAGAGTTATTGTTATAATTCTCTTTTTGTTTGGCTCAATTTGATCGCAGCTGTATTCTCTGCTCAGGTTAAATGCAAAGAAGTATTTTAATTTAATTCAATTCAAATTCAAAGATAGTTTATTGATCCCCGAGGGGAAATTAGAAAAGTCGGCATTGACATTCTTATGGTATACCCAAACTAAACAAAACTGCAGTGTTTGACTTAATCAGAAATTAAGATAAGAAGCTTGTCTCCAAACTGGACTTTTTCCCACATAGTGTTTAAAAAAAGAACAAACATCATTTTCTTTAATTTGGGCTATTTAAATTTTGAGAGTTGGGGAAAACGTATTACTAGAACCCCTCTTTTACAATCCAAATGCTGGTAAATGTTACAATATTTTATCTCTTATCCTAAAATTAAGGATTTTACTTGTCTTGATTCTGTTATAAAAATCCTAACCTTGGTTCCAAAACAAAACTCTTCAACCCCAATCTGTGTTCCTCAGAGTAGAAATTCTGAGTATTATTGCATTTCAAAGCCACCAAATGACTGGAACTCATCATTGGCTTAGATCTATTTTAATAGGTAATCGGTCTATCTTTAATTAAATATTATAATTTTATGGACCCAAAATCTATGGCTTACGGGATTCAGGAGTCCAGGAACCACAAGTTGAGTACTACTGCATTGAACAATGATGCCAACTTTCTGCAGAGATGGAAGGATTGGCTAAATATATTATTTCTGCTTGGACAATAATCAGATTTAAATTATTAGTTCACAGCTCCTAATTTACTGCAGATCATATTTGCTTCTAACACAGTTCATATGAAGCTTCAGACAAACATTATGCTGAAAAGCCAAAAACAAAACAAGCAAAAACCAGATCTGTTTTAAAATAAAGGAAAAGCATGCTTAAAAAACTTAGTACTGTGGTGGAAAATAACTCCACAGTTCTGAAGGCCTTTTCATGCAGTCTTTTAGGAAACATGAGATTAGTTTAACTTTTGTGTGGTACCACTGTCCAATCAGATTCTTTCTAAATAACCCAATTTTTCATTCTCATTTTAAAGGTTTGTTTTACCAAGGGAAATGTGTTTAACAAAACAAATTACTCTCAAAGTTTTAAAAGTTTTTAGCTGGTGATATCTCAGAAAAAAATGTTTTAAGACTCCTATGCAACACAGAACTGATTAAGTTTCTCTTTCCTTCTCCAAAGGGAGAAAAAAAAAACTAAAAACTGCAGAACCACACCTTTCATAGTTTTTGTCAGGACCTGATATAAGGTTCAGTGTAAATCAACACGCTGCATGAATCAGAAGAGGGAAGAAAAACCTAATATAACCTCATCCCAGCAGCTGCTGTGAAAAACAATGAATTTGTACTTTTCATAAGCGTCAGTTAGCACTTGCGGACAAAAACTGCACCAAACTGTAAATACTGTGTCAGAAACTGTATGAAGACCATCTGCAGTAGAACTAAGCCTGTTTTAATGAGGTCTCTACCCATTAGATTTATGGAATACAAACTCTGACAACAAAAAATAATACCTGAAGGAGAAACCCATCAGGTTTTACGCATGCAATGGGTTTTAAAAAAAATGCTCCTTCATGTGATCTGTCCTGAGAATAACATATAAACTTGGTTACTGCTGAGTTTTGGAGATGTTGTAACTTCCTCTGCTTTTAATAACTTTTAATAACTAGAATAATTGACCCTGAATATTCCACGATGAAAGAGAACTTGTTTCTCTAAAAGAATTAACTGGAAAGTATCAAATGAGCTAAGTTATCACCCTTTTAAAGATACTTTTCTAACCCTAAAATAATATTTTAACCCGCTATATCTGTCAACGTCAAGCAAGCGTCACATGAGCAGCGGTTAATAAGCGTTCTTCATTGCAGAAAATAGGAAAGGATTTATGCAAATGTGTGCGTGTTTGTACGTTACCCCCTCGGTTTCTTAATCGCTCCAGAGTCAGACTGTCACACACACAGTCCTCTATCAGTCCAAAAAACAACCAGGCCCTTCCCTGGTCTGTTGGTGAGACATTCAATCATTCTTTGTCCACTTTAACTTCTCCAGGAGGGAGAAAGACGAAACTTTGCTCCGGTTTCTCTTCTGCCCGCATAAGATGTGCTTTCAATATAAATCCAATGTATCGCTCTTCTGGCTCTTGCAAACAGCATGAATCGTTGTCCATCTCAGTGGGTTCAGGCCAGACTTCTTCTGAGTTTCGTTTTTTGTGGAAACTCACACTGCGATTTTCAACAAGCAGGCAGGCAGATCTCTCTCTTTCAGGCCGTGCTGGAGAAGCGTCTCTGTGTAATAGCCATGGAGAAGGGCAGGTTTCTAAAATCCAGACTCAAAAACGCAGATGTTGAACTCAAATCCCGTATATGTGTTTATTTGTGTGTGAGAGAGGCAGAAGAAAATGTTTAGTATAGGTTCAGATTTTGCACAAAGAAATATTATCAGTCAGTCAGTCAGTTGTCCACCTGCTTGTCACTTCCTTTCATAACATGCACTATACTCCTTTCTAAAACAACTTTCTTTTCGCATCTCTAATGTCCCTTTTCACTTTTACCTTCTTTTCCGACTGATCGCAATATTTAAGACAAACGAAACTTCCTTCAGGAAAGTTTTAACTTTTATTTTATTTTATTTTTATAACTTATTTAGACTTAAACTTCCACACTGTAAAAAACCAATGTTATCTTCCAAATTAAAGCACATTTAACACAATCATCCCCACTTTTTCCTTTTATTATTTTATAAATCAGAGTATGAAGAAGGAGACACCCCTGATGCCTCAAGGTTCTGGAACCATTTTTTTTTACCCGTTCAGCGGCACGTCTGCCGTCTGGCTTTTCTCCTGTATGAGGTGTAGAAAATTGCTAAAAACCACCCGCAAAACCCGGTGTTCTGCTTTATCCCATTGTTACCAATGAGAACCTCCCTGCAATTCCTTTGCAGGGTAACCGGGCCCTCAGCTGATGTCCTCCCTCTCGCAACTCTGGAACCTAATTAATTAGTTAGGAGATGATGGTTAATGTGTAATAAAAATATTAATATACATTATATCATACAGAGCAACTTCTCACCCATATATATTTGAAGACAAATAGTTCGGATCCAATCGGCCAGAAGCCGCGGGCGGGCACGCGGACTCCACTACCGTAATATGGAGGTGGACTGAGGACAACGTCTCCAGGCTGGCCAGACGTCCGTGTCCCCCTCCTGCGGTCTCCTCTGGCACGTTAGATCCTGTTCGTGACGCTAAAATTGTTGTGGAATTTTCTTATCAAAGTGGGTAGAAGTTGACTCACGACAAGAGAAAATCCGGACTTTGTCTTTATAAGTTTTATTCAAAGGCATTCAGCGTTTGAATGACTGTCACCGAGCAAGTCAGTTGAGCAGAGCTCCGAACGCCATTTACACACAGTATTTACGTTTCCAACACCATTCAAAACTCAGCCTAAAGTAAGTTAATATGAGGGATGTTCCTTTAATTGTAAGGAGTCTCTTTCAAAAATAAAAAGCTGATTCTGAGTCCTAGTCTAAAATAATATTTTTTTTTTTCTTAAAAGGCAAAACTAAAGTTGCACCTCAGCAGCTCAGCATCATCTTCCTATGTCTAGATACTCCTTTCACTTCCCTTCTGGACTGATATGGTTAAAAAATACGCTCTGTCAGCCACTGCCAGGTTAGCAGGTTGTTTCCTTGCTAACAAGGTGAGTCAGTGGAGCAAATGAGGGAGTGAGAGCTAGGGTAATACAATCAAGAGGAGACACAGGTGTTGTGGAATTTTCCTATCAAAGTGGGTAGAAGTTGACTCGCGACAAGAGAAAATCCGGACTTTGTCTTTATAAGTTTTATTCAAAGGCATGCAGCGTTTGAATGACTGTCACCGAGCAAGTCAGTTGAGCAGAGCTCCGAACGCCATTTACACACAGTATTTATATCAGAACATGGCAGTGTTATCTCAACTTCAAAGAGTCTGTGTTTTACAACCCTAGACCCTTCTCGGGTTCAGAGGTGACAAGGTTACTTAGGAACAACCATCTACTCTCCCCAAAACATCATCCTAACTGTGGGTTTTAACCATTAAACTTCTGATAATGGCTTTTACAGCTTCCTCCACTAACACAGATGTTCACAGGAGTGAGGTAACCCAAAGGTCATACACTGTGGAATGCTTACTGCAAGAATTTCCATCACACAGGCAAATAGGGTGAGAAAATGGAGAGATGAAGGAGAGAGAGAGTGAACGAAGGAGAGGAGAGGAAGGCCTTGCAGCCCTCAGCAGAGGCATTCAATGATTCATAGACTGTGTCCAGTGATATCAGAGGGTTTCTGATATTGAGACAGACAAAAATACACACTTAGTCAGGTTTTAAATAGGAAAGCGAAAAGCCCTGCAATCCTCTGTTTGTTAATGGGTTAGAGAAAGCATTAAAGTTGGCTTCTCTTCTTGTTCTTTTGAAAGGCAAAGCCTGTATCTGTGTTTGTGAAGAAATACGGTAAAAGCAAAGGTTTAAGCTGTGTTTCTGTCCCAGCAGGCAGCCTGAAGAGATCCTTGGGGATTGTGTCCTCCAGCACTAACATCTGTTTTCTTCTTTTTGTGAAGTCCAAAACAGCTTGGTAAATTACCATAATCCTTAATATGCTCCACACTTCTCCTTTGAGTTACCACACATCACTGCACCAGTGTAATCCCTTACCTGATGAAAACATTACAATGCTTGAGCAGGGTTATTATCCATGAATTACATTCAGTTATTCTCTGCTTTTTTCAGCAGACATGGAAGTATGGCTGATTTCCTGCCAAAGACTATCTCAGTGGTTACGCCTACAGTCTGCAGGCATTATATTTCCTGAATACTGGGGCCAATGTTGATGAACAGTTTTGTTACAAATCAAAAGATACACAGTTAAAAAGAAAGTCACACCTTTTTCAATATGATTCAGTGTGTAAAATTTAAGTATGCTGCAGATATTTCAACTGGTTAGTGTTAATGTCAGCTGACAAAAGTATGTGAGTCCGTTTTCAGAATCTACATGTAAAAAAAAAGAAAAATCTTAAAACCATTCATCCAAAATGGCAGCCAGCTTTTCTTATTCTGACACCTAAATTAATCAATCCATAATCATATCTACTGTGTGTTGTACCATGTTGTATTATACGTTTTACACATATAGCTATGGCCTATCAGCTCTGATGCTACAGGCACATAGCCAGGCTCTACACTACAGGCGTATAGCCAATAAAATCCCCATCATAACAATGTACAGTATGAGGAGCCGGACTACAAACGGGCTTCAAAAAACACGAGCATGAACAGTGTTTGTTTCTGCACCCTCACTGCATTATTGTGCATATCGTTATTGTACAACTGTCAGCTAAACATCTCTACTTGGGTCCCATTTGTCATAAGGACATTGTCCCAGAGGTCTTGTGTGTTGAGATACAAATTTAGTTAAGTTTCTTTAATCAAGGACAGCACATAAGACTATGTTATCTGATAAAACAATGCAAACGTTGTTGTACACAAAGGTTTTCTAACCACAGGCTAATATGCAAACCCAGTTTTTGGTTGGATTTGTTTTTTAATACTGCAAAATAAAACTACTCAATTCACACACACACACAAGCACACACACACACACACATGCTCAAAGTACCGATAACTAATGACAGGAGATACATGGGCATGTCAAAGATAATATATTGAGCAGCCACAACAAGGTAATCTGAATCTAACGGATACACTCTTTTAGAGACTTTAAAGGTCAGAAAATAGTTGGATGTACTGTTAGCAGCCCACTGTCCACAGCTTCATAGTCGAGCTTACTAGCTTTCTATATTTCTGGTGACAAATTCCTACATTTCCCGCACTTTCTGTCATGGCGTCATTGGACAAGGAGGCTGAACTAAACTCGCCATGTAGCTTTAGAAAAACAAAAAGAAAAGAAGGTGGTGATATAGGCCATTAAACCACAAAAGGGACGAAGAAGAGGAATACAGCTAGAGTGAGGCAGAGAGTGGCCATGACGCAGCTCGTACTCGCGACCAGCTGCTCGGAGCAATGTGTCACATATAAAACAGTTCGATGTGGAGACTTTTTCCCGCCGAGCAGTTTATTGTGTGGCACCGCATGGCACCGTAAATTAAGCTGTAGGCGGACATATCCGGAGGACTCCGTGCGGACGTCCGTGGAGTCAAGTACGCATGCCTGTGTTTTAATCCTTAACCCTCCAACAGTCTCAAACATGCCGTACTTTTTTACTCTATTTCTAATTGTACTGATGTCAGATTTAATATTTAACATGGTAATCAAGTCCTTTAGAGTCGGAGATTGAGCTCTCTGATTTTATTTCTGGAAACATCTTTGGGAATTGCACAGTTTGACCTCATAGTGAATCTTTATCTCTGAAGAATAATGAATTTGTTGGGAAATGGTTTTTTAACTTTTTAAAGACTGATGGGCAGCAACAGTCGTTTCTCTAAATTGTCATTAAGTTAACACAGATAAAACTGCTTCAGTGCAAAAAAAACTGACGAAAGCTTTGCGTTTACAGAAGTGGTGAGAATAAATTAATTAACCCATTTGTTCAGCAGCCCGTTGCTGTTATACTGTTGTCTGGAAACATGAAAAGTAGACTGTTTTATTTACTGGCTTTGGATTTTGTCAAAGTTTTTGTTAAATAATCATACTTAATGGATTTTATAGACAGGATCATTTTATTTTATTCTCATAGAAATAAAAAGAGTTTAAACTTGCTTTTTTCAAAACTATTTATACATTTGTTAAAGGCAAATAAAACTATCAAGCACTTGTCAGTCTTCTAACCATTTTTGTGTCCTCCATGTAAGCATTTTATTGCTGTTCATTAATCATTTGTTCAGATGTTATGTAGCTTGTTTCTTTATCCTTCTTTTCCTCATGCTGTCACTTCATTCCTCCGTTCACTCTGGAAATCAGGGGCATCAGTTACACTGCTGAGCTCATTCCATTTTAATTTAGATCTCCATGTTAAGATGGACATAAATATTGCATTCCTGGGGCCTATTAATATGCTGATCCCAGTCTAAATGTTTTAATATATGCTGTGTAAATTATTAACGTGTTCACGGGCCGCATTGGATCATTTCTCAGAAATGTTTACATTTTGTCTCTTTAGATACTGAAATACTTTTAATCATGAGATGTAACAGAAATAGGAGAAATGTTCTCATCATGATCTTTTCATGGACACAACCTGCCCTCTCTGCCAGTGATCGCCACATCACCATCTGAAGCTGCTATAAAAAGGGGGGAAGTTATTCTTTAAATCAGCCCATCTTGCTTTCTCCCTTAATTCTTTTGAAGTCCCCATGCATTTTATCACCTGCACACACATATCCACACACTCCAGATATTATTCTAAAAAATTCTCATCTGATGTTCCATTAGACACAGATGCCAAGGCAGCAGCTACAGCGATAAAGTTGGCGTTTCAAGTGACTGGGCTCAGCAATTTATTAAAAGCCGGTTGAACGCCGGCAGTGACAGACGCTGTCGCCTGCCGTTGTACACACACGTGTGCTGTGTGTTGTGGCGGAAGATGGATTGGAGTACAGATTGTAAGTGACATGTTAATTTCTTCTCCGTCACTCACGGCCGAGGCGTTAGCTCCTGCAGTAAAGGAACGGCAGGCTGAGCCATCAAGGATTTCTTCCTCTGTTCTTTCCTCACTCATCCCCTTTTCTTTCCTCTTCTTCCTGCCATTACAAACTCCATCACTGTTCTAAATCAAAGACATTTTTGATTTATCTTTTTGCCACATGCCTGCAAGCAATTTGATGTTTTAAAGATTGCTTCATATGGCAACATGCATCTTCTCAAAGTTAAGGTCAGACCACCTGTGTAGACCATGAGAGGATGAGTCCCTAATGTCAGAACTTTACACTCAGGGAGACTTCTTTAGTGCTCATTAAAAGGGGAGGGTCAGTATTATCAGTCAGCATTAATGAAATCCAACAATCACTAATTGATTGAGGGGAGTTCAGCTCACAGACACACAAAGATCTGCTGCTTTCAATCCGGTTTCTCCCATTTATTTTATGCAGTTCTTTCTTTTAGCTGATTTTTCTGCGTGCTTTCTTCCTCATTGTCCCTCAGTTCAAAGTGTGACTCAAAACTGTATATAACATACAACTCAGCCCATGGTTTTCACCTTGTGCTTATGCTTCAAACTGATGTATGATGGTTGGAGCAACTTAATATATGCAGTCGTAAAATGAATGAGTCATGTATGCTGTGTCTAGTTTCTGTGTTTATTGTGAACTTCACATTCAATACATTCTTTAATGATGTCATTATGGGTCATAAATGTAACTGTCAACAACCAAGAGCATATAACCAGTGCTCTATTTTACTCACTGTGTGTGTGTGTGTGTGTGTGTGTGTGTGTGTGTGTGTGTGTGTGTGTGTGTGTGTGTGTGTGTGTGTGTGTGTGTGTGTTTGCACAGGCAACCGTGGTACTATGGCTGGGGCTTCAACTTGCCGCGGGGTCAGGCTCTTCTTGACAAATGGAACCAGATTCCGGACAGCACAGACATCCTGGTCACACATTGCCCTCCACTGGGTGAGATATGAGTTACAGTGTTTCCCCCACTCTCCCAAGGGACACACACAAACAAACATACACACACCAATGTCTCATTATTACAATATTTTCATGGAATCACTAAACACGGAATCACCAAATTCACCTTCAGTTTGTCAAGACAAGTAATCCTGATGATTTCTTCTCTGGAAACAGCTGATCTAAGCTGAAAAGGAAATATTAAGTTCTAAGTCCTAACCCTATTATTTAGTATTAGTGTTTTAAGATTTTTTTCACACATGCAAAGACATTGGCATATGTTGATACATATTGTGCCATGTATGTTAAATACATTTCCAAAATATAGCTTACATGCATTTGTACAGGGCCCGGGAACTGACATGATGGAAATATATATATATAGCCTGCGCACGAAATACTAAATGGGGCCTACGAAATAGTAATTCAATCCCAAGAAATACTAATTTGTGCCCACGAAGTACTGATTACAAAGTAGGCATCAAGTGACCTGTGTTAGAGGAGATGTGTAACTCATAAGTGATTGAGCTCAGGGTACAGTGGGTGTGTATGCGTGCCTACGTGTGGTGGCGCTGTGCGCTGTCATACATGGGACCACGAAGAAGAGTGCAGAAAGAGAAGAAGAGTGTGCGTGCAGTTGTGTGTTTTGGCAGTATGCACGATGGCGACCAGGGAGGAAGTTCAGCTGGCCACACTACATTTAACGTGCAATCAGTGTGCAGTACAGTTATTAAAAACTCCGCTGCTTCAGCACTCCGGTCTCTTCATTATTATAGAAGTCTCACTCCCCGTGACACGCAAGTACAGGGAGTTAACCCTGAAGTGAACAACCATTTCGGCCCTGGAGGAAGAATCTACTTTGTGTTTCCCGACCACAGTCAGAAAACGGAAGCAGGAAGGACTAACACCTGGCTCTCAATATTCTATTTAAATGCCTCTCACTAATGAGAATTCCTAAAGATGCTAGGCTTTTCAGAATCTCTTTGTAGCTTGCCCCCAGCCTAAAATTAAACTCAATCAGACTATCCTTGTCCATCCAGTTGTTGTTTTGTTCCTCCGTATGTTTGAGGAAGTACACTGTTTTAGTATTTCTTGCGCACATTATACCTATGTCGTGGGAACAAATTAGTACTTTGTGCAGACATTATCTATATTTTGTGGGCACAAATTAATATTTTGTGGGGATGAATTAGTATTTCGTGGGCACGCCATATATTTTTTTTTCACCATGTCAGTTTCCGGGCGCCGTACATTTGTAATCTTTACATTACATTAACCAGTCATATAGGAGCTCCTGGACTGAAGCTGGAACTGCTCAACAGTGCAGGGTAACAGCAGGGCACAAAGAACAGATTAAATTTGAGAAACAAAGATTTTTGAAAACAATTAGAGAGAAGCCTAAAACCTCCCTACTGCTGGCTCATTTGTTACCATTACACATCACGAGGTTAACACCTGATCATACTATTTAACGTGTCCAACATTATATTAGATATGTGCAATAATGTCTTCTCAGGAGCATGATAGTACATAAGTAGTCAGACAGTTGACGCAATAAAAGGTGGAAAGACAGAGGAAGCTCGAGTGAGGTCTTAAATGATTAGTGATAAAAATATTATTAGACCCAGGGGTAGCTTCAGGGTGTGGGGTACGGTTTAAAAATCACATTATTGACAAAATAGATCCAGAAAGGAGAACAGGCTAGGACTGATGTCAGGTTGATTTTTTTTTTTTTAGAGGAAGCTATGCTGGTGAGTTACTTCTCTGCCAAGTTAGCAAATAAAAGTTTTGGTTCAGTCAGCTTGCTCTGCTGTCTGTAAATTCATTCCTCCCCTACTGGATTAAGCTTTAATTACAATCGTAGTGGAAACCTTAGTGCTCACCTTTTAGTTGCTAACAACTTTACCACACATCCTTATCACAGAACAAAGTCCTTAATAAACACAGATGCTAGATCGCAAGCTGACTGACATCCTACTGTATGTGCATGCTTACGCACAAACACAATAATGGACCTCTGATGTGCACACACACTTTCACACCTCATCTCTTGCTGCAGCTGTGCTGTTGCGACAACTGTTTATGATTGATTTCTGTGTCTGCAGCTCGGCTTCGAACGCTACAATTTATTTTTCATTCAGCTTAGCCAACTGTCTCCAACTATCTGCTCACAAGCCACCAGCATATGGAGCAGCTATAGCAGGTTACTTGTGCATGACACATATTCACTCAGATGCAAAAGCTAAGCGACTGACATGAGGGCAAGAGGAAGAAAAGGACAGATGTTGACAACTTTACAAATATTTTCTTCTCTTATTAAAAAAATGAAGAAATGAAAGAAGCAAATTGTGAAGAAAAGAGCAGTGTGAGCAAAACACTGTTTAGTAGTGCAAAAGAGGTTATTATATCTTTAGAGGTGAGATAAAGCTGCATATCAGAGGCCAAAGAGGAAAAACATGGCCTCTTTATCTGGCTGTGAGGAAGAAGAACATCACGAAGAGATGGGATGGGAGTGAGAGAAAAAGAGGAAAACAGACTCCCTGCCCAAAGCAGCAGCTGCTTTAAACAAGAGGCACATTAGAGTGAAACACCCCAAGACACAAAGAGCCCTTGTAAATTCTCACTGCGCTTCCACTGCTGCCACCGCTTTGCAAGAATTACAATAAACTACTCTATGTTGATCAAGATGTTTTCTCCATATGCACATTGGTTTAATAGATCAAGAAGTCAGACTGACTCACTTAATAAACCGAAGCATTTTGGCAATTCAGTAAATTGTAGAAAACATATTCCCATGTGGCTGCAGCATGAAAAAGCTGGATTTCTATAAATTTTACTGGTTACCCCTCGCTGAAAAAAACCCCACCTCAAAACAGGCATACGTGGGTGGCTCTAATGAAATATGGATTTAGAAAATTTCAAAAATTACATATTTTAATACTATTTTTTACATGTTTTAAGACAAAACTAAATAAGGATTAGGTGTTAACAATGTTGATTTAGAAAACTAATAATAAACACAATTTGTTTATGTTTTTTTTTTGCTGTACTAGTGGCCTTTATCTATCTATCTATCTATCTATCTATCTATCTATCTATCTATCTATCTATCTATCTATCTATCTATCTATCTATCTATCTATCTATCTATCTATCTATCTATCTATCTATCTATCTATCTATCTATCTATCTATCTATCTATCTATCTATCTATCTATCTATCTATCTATCTATCTATCTATCTATCTATCTATCTATCTATCTATCTATCTATCTATCTATCTATCTATCTATCTATCTATCTATCTGTCTGTCTGTCTGTCTGTCTGTCTGTCTGTCTGTCTGTCTGTCTGTCTGTCTGTCTGTCTGTCTGTCTGTCTGTCTATCTATCTATCTATCTATCTATCTATCTATCTATCTATCTATCTATCTATCTATCTATCTATCTATCTATCTATCTATCTATCTGTCTGTCTGTCTGTCTGTCTGTCTGTCTGTCTGTCTGTCTGTCTGTCTGTCTGTCTGTCTGTCTGTCTGTCTGTCTATCTATCTGTCTATCTATCTATCTATCTATCTATCTATCTATCTTAGTAAAATAATTTTCCATTTACCAAATGCCTAACAAAGAGTGTAAGTGTAAAACTGTGGATTTAGAATCAACAAAATACAATCTCTCTAAAAATGAAATAAAATAAAGTACTTTAAATAACAGAATCAAAGAGATGATAGCCTGCTCAGCTAGAAATAAAAACATAAATGAAAAGGGATTTAAATTCTGCTCATTCATTAATTTACCAGTAAATGGTACAACCCAAAAGTCAAATTTCTGTTGAACAGACATGGGGATGATGATGTTGTTTTCAGTCTGTGGTTGAAAAGTGAAACATTAGATAGACAGGCTTTACAATTAACATTTTGAACAAATGTTTCTGGATTATATCAAAACAACTAGTGGCCAACCTTAAATAGTCCTAAATTTAACAGATTTACTGTAGTTTTATTTGAAAATTCACACACAGAAAAATGTATCTGTAGTTTAAAAAATACTATTTGGTTTCTCTTTTTAAAAAAACCTCTATTAGTCAGTCCCCTTTTTTGTCTTCTTTCCTTGTTTGCTGCTTTTCTCTGTTGTCTTTTGTTTTCACTTTATTGTTTTCAGGAAAGAGTGACAGGAGGTAAAAAATTGAGTCTCATACTCAGCACTAATTTTGTTCCTCCAACTAGATGCTTTTATTGACTCTGCGTCAACAGTGTGCCTCCTCTGTGCAGCCATTAAATCCTACACACTTCATGCTTCATCCCTGTCACACGTACTGTGAAGTTTGCATCTGCGTGGCTTTGATTGATCTTTATTTTATATGAGTGCTTTCAGACAGCCTGTTTTTTTACCCTTTGTGCTGTGCTGAGCAGTTTACCATCTCACAAACAGCCTGAAATGAAAAGCTTTGTTTGAAAAAGTGATGTATTGCCATTAGAGGGGAGGTGGAATTTATAACCCTCACTCAGGCATGGAAGGAGCAAAAGCACAGGAAATCAACCCAAAGCCATCAAACATCTAATCAAGTGAATTTCTGAAACAATCTGAAAGAACCATTATTACAGCAAAGTAGGAATAGAACATCACTTTCAGTTAGATAGCATTTTTCCAGTCAGTGGTTACTCAGGAGGCAATCCTTATTTTACTAGGCTGTACTCTTTCAAGACCTTGAAGACTTGAGACTGGGGTGGAGGTTTACCTCCAGGAGGACAGTGACCCTAAACATACAGCCAGGGCTACAATGGGATGGATTAGATCAATAAATTTTGTGTGTTAGAATTCTAATGAACCATGATTCTACTAAGTGTCGACTCAGCAGTGCACATCGCACCTTTCACATTTTTATTTGTAAAAAAATGTAAAAACAATTTATAATTTTCGTTTTACCTAATGCTTATCTACTACTCTGTGTTGGTCTTTAAAGATTACATGCAGTAAATAAACATAAGGACATCATCAAGGTTTGAGTAAATGTTCAAGGGATATGAATACTTTTTCAGGCCACTGTATTCATTATTTCTAATAAATAGTAAATTTGTCTGCATACTTTTGCCAATTGAAAAAGTTACCTAAGAAAGAAACATTTAAAATTAAGACAGATCTTTTGTTTATAGGAGGATTTTCTTCCTTTCATAACTGACAACATATTGTCTGTAAATAATTACATTCATTTACAGGTCAGTTTTTATATTGTTGGGATTTAAAAGAACCCTGCATATATAGGTCATGGAAATGTAGAAATATGACTCACTATAACTTTACCTTTCTGTTCTGCATCTTCATCTGTCTCAGCCAGACTTCATCTACATTTATCTTGATTAAATAACAATAAAGGCTTGTTAAAACATGGAGATTAACCAGAAAACAATTTTCATTCTGCTGTGCTGCAATAGCTAGCATACAAATAAGTGCAGGATGTGATAATATGTTGGTAACACTTTGCTACCAATTTTATTTAATGCCTCTGAACTGTTCAACTCAAGTCTAATAATGTGGATTCTCTAATGGTGCGTTCAAACTGACCACGAATGACGCGACAGGAGCGAGTGATTTACATGTTAACCCTATGTAGTGGCGAGTTTGAGAGCGAAGCGTTGAAGGACGCAATGCGAAAGATACGATGCAAACAGCGCGATTAGGGCAGATGGAGCGAAGCGAGAGCGAGTACACGGAACGGAGCTGGTGGTAACACACAGCTTTCTATTGAGCTGAAATTTATTTACTCACCGAAGATAGATGGACAGGCGTTCTGCAGCAGAGATACAGCCACTGTAGTAAGGCTGAGTCATCCCCCAATGCAACACAGCAGGTCCTCAGACTGGGTCCTGGATAGATGGAAGTACCGCTGAAAGCAACTGTCATTCAGACACTGCTGCTGGAGTAGGTGGCGGTACTCTCCAAACTGGTTCCGTCTCTGGAGAATCTGGTGAACCCAGAGACGTGGATGCCAGTGGCCTTGTTCGATGTACCATAAGTAAAGCACCATCACTCGCTCCATGTTGAATTGAAACCAGCAAGCAGATAGAAACTACTCGAGTGGAGCGTTGTCGCCCGTTGGCCAATCAGAATAAGATAGCTCTACAGCTGCGTGAAAAAAGAGAAAGTAAGCCAATAAAAGAAACGGAAAAGAAGTGAAGGATAAGTTTGAAGGCTTTTTAATATTTATATTTGTTTTGACTTGAGTTAACAACGCCAGACTGAGGTTGTTTTCACCAGTATTGTGGAGTTAACATGGATTTTGGACAGTTTGCTACGAGCATGTCGAACACGAGTCGGCTTCAGTGACTAAAGAGAGGGAAACCTGAGAGCCACCCATGGAGACATCCGGATGGACACAGCATCAGGAAAACACCTCTGCATCTCCAATTACCATGTTCAAGCTACGTGAGGGCCTGAAAAAGCTTTGCTCGGAAGCGGAGCTATTGAGTCCTGAAGTTGCAGTAAGAGTAAAGAGAACACCCAACGGTGCCACAACCAGATTTTCAGAACACTGAACGGCATTGTAGTACGGAAAGACAAACTTCACCTGTTGTGTTGTTGTGATTCAGAAATTGTTAATTGACCATATATAGATTGACGTGTGTATTTTTTGCATGTTAAATACCTTGTTAAAGTGTTGAGATGTTGCAAAATGAAACACACTGAACTGCTAAAGTGAGGGAGGTCTGGAATAATATACCAAGGTTAACACTCACCAGTTGTTGTTTTTTTTTTATGTGACTAAATAGTTACTTAATAAGTTAAATAGTAAAGACTGAGATCTTAAAGTTTCTAAGAGTCAGTCAGTCAGTCATTTTCTACCGCTTATTCCATAGTGGGTCACGGGGTAGCTGGTGCCTATCTCCAGCAGTCTATGGGCGGGAGGCGGGGTACACCCTGGACAGGTTGCCAGTCCATCACAGGGCAACACACAAACAACCACGCACACACTCATTCATTCACCTAAGGGCAATTTAGAGTGACCAATTAACCTAACAGGCATGTCTTTGGACCGTGGGAGGAAGCCAGAGTACCCAGTGAGAACCCACGCATGCACGGGGAGAACATGCAAACTCCATGCAGAAAGACCCCCGGTCGGGAATCGAACCCAGGACCTTCTTGCTGCAAGGCAACAGTGCTACCAACTGTGCCACCGTGCAGCCAGTTTCTAAGAGATAAAACCTAAATTCAGTCGACGCAAATAAAATAGACCTTAAATTAAATACCCTTCCTTGAACCGCCACCTTAACGTGGTGGAGGGGTTTGAGTACTCGAATGATCCTAGAGGCTATGTTGTCTGGGGCTTAAATGCCCCTGGTAGGGTCTCCCATGGCAAACAGACTCTAGGTGATGGGTCAGAAAAAGAGCGGTTCGAGAATCCCTCATGATGACTACAGAATCGAGGCACGTGAGGTCGCCCGGTACGGCGGAGCCAGGGTCCCACACTGGAGCCAGGCCCGGGGTCGGGACTCGTCGGAGAGCGCCTGGTGGCCGGGTTGCTCCTCGCGGGACCCGGCAGGGCCAAGCCCGAATGAGAGATGCGAGACCATCCCCCAGTGGGCCCACCACCTGTAGGGGGAACCGTGAGGGACTGGTGCAAAGAGGATTGGGCGGCGGACAAAGGTGGAGACCTCGGCGGCCCGATCCCCGGATGCTTAGGCTGGCTCTAGGGACGTGGTATGTCACCTCGCTGGGGGGGAAGGAGCCTGAGCTGGTGAGGGAGTTCGAGAGATATCGACTAGAAATAGTCGGGCTCGCCTCCACGCACAGCGTGGGCTCTGGAGCCCATCTCCTTGAGAGGGGCTGGACTCTCTTCTACTCTGGAGTGGCCCACGGGGAGAGGCGGCGGGCTGGTGTGGGTTTGCTTGTTGCCCCCCAGCTCAGCCGTCTCGTGTTGGGGTTTACCCCAGTGGATGAGAGGGTCGCATCCCTGCGCCTTCGGGTTGGGGAGAGGTCTCTGACTATCATTTCGGCCTATGGGCCGAGTGGTAGTGCGGAGTACCCGGCCTTCTTGGCGTCCCTGTCGGGGGTGCTGGATAGTGCCCCTCCTGGGGACTCCATTATTCTGCTGGGGGACTTCAACGCCCACGTGGGAAATGACAGTGACACCTGGAGGGGCGTGATTGGGAGGAATGGCCTCCCGATCTGAATCCAAGCGGTGTTTTGTTATTGGACTTCTGTGCTAGTCACGGATTGTCCATAATGAACACCATGTTCAAACATAAGGGTGTCCATCAGTGCACTTGGCACCAGGATACCCTAGGCAGGAGGTCAATGATCGACTTTGTTGTCGTATCATCAGACCTTCGGCCGCATGTTTTGGACACTCGGTGAAGAGAGTGGCTGAGCTGTCCACTGATCACCACCTGTTGATGAGTTGGATCCGCTGGAGGAGGAGAAAGCCGGACAGACTTGACAGGCCCAAGCGCATAGTGAGGGTCTGCTGGGAACGTCTGGCAGAGCCCTCGGCCAGGGATGTATTCAACTCTCACCTCCGGGAGAGCTTTGACCAGATTCCGAGGGATGTTGGAGACATAGAGTCCGAATGGACCATGTTCTCCACATCTATTGTCGATGCTGCTGCCCGTAGCTGCGGCCGTAAGGTCTGCGGTGCCTGTCGCGGCGGCAATCCCCTAACCCGGTGGTGGACACCGGCAGTAAGGGACGCTGTCAAGCTGAAGAAGGAGTCCTATCGGCTGTGGTTGGCTTGTGGGACTCCTAAGGCGGCTGACGGGTACCGTGGGGCCAAGCGTGCCGCGACCCAGGCGGTGGCAGAGGCAAAAACTCGGACCTGGGAGGAGTTCGGTTGGCCCCGAAGCGATTCTGGCAAACCGTCCGGCGCCTCAGGAGGGGGAAGCAGTGCTTCGCCAACACTGTTTACAGTGGGGGTGGAAGGAGTACTTCGAGGATCTCCTCAATCCTGCCATCACGCATTCCCTGGTGGAAACAGAGGCCGGGGACTCGGGGTTGGACTCTTTTATCACCCAGGCTGAAGTCACCGAGGTGGTTAAAAAGCTCCGTGGTGGCAAGGCTTCGGGGTTGGATGAGATCCGCCCTGAGTACCTCAAGTCTTTGGATGTTTTGGGGTTGTCATGGTTGACACGCCTCTTCGCGTGGCAGACGGGGGACAGTGCCTTTGGATTGGCAGATTGGGGTGGTGGTCCCCCTTCATAAGAAGGGTGACCGGAGGGTGTGTTCCAACTACAGGGGGATCACACTCCTCAGCCTCCCTGGTAAGGCCTATGCCAGGGTATTGGAGAGGAGAGTCCGGACGATAGTCGAACCCCGGCTTCTTTTGGAGGAGCAGTGTGGTTTTCGTCCCGGCCGTGGGACACTGGACCAGCTCTATACCCTCTACAGGGTACTTGAGGGTCCATGGGAGTTTGCCCAACCGGTCCACATGTGTTTTGTGGACCTGGAGAAAGCATTCGAAAAAACGAAAACGAAACAATTTAAATAGTACCTTGATAAAAGAATAAGTTTTCTTTACTGAAAGGTTTTAAAAGAGGTACTAAAAGAGATTTTTTATTTTATTTCATTTTACTACAGTTTATTTCCTAAGAGTGAACTAGAGTACTTAAGAGGTTAAGTGGATTTATTTTGGTTATTTATTTCAAATGCATGCTGGTATCAGTGGTTGGGTAAATGTTCATTTTAATTTTAATCCAAATTTCTGTTTCCTTAATTAAACAAGCCGGCATTTAAAATATATCTTCTAGTCTGTGGTGTGGTTTATTTTTTAGCTAATTTTGCTGCTTCCACAAACCTAAAGCCTGGTCTTACTTCACTATCATTTATAGTGAGTGTTACGTCATACTCTTTATGACCAGCAAATTTGGAAAACATCATTTAGTGATAAGACAACAATGTTTAAATGGTTTTTCTTTCTATTTTTTGCATCCCAAACAAGTGCTCCTGTGCCCTCATAATTCTCCCTCAGCAACACTTTCGCAAGAATGATTCCCAGGTAAAGCCAAAAATCACACCACACCCTGGGCCCCAGCCATACATGATTCCTCAGGACCATGTGAGGATTCAGCTACTGAAGTTGACCTTGTGCTATAATAACATTACTGCCACAGATATTACATTCATGTTGTTGTTTCAATGACCTTGTCCAAATCTGTAAAATTTATATTTGAGAGGTTTTTACACCTTCACCACCAGTTTCAACCTTCACCACCAGTTTCAACCTAGCCCTGAATGACAAAACATTCCTGTAAGCTTATCAGCAAAGAATGTGGCTTCTTATGTATGCTGCATCTAAGCTGAAATCATTTTAACCATGCATGTGCATGCTAAAAATAGACTATATTGCCAAAAGTATTGGGTCACACCCCCCAATCAATGAATTCCGGTGTCCCAATCACTTCCATGGCTGCAGGGGTATTCAATTCAATTCAGTTTTATTCATATAGCGCCAATTCACAACACATGTTGTCTCAAGGCATTTCACAACAGTCAGGTACATACATTCCAATTAATCCTAACCATTGAACAGTGCAGTCAGGGATAGTTATTTATTCAAATTGGATAAAACGTTTTTCTGTCTAAGGAAACTCAGCAGATTGCATCCAGTCAGTGACTTGTAGCATTCACTTCTCCCAGATGAGCATGTAGAGACAGTGGACAGACACTGGCGTTGACTTTGCAGCAATCCCTCATACTGAGCATGCATGTAGCGACAGTGAAGAGGAAAAACTCCCTTTTAACAGGAAGAAACCTCACAGAACCAGAACCAGGCTCAGTGTGAGCGGCCATCTGCTACGACCGACTGGGGGTTTGAGAGAAAAAAGGACCTCAAACTTCTTGAACACCTTTGGGAGGAATTAAAGCAGATGCTGCAGTTCTGGTTTTCTCATCTAACTATGAACACACTGTATACATCCTTGTGGAAGATGTTTACAGAACATTTAAAGTTGCTGGCTATGGTGGGTCCACCAACAAATTGGACCTTATAGATTAAGAATAGGGTGTGAGCAAAGTTCATATACATGTAGACGAATACTTCTGGCAATATAGTGTACTTTAGAAGGTCCAATCAAAATTAACGAGACACAGCCATATAAGTAAGTGTCTGTGTGTTTGTTCAGCAATTACTGTGAGCCAATCACACAATGGGTCTACATTGCGACATTTTTACTGTTTTACTGTCATGGCCTTCTTAACAGCAGCATGACACCATGCTGCTGTTAAGAAGGCCATGACTTAAATTCTCCACAGTCTGGAGTAAACTTTAAATCTCTCATTGTTTATTTGCATCAGTTGAACAAGCTTAAACTTTACAGAGTTTAACTATATTAAAACAAAATCCCACGACCTGTAGTTTGCTCTTTCTCATCCTAATGCACACCAGTAAATATAATGCCAGAGATATTTTTGACATCCTAACAGCTAAACGCTGCAGACTGAAACTCTTTTCTTTCCTCTGTGTCCCAGCAGAGCCAAGCCCTACTCCAGTGTGAAGTGTCCATTGTGTACAATAGACCTCACCCCATGACTGCAGAATCATCCAAGTATTTCTGCAGGTGACAGGAGTTTGTCCTGTACTGGAAGTCTGAGGTGTACAGAGTGAAAATGAATGGTGAGAGTACGGTCCCCTGTGTTGCTCCTGTGCTGCTGCCTACCTGTTTAGACACACAACCCTTCAGTCTCACAAACTGTGGGCTGTTTGTCAGGTAGTCTTTGATCCAGGAGATTGTTGAGCAGGCGCGTCGTTAGAACATGGCTTCCAGGGCTGAAGCCCCAGATGTTTTTAGCCCCGGATCTCTTAAAGAACGAAATTTTGAAGTATTAAAACAATGCAATAAGCCACAAAATGGCATTGGATTTCACATTTTTATCTAAAAACAATCTGCTTTGTTTATCTTGTGCTCCATATAATCACTGCCCGCTTCACCAAACCTGGCAATGAGTTAAAAGAAAAAGAAATTGTCATTTGCGCACACAGGCGTCACCACGACTGCGCAAATATGATCACGGGCATTGGCGGACTGGCACTCTGTCCGTCCTGGGGAAGTTCAGGATGGCTGTTCAGTCCACTCCCGTCGGCCTTCCTCAATCATACCTGAAAAGTTACACTGAGCGCCGCGAACAGGGCTTATTTCAGAGCAACCGCGGAGCCAACTGGAGAGCTGAGTCTGGTGCGTGTTTGTGCACAGGAACAGGTGCAAGCAGAACAGCATAACTCAGGCTTAAGTTAGCGATAAAACCTGAATGCTGACTCAAAATGGCCTGATCGTAAGTTAAAGCTAGTCATTTTTTCACCCAGCAAGACATGATGCAGAGGTTTACTCTAATGAGTATCATAAGGGTCATGATGAAGAGCAGAGTAGAGGGACTTTCACCTGAGCTACAGGTAAAGTTCAATGGCCTGGCCGTAATACAAAACAGTAGGAATCCTCTCTGTGAACGTCTAGCTGGATTATTCACGATGTGAAAAATATCTGGTCCTTTAGTTCAGTCAAAATAAACGTTACTACACACATTAAAAAGGTTCTTCAGATTATAACATTGCATCTCATTGCTGCAGCCAGTCTTATAGTCCAGTTCTACATGTAGAAAGAATAAAATGTTGCTGAATACGCCAGGAAAATATCTACTGGTGCCACTGAGACATGGTAGAAAGTGTAAAAGTAAGCCTCCGGCTTCTTTTTCAGATCTTCTGTGCTGATTCTAAACATACAACTCAATTTATGTAGCACCAAGTCACAACACATGTAGTCTCAAGGCACTTCACAAAAGTCTGGTACATGCATTCCAATTAATGCTAATCATTGAACAGTGCTGTCAGATTCAGTTATTTATTCAAATTGGATAAAATGTTTTTCTATCTACGGAAACCTAGCAGATTGCATGGAGTCAGAGATTTGTAGCATTCAGTCCTCCTGGATGAGCATGTAGTGACAGTGGACTGTCACTGGTGTTGACTTTGCAGCAATCCTTCATACTGAGCATGCATGTAGCGACAGTGGAGAGGAAAAACTAGAACCAGAACCAGTGTGAGCGGCCATCTGCCACGACCGACTGGGGGTTTGAGAGAACAGAGCAGAGACACACAAAGAATACAGAAGCACTGATCCAGGAGTACTTTCTATGGGAAGTAAAAGTAAATGTTGGTGGATGTAGCTCCTTTAGTCGTTTCATCTAGAAAGAAAGAACAGATAAACTTTGACATATGGCAGGAGAAAGCTGGAATCAAACCCACAACCTTCTGATTGCAAGACACCTACTCTTCCTACTGAGCCACAGTCGCCTCTGACTTATGTCCTCCAGCAGCCTAAGCCTATAGCAGCATAACTACAGAGATAGTTTCACTTTCAGTTCATTTATTTATATAGCGCTTATTTACAACAATGTCATCTCAAGGCACCCCACAAAGGGTCCAGAACGGCGCGGGGCCGCTGGAAAGGCCAGACCAAACGACCTAGTGCCAGAGCCTGGCCACCACAGAACGGGCCACGTGTAGGGGCACTAAGTAAAATAATAAACCGATAAAGTTTGTCCATCTAGAGCCCACTGATGGCCATTGTTATACTAAAAACCACAATGATCGGGATACCTCTCTCTGTCAGACTGATTGTAACCACTGGAAAAGAGAAGGGATCATACAGGTAGCAGAAATGAAGGGTGTGTTTGCACCTCAACCATAACTGAGCCGGTTTAGGCTAAACCTGACTCCCCCTTACTCCATCCAACAGGGAGGGAGAAAGGTGGAGGTAAAAAAATAAGGAAGATAGCTCAGGATAACCTAAGCCACTCTAACTATAAGCTTTATCAAAAAGGAAAGTTTTAAGCCTAGTCTTAAAAGTAGACAGGGTGTAAGCCTCATGGACTAAAGCTGGAAGCTGGTTCCACAGGAGAGGAGCCTGATAACTAAAAGATCTGCCTCCCATTCTACTTATAGAGACTCTAGGAACCACCAGTAAACCTGCAGTCTGAGAACGAAGTGCTCTGTTAGGAACATATGGAACAATCAGATCTCTGGTGTATGATGGAGCTAGATCATTAAGGGCTTTATATGTGAGGAGGAGAATTTTAAATTCTATTCTGGATTTAACAGGGAGCCAATGAAGGGAAGCTAAAATAGGAGAAATTTGATCTCTCTTTTTAATTTTCATCAGAGCACCACAACTTAACACCTCTTTCTCTCAGAAAGTGTTTAATAGTTAGAACTTAACTAATGGCTCACATGCTCAGTGCAGAACAACAGCATGTGCTGTGAATGTTTCATTTATTATGTTTGGCAGGCCAAATTTCTTCAGTGGAATGAAGGGCTAAAAAGATGGCAATAAAACAGAACAGGTTCATGAAAGAAGGAACAATTTGAATGAAATGTTTGGAAAGCTCTCAGCATAATTAAATCAAATAAATGTGTTTTTAGGATCTTACCGTTTCAGTAAGTTTTAAATAAATCAACTTTATACCAATTTCCTTTTTTGAAATGTAAGAAATAAAGACCATGGAGCCTCAGGAGTGAAACATTTGGATGAGTGTAACATTTAAAAAGGTCATTTACATAGATGAGAAAAGAAGCACATTTATTTGGCCCATAGTAAATATCTCTGAGTTTAGATTTTTTTTTTTCTAAATACAGGAAAATGTCATTATCTGCTTCAGCAAAATGTTTTTAATCAATCCTAAACTCTGGTTTCCTTCATTCAGCTTCTAACAAAAAATAAAAACCAAGTAAAATGGAGTAATGACGAAAAATCAATCTGGGAGACTCACCCACTCCTCCAGCTTCATCCAATGGCTCCTCCGTGCGTCTCCGCTCCATCCCATCAGCATCAAGTCCGCAGTAATTGTCAGCCAATGATCCTTCAAGGCTCCGCATTTAAAGTTTCCCATTCATGGATCTATCCATGTCTTTGTCCAGGTGACAGTAGGTTTGTTGAAGCACGTGTATTATGGAATTTTCAACTCCAACTCCACAGTGATAAGCAAAGTGAAGGGGGTCCTGATAGTTTATTGTTTGCTTAGTCAGGTGAGCCAACAGGAGTTTCTCTAGGACCTTCATGATGTGGGACGTCAGGGAAACAGGTCTATAGACATTGAGGACTGATGGGTGAGTTTTCTTTGGTACCGTAAGAAGACAGGAGGTCTTCCACAACACTGGAACCTTCATTTGGGCCAGGCTAAGGTTGAAGAGGTGCTGCAGAATCCAACAGAGCTGCTCTGCACAGGCCTTAAGGACTCTAGGGCTGACACCATCTGGACATGCAGTGTTATTCTGGTTCAGTCTTTGCAGTTGTCGCTTCACCTGACTTCTGGAGACACACAGGTGGAAGGTGGAGGAAAAGGGAGCATCATTATCTTCAGATTTGGTTGAAGGCAAACATGTAGAAGCAGAAGAATCCATGGCTGAGGTGGAAGATAAAAAATTTGAGGTATGACAGAAAAGCTGTGGGTCAAAGGAAGGTGGGATGTCTGTTTGGCTGTGAGCAGGAGAGGAGGATGCTGAGCTTGTTTCTGAACTGAACCTATTGAAGAATGTGTCCAGTTCATTGGCTCTGTCCAGGCATCCATCGGTCTGATCTTCTTTCTGCTTGATGCCTGTGATCTTCTTCATCCCTGTCCACACATCTCTGATATTGTTTTGCTGGAGCTGCTCTCCAGCTTCTTCTTTTACATTTTCTTGCTGTCTCTTATCTTGGCTTTAAGTTGCTTCTGTATACTCCTCAATAATTATCTGTCTCCCTCTCTGAACGCTCTTTTCTTGTTAAGCAAGTCCTTCAGGTCACTGGTGATCCAGGGTTTGTTATTGGGGAAGCATCTCACCGTTCTGTTAGGAATGATGTTATCCACTCAGAAGTTTATATAGTCGGTGACACACTCAGTAATGGCATTGATGTCCTCTCCATGTGACTGGCACAGTGCATCACCGTCTGTAGCCTCTTATCAACCTTGCAGGGCTACTTTAGCTTCCTGTGACCATTTTCTCACAGTTCTTTTTATTACAGGTTGCCTCTGAACAAGGAGCTTATATTTCGAGCAGAGAAAACAAGATTGTGATCTGATTTGCCGAGAGGAGTTCTGGCTTTGCAGATCTATGAGTCCTGACATTTATGACATTTGCATAAAAGAAATCCAACGTTTTGTTTTCTCTGGTAGACCAGCTGACGGTTAAAATCACTGGATATTGCCACAAACGCATTGGGGTGTTGTGTCTGTAGCTTAGGAACAACTGGGCTGATGGCATCACATGCAGTTTCGGCAACAGCGGAAGGTGGACCATATACTGTTGCCAAAATAACACTGGTGAACTCTCTGGGTAAATAATATGGACGGAAACTTATTGCTAACAGTTCAATATCTGGACTGCAGAAATGACTTCACAATAAAATGTCCTGGACTACACCATCTGTTGTTCACAAGTACTGCCAGTCCACTTCCTTTACGTTTGCCGCTCCTCTTTAAATATCTGTCTGCTCATATGGTCAGAAAGCCTGGCAGAGAGACGCTGGAGTGAGGGACATGATCCTGCAGCCGTGTCTCTGTGAAACACATAATACTGCATTCCCGATACTCTGGCTGGGTTCTTTGTAGGGCTTGGAGTTCATCCAACGTGTTTCCCAACAATCTCACTTTGCCCATCATGATCGATGGAAGAGATGGTTTGAACTTCCTCCTTACCCCTCTTCTCTTTGCTCCTGTTCTGCATCCACGGAGCCTCCTTTTTAACTCATCAGGGATTTGGGGTTGTAGTTGAAGTATTATTTGAGCTTTTGAGATATTAATCAGCTGCTCCCGGTTGTAAGAAACAACCCCGCTGCCATGGTGACACATCATAACAAATGTTCAAAAGCAAAAAAGTATCAGCAAAAATCCTTCAAGCTGCACAGCATCTGACACCGGAGAGGATAATCGTCCAAAAAAATATAAATTTTATCCACCACAAGAGGAATTTGTGTTGTTAAAAAGAAATAGAATAAAAATAACACAGCCACTACAACCAGCTGCCTTGAGTGGCGCAATTCTAGAATACTACTATTAATTGGTCATTGCAGCAGCAGAAAGCAACGAGTATAGCAGCCATGTCAAAAGAGGCACTCCAGTAACTTATTGAAAATGCTGCCAGGTGGTGTAGGTGTGATGAGCTTGAAGCCTGGGCATGAGGCCCATGTGGCCGGACCTGCTTCAAATTCTTAATGACCAAGAAATGCCGGTGCACCTCATCCTCATGTCATACTATTCCTACTCAGAGGAGACAAGTCAACCTTCCCACTCAAGTTTTGTTTATGCTCAAAATACTTTGGACACTTAATGTGGAATGAAGAGACCAATTTGTTTTTCATACATACACCAGGAGAATTTGTTCTGCAAACGCCAGGTTTGAAGTTTTGATCGCATTCTGAGGCCCCTATGGAGCCTTTCTTTTCATTTTCCTGACTTTTGCAGGTATGTTATGGGAGTAAAACATTTTGAGGTCATGCCATAAAGCCTCTCACACTTGATGATGAACCAGCGATTGGATGAAACATTATTAAGAGTGAATTAGTACAGTTTTTGCTGCTACACGTATCTGATTTGCCCCTCATTGTATGCAGGCTTTCTGGACTGGGTTCCTAAAAAGATGCAACGCGTTGGATGCATGGAGCTGCTAAACACCGTTCAGAGAAGAGTCCAGCCCAAATTACACGTGTTTGGACACATTCATGAAGGTAAATGCATCTGCTTTTTAAGAACAATAAATAAACTGCAGTTCTAGGACTAGGTCATATGACAATCATGTTTTAGGAGCAATGTATTTGAAGCACTTGCATACAAAAGGTTTTTGCAGAAGTCTTTCCATCCTGGTATTGTGTTAATACAAACCTACAGGGGTTGGACAATGAAACTGAAACACCTGTCATTTTAGTGTGGGAGGTTTCGACTAGAAATAGTCGGCCTCGCCTCCACGCACAGCGTGGGCTCTGGAACCCATCTCCTCGAGAGGGGCTGGACTCTTTTCTACTCTGGAGTGGCCTGCGAGGAGAAGCGGCGGGCTGGGGTGGGTTTGCTTGTTGCCCCCCAGCTCAGCCGTCTCGTGTTGGGGTTTACCCCAGTGGATGAGAGGGTCGCATCCCTGCGCCTTTGGGTTGGGGAGAGGTCTCTGACTCCCGATCTGAATCCAAGCGGTGTTTTGTTGTTGGACTTCTGTGCTAGTCACGGATTGTCCATAATGAACACCATGTTCAAACATAAGGGTGTCCATCAGTGCACTTGGCACCAGGATACCCTAGGCAGGAGGTCAATGATCGACTTTGTTGTCGTATCATCAGACATTCGGCCGCATGTTTTGGACACTCGGGGAAGAGAGGGGCTGAGCTGTCCACTGATCACCACCTGGTGGTGAGTTGGATCCGCTGGAGGAGGAGAAAGCCGGACAGACTTGGCAGGCCTAAGCGCATAGTGAGGGTCTGCTGGGAGCGTCTGGCGGACCCCTTGGCCAGGGATGTATTCAACTCTCACCTCCGGGAGAGCTTTGATTCCGAGCTCAGATTCCGAGGGATGTTGGAGACATAGAGTCCGAATGGACCATGTTCTCCACATCTATTGTCGATGCTGCTGCCCGTAGCTGCGGCCGTAAGGTCTGCGGTGCCTGTCGCGGCGGCAATCCCCAAACCCGGTGGTGGACACCGGCAGTAAGGGACGCTGTCAAGCTGAAGAAGGACTTCTATCGGCTGTGGTTGGCTTGTGGGACTCCTGAGGCGACTGACGGGTACCGTGGGGCCAAGCGTGCCGCGGCCCAGGCGGTGGCAGAGGCAAAAACTCGGACCTGGGAGGAGTTCGGTGAGGCCATGGAGAAGGACTATTGGTTGGCCCCGAAGTGATTCTGGCAAACCGTCCAGCGCCTCAGGAGGGGGAAGCAGTGCTTCGCCAACACTGTTTACAGTGGGGGTGGGGAGCTGCTGACCTCGACTGGGGACATTATCGGCCGGTGGAAGGAGTACTTCGAGGATCTCCTCAATCCTGCCATCACGCATTCCCTGGTGGAAACAGAGGCTGGGGACTCGGGGGTTGGACTCTTTCATCACCCAGGCTGAAGTCACCGAGGTGGTTAAAAAGCTCCGCGGTGGCAAGGCTTCGGGGTTGGATGAGATCCGCCCTGAGTACCTCACATCTTTGGATGTTGTGGGGCTGACACGCCTCTTCAATATTGCGTGGCGGACGGGGACAGTGCCTTTGGATTGGCAGACTGGGGTGGTGGTCCCCCTACATAAGAAGGGTGACCGAAGGGTGTGTTCCAACTACAGGGGGATCACACTCCTCAGCCTCCCTGGTAATGCCTACGCCAGGGTATTGGAGAGGAGAGTCCGGCCGATAGTCGAACCCCTGCTTCAGGAGGAGCAGTGTGGTTTTCGTCCTAGCCGTGGGACACTGGACCAGCTCTATACCCTCTACAGGGTACTCGAGGGTTCATGGAAGTTTGCCCAACCGGTTCACATGTGTTTTGTGGACCTGGAGAAAGCATTCGACTGTGTCCCTCGTGATGCCCTGTGGGGGGTGCTCCAGGAGTATGGAATCGGTAGCTCTTTACTAGTGGCCATCCGGTCTCTGTACAAGCGGAGCAGGAGTTTGGTTCGCATTGCCGGCTCTAAGTCGGACTTGTTCCCGGTGCATGTTGGACTCCGGCAGGGCTGCCCTTTGTCACCGGTCCTGTTCATAACTTTTATGGACAGGATTTCTAGGTGCAGCCAAGGGCCGGAGGGGGTCTGGTTTGGGGACCAGAGGATTTCGTCTCCTGCTGGTCCCATCTAGCCAAGACCTACAGCATGCGCTGGGGCGGTTTGCAGCCGAGTGTGAAGCAGCTGGGATGAAGATCAGCTCCTCCAAGTCCGAGGCCATGGTTCTCGACCGGAAAAGGGTGGCTTGTCCTCTTCATGTTGGAGGGGAGTTCCTGCCTCAAGTGGAGTAGTTTAAGTATCTCGGGGTCTTGTTCACGAGTGAGGGAAGAATGGAGCAGGAGATCGACAGATGGATCGGTGCGGCTGCCACAGTAATGGGGGCGCTGTGCCGGTCAGTTGTGGTGAAGAGAGAGCTGAGCCGAAAAGCGAAGCTCTCGATTTATCGGTCGGTCTACGTTCTTACCCTCACCTGTGGCCATGAACTTTGGGTCATGACCGAAAGAACGAGATCCCGGATACAAGCGGCTGAAATGAGCTTCCTCCGTAGGGTGGCCGGGCACAACCTTAGAGATAGGGTGAGGAGCTCGGCCATCCGGGAGGGGCTCGGAGTAGAGCCGCTGCTCCTCCACATCGAGAGGCGCCAGTTGAGGTGGCTCGGGCATCTATACCGGATGCCTCCTGGACGCCTTCCTCGGGAGGTGTTCTAGGCACGTCCCACCGGGGGGAGGCCCAGGGGATGGCCCAGGACACGATGGAGGGACTATGTCTCTCGGCTGGCCTGGGAACGCCTTGGGCTCCACCCGGAGTAGCTGGAGGAGGTGTCTGGGGTGAGGGACGTCTGGGTGTCTCTGCTGAGTCTGCTGCCCCCGTGACCCGGTCCCGGATAAGCGGAAGACGACGAGTACGGGTACGAGGTTTCATGCCTAAATTGGACCAACCTGGTAGCCAGTCTTCATTGATTGCACATTGCACCAGTAAGAGCAGTGTGTGAAGGTTCAATTAGCAGGGTAAGAGCACAGTTTTGCTCAAAATATTGAAATGCACACAACATTATGGGTGACATACCAGAGTTCAAAAGAGGACAAATTGTTGGTGCAGGTCTTGCTGGCGCATCTGTGACCAAGACAGCAAGTCTTTGCGATGTATCAAGAGCCACGGTATCCAGGGTAATGTCAGCATACCACCAAGAAGGACGAACCACATCCAACAGGATTAACTGTGGACGCAAGAGGAAGCTGTCTGAAAGGGATGTTCGGGTGCTAACCCGGATTGTATCCAAAAAACATAAAACCACGGCTGCCCAAATTACGGCAGAATTAAATGTGCACCTCAACTTTCCTGTTTCCACCAGAACTGTCCGTCGGGAGCTCCACAGGGTCAATATACACAGCCGGGCTGCTATAGCCAAACCTTTGGTCACTCATGCTAATGACAGTTTCAGTGGTGCAAGGAGCGCAAATCTTGGGCTCTGGACAATGTGAAACATGTATTGTTCTCTGATGAGTCCACCTTTACTGTTTTCCCTACATCCGGGAGAGTTACGGTGTGGAGAAGCCCCAAAGAAGCGTACCACCCAGACTGTTGCATGCCCAGAGTGAAGCATGGGGGTGGATCAGTGATGGTTTGGGCTGCCATATCATGGCATTACCTTGACCCAATACTTGTGCTAGATGGGTGCGTCACTGCCAAGGACTACCGAACCATTCTTGAGGACCATGTGCACCCAATGGTTCAAACATTGTATCCTGAAGGCGGTGCTGTGTATCAGGATGACAATGCACCAATACTCACAGCAAGACTGGTGAAAGATTGGTTTGATGAATATCTAAGTGAAGTTGAACATCTCCCATGGCCTGCACAGTCACCAGATCTAAATATTATTGAGCCACTTTGGGGTGTTTTGGAGGAGCGAGTCAGGAAACGTTTTCCTCCACCAGTATCACGTAGTGACCTGGCCACTATCCTGCAAGAAGAATGGCTTAAAATCCCTCTGACCACTGTGCAGGACTTGTATATGTCATTCCCAAGACGAATTGACGCTGTATTGGCCGCCAAGTTAGGCCCTACACCATACTAATAAATTATTGTGGTCTAAAACCAGGTGTTTCAGTTTCATTGTCCAACCCCTGTAGTATGATTAGCCGAACTCCGAACAGATCAGTCAGACTCAGTTTATTATTCAGATTGTTTAAAAGCTTTTCTAAGAAAACTCAGCTAATTGCATCGAGTCAGTGACTTGTAGCAGTAACTCCTCCTGGATGAGTATGTAGTGACAGTGGACAGTCACTGGCATTGAAAACTCCCTTTTAACAGGAAGAAACCTCCAGCAGAACCAGACTCAGTATGAGCAGCCATCTGCCTTGACGTTGTTAGAGACAGGTTCTCTGTTGGGAACTCTCTGGCTGCTTCTGTAGGCCTCAGAAAGAAGAGTCAAGCAATGCTTGTACCTAATTTTCCCCTTTCATATGAACGCTGGATTTTCTGAGCAGCTGATCATACTTAATGTTGTTGCAATTGATTGGCGGGTATGCGACCATCAGATCATAGTCACTTTGGATCCAAATTGAAGAGTTATGCCTTCTCACCCACAAGGAGACATTCACACATGTTGCCTCCCCTGTCCGGCTCTTGCTTGAGATCCGAGCTTGAGACTGCCATTTAGTAAACAAGGTGTTTTTGTTCACAGGGAGTCAGCTATGACTCCTCCTCTCCCTGGGCTGGGTTAGGCCTAGGTTAGTGTGATGTTGAATGATGCAGAGAGGTTCATACTGGCCTTCAATTGTGTAAAGTCAATCCATGTTCCATCCATGTTTTTAATCCATGGCTGGGTCCCAACACTGCTCTATTTTATATGAGAATTTTGTGTGTGTTAAAAAGATGAAAATAATAAAAGCTAAAGTTAAAAGATTAAACATCAATCTGTTGTTTTTGCTGTTCCGCTCATTTAACACACACGATTCGATTTGCACCTTGTTTGTAGATGAGCTTTGCGCGTGTAATCCAGTTTCCTCATGTTTTTGTACACGATAGCCTTTTGAAGATCAGGCCCAACAGAAATGTCAGGCTTCTAAAAAAGTATGTTCGTTTCTATGCACTCAATACTTGGTTGGGATCCATTTTGCATGAATTGCTGCATCAATGCGGCGTGGCATAAAGGCGATCAGCCTGTGGTTCTGCTGTGTGATAAAAGCCAGGTTGCCTTAATAGTGCCCTTCAGGTTATCTGCATTGTTTAGTCTGATGTCTCTCATCTTCCTCTTGCCAATACTCCATAGTTTCTCTCTGGGGTTCAGATCAGGCCAGTGTGCTGGCTTATCAAGCACAGTAACACCATGGCTACTTAACTAGCTTTTGGTACCATGGACCAGTACCAAGTCCTGCTGTTAAATGAAATCAGCATCTCCATAAAGCAGAAGGAAGCATGAAATGCTCTAAAATGTCCTGGTAGAAGTCTGTGTTGGCTGTGGACTTGATAAAACCCACTGCACCAACACCACAGGTGGCATGGCACCCCAAATCATCACTGACTGAGGAAACTTTACACTGGACTTCTGGCAGTGTGGATTCTGTGCTTCTCCACTCTTCTTCCAGACTCTGGTACTTTGATTTCCAAATGAAAGTAAAGTTTTACTTTCATCTGAAAAGAAGGCTTTAGACCACTGAGAAAAAGTCCAGTTATTTTTCTCCTTAGTCCAGGTAAGAGGCTTGTAGCCCATGTGTTGGATTCATCTGTGCGAAGTGCTTCCTGATGCGCTGACTCCAGCCTCAGTCCACTCCATGTAAAGCTCCCCCTGCAGTTATCCCTGCTGCTAGTGCACTTCTTCCTACCACACATTTTCCTTCCACTCAACTTTCTATGAACACGCTTGGAAACAGCACTCTGTGAACAACCGGCTTCTTTAGGAATGACCTTTTGTGGCTTACCCTCCTTGTGGAGGATGTCCATGACTTCTGGACATCCTCCACAACTCTTCTGTACATCTGTCCAGTTAGCAGTCTTCCCTATGATTGCGTAACCTACTGACCCAGGCTTGCAGACCATTTAGAAGTTCCGGAAACCTTAACCTGAGCACCTTAAGGTGTTTGGAGGTAATTGGCTAATTTGAGTTTGACACCAAGAGTTTGCAGTGTTGGTGAAAGGCCAGTTTTTGACAATATTCTATTTTTCAGAGATGCTGAATTTGGATTTTAATTATCTGTAAGCCATAATCATCAAAATTACAAGAAACAAAGGCTTAAAGTGTTTCTATCTTTCTTTCTTTTATTTTATTTGGATCCCCATTAGCTGCAGTTCCCTGGGGTCCATACATACAACATAAACAACAAAAAATACACAACAAACACAAACTATGTGTAATGAATCTATAGGAGTTTTATTTCTGAAATGAGTGTCGAAAAAGATTAAACCAATTCACAATATTCCAGTTTTTTATACATACTTGTATATTTGAAAAGTCAATTTATTCAATTCCACACATACTATTACATTTTAAGAGTTTTTCTTTTTATTTTGATAGTTATGACTTTATCGGTCACACAAGCCAAAATTCATTTACTCATAAAATAATATCAGACTAATAACAACAGGATTTTTAAAATAGAAATGTTACGTTATGTCCATATTATGTCCTACACAATCATCCAACAGACTGTCTGAGAACCTATACTGACAGCCTCTACAAGGAGGTTAAGCCACAAAAGGGTATTGCTGAAGAATCTGGTTGTTCAATAAGAGTGTTGTATCCAAGGATATTAAGGGAAAGTTAAGTTGAAGGAAACTGTGTAATCTAAAGTTCTCTTTTAAGATGAAAGTAAAGTTTGCATTTCCTTTGGAAATCAACATTCCAGAGTCTGGAGAAAGATTGAAGAGGCACAGAATTCACATATCCAGATGTCCAGTGTGAAGTTTACACAGTCACTGATGACTTGGGGTACCATGTCATCTGCTGCTGTTGGTCTACTGGGTTTTTTGAAGTCCACAGTCAACGCAGCCACCTACCAGGAAATTTAGAGCACTTCATGCCTCTTTCTGCTGACAAGCTTTATAGAGATTCTGATTTCATTTTGCAGCAGGGCTTGGTACCGGCTAACAGCAAAACCTGCTTAAATGACCAGCAAACAGACCTGATCTAAACCCCATAGATAATCTAAGGGTCGTTCTTTAGAGGAAGATTAGAGACACCAGAACCATCAACGCAGATAAGGTATAGGCCACTAATAAAGCAACCTGAGCTACCTGAACATCTCTGTAGAACCACAGACTGATCTCCTTCATGCCACCCTGCATGTGTTGTACCGTTGAAAAAGGGGGACAAAAGTGAGAAACAACACAGACAGTTTCCTACACGTGCACTATGTGGAATGTCTTTAGTAAAAAATAAGCACAATTCCCATAATAGTGCAACACCTTTTACATTTACACATATACACATGCTTATCACAACAATCCATCTTGACAGAATTAAGAGTTAATGACTTATTTCATCCTTTTAGCTCTTCTATTAAAATATGAACTGATTAGTTCTCATTTGCCCTATTACCTTTGCTGACAGAGGATTAACATCCCAATTTAACCCCCAGTCAGTCGTGGCAGATGGCTGCTCATACTGAGCCTGGTTCTGCTGGAGGTTTCTTCCTGTTAAAAGAGAGTTTTCCTCTCCACTGTCGCTACATGCATGCTCAGTATGAGGGATTGCTGCAAAGTCAATGCAAGCCACTGCCCACTATCTCTACATGCTCATCCAGGAGTGAATGCTACAAGTCACTGACTCGGTGCAACCTGCTGGGGTTCCTCAGATAGAAAAACTTTTAACCAATTTGAATAAATGACTGAGTCTGACTGCACTGTTTGATAGTTATGATTAATTTAAATGTATTTACCTGACTGGAAATCTGTATGATTCGATTGAATTAACTTTGTGAAGTGCCTTGAGACGACGTGTTGTGAATTATGTATAAAAACTGAATGGAATTGAATTGAATTTCAGTGAGACCGAAAATAACCTTAAGAAAATAAAGGCAATAGAAATAAAAGAACAAAATACACACATCACAGTTAACATACAAACATATGCCAAACACGCAACACACGTTCAGGACCTGCAGCTTGGAAGCTAGCACACCAATCAAGCACAGATCAACAATCCATAATCTCTAGTAGTCGATCACAGAGTAAAAGATGTGTATGTTCTTTCAATTTCCCACTCTCCCTGAAAAGAAATGTCCTCAAAATTAACATCTCAGTCTTAGGTTACTTTAAACACTATCAACTGCCAATAGAAGCAGGATTACAAACTGGAGCTCTTGTCATACATTCTGTTGTCTGATTAAAAACTTAGTTTCTTTTCATAATGTGCATGTTTTTGTGACACAGTATCAACATGAATTGTATCAATATGGCAGTGCAGCAGCATATGCATTTGTAAATTAACTTACATCCAAGTGCATGTGTTCATAGCTCTTGGAGGCAAGTGCAAGGTAGGCTTCTTACATTGTAGCAAGCTGGTGAGCCAAGTTGATTATATGTAAAGATTTTGGGACATCAGTAATGTTGTCTTGGTTGCTGGAGCTCCTCCTTACTGGTCCCACTGTGCTTGCCTCAATCTGGTGAAGGAAAAACCTTCTCCACAGGTATGTACTCTTTCTCAGGAAGTTGCTCACGTTGTCTTACCATGTCCGGTTCTGTTTCTGACTCAGTTGGCGGTGTTCCTCCAATTGTGTGTTCAGCTGATTAATCAGCAGCCATATATTCTGATGGTTGAGGTTGATGTATGAAGTTGCTGATGAGGTGGCACATGGTAGTACCCCTCATCATCATCATCATCATCATCATCATCATCATTATCCTCTGACTGTTTTACTCCCTCAGTTGTGTCCACAGTTCTCTTCCCATGTCGTTGTTGTACCGGCATTCTGGGAGGCAGAGAATCACACGGTAGAAGATGATTGCAGTGTAATATCCTTAATCTCCCTTTACCCTTCTCGGGTAGGAATGTCTTCACTCACTCGAAGCATGACTGTGTGGACCATTTCCTCCCAGTGGTTTCTCAGTGTGCTTGGACCACCACGAGGTGTCATGTTCCGTATTAAAACACGGTCAGCAGGCTTTAACACTGAGCTTCTCACCTTACTGTCATAACATTTTTTTCTTGTCATTACTGCTTTGTGAGCATTTTCAGTTGTGATCTCATATGCCTCAGCAATTGGGATCCTTGTTTCTGTTTCTGTTTATTGTTGATGGTTACTGTTTCCTTACACTGCATGTAGAGTGATCGATAATTACATGTATTGATATTCGCCTTACACAAGATGGAGGAAGTCGATTGAGACCAGTTAAAAAGGTTGCGTTGTGACAATGGAGTTCATTGGTGCTCTTGTATCATGGCATGGTTTCTTCGGTTTAAGTACAACAGTTACATCTTCACAATACATAATGCTCTATCTCACAATGCATATATAGTCAGGAGAAATGATCTCCGATCAGTGATGTTGTAATGTCTATGCCTTGATGGTCTATTTCAATCTGAAGTTCTTTCAACACTGTATGTTAAAGGAGTTCCAACCAAGTAATGGGTGCAGATACTGTATAGTACGGGGACATACTTTACAGTGGGCCAAAAGTTCTATTGAACAAATCCTTTTTATTGGTTGGATGGGATAATCAAACTTTCTGTGAAGCTGAATTCTGAATTTTTATTAGCTCTGAGACAATATCATCAAATGAACAGAAAGAAAAACTTAAATACAGGTCCTTCTCAAAATATTAGCATATTGTGATATAGTTCATTATTTTCCATAATGTCATGATGAAAATTTAACATTCATATATTTTAGATTCATTGCACACTAACTGAAATATTTCAGGTCTTTTATTGTCTTAATACGGATGATTTTGGCATACAGCTCATGAAAACCCAAAATTCCTATCTCACAAAATTAGCATATCATTAAAAGGGTCTCTAAACGAGCTATGAACCTAATCATCTGAATCAACGAGTTAACTCTAAACACCTGCAAAAGATTCCTGAGGCCTTTAAAACTCCCAGCCTGGTTCGTCACTCAAAACCCCAATCATGGGTAAGACTGCCGACCTGACTGCTGTCCAGAAGGCCACTATTGACACCCTCAAGCAAGAGGGTAAGACACAGAAAGAAATTTCTGAACGAATAGGCTGTTCTCAGAGTGCTGTATCAAGGCACCTCAGTGGGAAGTCTGTGGGAAGGAAAAATGTGGCAGAAAACGCTGCACAACGAGAAGAGGTGACCGGACCCTGAGGAAGATTGTGGAGAAGGGCCGATTCCAGACCTTGGGGCACCTGTGGAAGCAGTGGACTGAGTCTGGAGTAGAAACATCCAGAGCCACCGTGCACAGGCGTGTGCAGGAAATGGGCTACAGGTGCCGCATTCCCCAGGTCAACCCACTTTTGAACAAGAAACAGCGGCAGAAGCGCCTTACCTGGGCTACAGAGAAGCAGCACTGGACTGTTGCTCAGTGGTCCAAAGTATTTTTTTCAGATGAAAGCAAATTCTGCATGTCATTCGGAAATCAAGGTGCTAGAGTCTGGAGGAAGACTGGGGAGAAGGAAATGCCAAAATGCCAGAAGTCCAGTGTCAAGTATCCACAGTCAGTGATGGTCTGGGGTGCCGTGTCAGCTGCTGGTGTTGGTCCACTGTGTTTTATCAAGGGCAGGGTCAATGCAGCTAGCTATCAGGAGATTTTGGAGCAATTCATGCTTCCATCTGCTGAAAAGCTTTATGGGGATGAAGATTTCATTTTTCAGCACAACCTGGCACCTGCTCACAGTGCCAAAACCACTGGTAAATTGTTTACTGACCATGGTATCACTGTGCTCAATTGGCCTGCAAACTCTCCTGACCTGAACCCCATAGAGAATCTGTGGGATATTGTCAAGAGAACGTTGAGAGACTCAAGACCCAACACTCTGGAGGAGCTAAAGGCTGCTATCGAAGCATCCTGGGCCTCCATAAGACCTCAGCAGTGCCACAGGCTGATTGCCTCCATGCCACGCCGCATTGAAGCAGTCATTTCTGCAAAAGGATTCCCGACCAAGTATTGAGTGCATAAGTGTACATGATTATTTGAAGGTTGACGTTTTTTGTATTAAAAACACTTTTCTTTTATTGGTCGGATGAAATATGCTAATTTTGTGAGATAGGAATTTTGGGTTTTCATGAGCTGTATGCCAAAATCATCCGTATTAAGACAATAAAAGACCTGAAATATTTCAGTTAGTGTGCAATGAATCTAAAATATATGAATGTTAAATTTTCATCATGACATCATGGAAAATAATGAACTTTATCACAATATGCTAATATTTTGAGAAGGACCTGTATACAAGTCTGTGTTTAATGAATGTATAATATGAGTTCCAAGTCATTAAAGCTGTCAGATGAAATAAAATAAGTTCACTTTTTTGTCTTATGTCTTTAATTTGTTAGGATATGGCATGATGACAGACGGCACTACAACGTTCATCAATGCTTCAGCCTGCACTGTTAACTTCCTGCCTATGAACCCACCTATCGTATTTGACCTTCCCAATCCCAGGACCACATGACTAGAAAAGGCTGTACCCCAAACCACAACCGTCAGTGAAGAGAAAGGAGCTCGAAGAGAAAATTGAGTTTGTAGGGCTGGACAGATGAAGTTTTGTAAATATAATACTAGTGTGTGTTTCACAGAATGTGATTGTGGCAGATGGATGCTTCCTCAGGCTTTCACCATTATTTCATGTGCCATAACTACTTCTTCATGTAAAAATACTGAGATGCAGATGCATGAACTCATGGAGAGACACATTATTATGTAGACAATTAACATTTCTGTGTCATTGCTGCACTGACAATCTGATGCTGCTGTTGGAGACAAAAGGAACATTATTGTCACTTCATTAAAATGAACAGTGAAACAGTCCAAATTCTCATCTACATGAGAGCTTTGGCTGAGCAGCAATGAAACATTTGCCAAGAGGATTTCACACCACTCTTTCTACTTTTCAACTTTATTTTCCAATGTATTTCCCAATCCTTCTGTACACACACATACTTTCCCTCTATCCCTCTATCCCTCTATTCCCTCTGTTTCTGCTTCCTCTCCTCTCTTAGGGGCCAAAGCATGCTGGAATGTACTTTTTGTTTAATTTCCTTATTCCCATCGGCATGTTTGCACATGCAAGACATCAAAGGAAGTGTACAAGGGCAGCAAGAGGTCTCTGCCACAGGCTGCAAGTATGTTGGGGTGTCAGATATGTCGACACTACTCTCTGGGGTTCATTACAGCCTCAGGTGAGCCTCTTAACCCTTAATCTAAAAGGCAGAAAAAAAGGTATTCTGTCCCATCCCAATGTACCACACCCCTGCAGTCTTCTTCTCCTTCCACTTCTTCTCCATCCTTTCCACCCCTCATGCTGTGACTAAAGTGTAGCTGTTACTGGAAATTTCTGAGACCCAAAAGGACAACCATTAAACCTGAAGGTGCTACATGCTAATACTGCTGTCCATTCAGGCTAAGGAAAGCTGGAAAACTGGAAGCAGCAACTGATGTTTCAGGTTAGTCGGTTATGGTATTTGTTGGAGGACTGGACCATCCTGTTTTTTGCTCAAGAGGAGAAAAGCTGTAACTACACACACACTGTAACTGATGTTTGTGAAGTTCCTTCCTCGGAATAATGAACAGCTTAAAGTTTTTCATTGCTGTTGCTATGCTATGTTTTTTGGTTGAAAAAAATGTAAATATTTCTGGTTACATTTCATTTGGTCCATTTCTTAGTAATGTAAATGCTTGTTGTGGTATTTATTCTTTTTGCTCAACTGTATTTATTGAAAAACTATTTCATGTCTTTTGTATTTAAAAAAAGTGGAGATACAAATTTGTAAAATTATTTGGATTTTTTTCAGTGCTTCATATTGTGGATTTGGCCATCTGAACATGCTTTGCATAACAAGATCAGGTCACATTTTGATCTGTCTGCTCTCTAAAGTTATGTGTGAACATTCCCCAGGGCCACAGTTTCTTCCTCCTTCTCTCTTGCTTCCCCACCACATTGCACTATGCCAACGTCTTAATGATTCCAAATGAGCAAAAGAAGAAAAGGCAGACAAGCAGAAATGCATTCAGTTTTAAAAGTAACTGATTTTGTGTGTTAAAGAGATAGTTTGATTTCTTGGAAGTTGTGTCCATTAAGACAATATGAGTAATGAGTATCTTACCAGCACTGCCAGCAGCTCATAGTTCCTTTAATTCACTGTGCTTTGACAGTGTCATTGTGCTTTCAATTGGAAAGACACTTTACATCAGAATTCTAACTTGGGAAATCAGAAGCCTCAGATCAGTCCTATGCTTACATCCAGTTTAGGCAGCCAAGCACAAAACATAGTAAAAGTTACAGTTACAGTTTATTTCCACTTCTGATACCATTGGCTTATATCAGTCTTAAAATTGTATAAATGCATAAAATTCAGTTACCCTGGCCACTGAGCACAGGTTTGAGCAAATCCTACTAGTTTTCCAACAAGCTACTTCCATACTATTAAAATTCCTATTTTTAAAAAGATTTTATGTGAAGTTATTCTCATATCAGTTCCCTTGCCTGTAGTATAAAAATGCCTTATTACCCTGCTGGAAAATTAAATAAATCCTCATTGGTGGAAGTCTAAAAAGGTAATCAGATGTACAGGTCCTTCTCAAAAGATTAGCATATTGTGATAAAGTTCATTATTTTCCATAATGTCATGATGAAAATTTAACATTCATATATTGTAGATTCATTGCACACTAACTGAAATATTTCAGGTCTTTTATTGTCTTAATACGGATGATTTTGGCATACAGCTCATGAAAACCCAAAATTCCTATCTCACAAAATTAGCATATTTCATCCGACCAATAAAAGAAAAGTGTTTTTAATACAAAAAACGTCAACGTTCAAATAATCATGTACAGTTATGCACTCAATACTTGGTCGGGAATCCTTTTGCAGAAATGACTGCTTCAATACGGCGTGGCATGGAGGCAATCAGCCTGTGGCACTGCTGAGGTCTTATGGAGGCCCAGGATGCTTCGATAGCGGCCTTTAGCTCATCCAGAGTGTTGGGTCTTGAGTCTCTCAACGTTCTCTTCACAATATCCCACAAATTCTCTATGGGGTTCAGGTCAGGAGAGTTGGCAGGCCAATTGAGCACAGTGATACCATGGTCAGTAAACCATTTACCAGTGGTTTTGGCACTGTGAGCAGGTGCCAGGTCGTGCTGAAAAATGAAATCTTCATCTCCATAAAGCTTTTCAGCAGATGGAAGCATGAATTGCTCCAAAATCTCCTGATACCTAGCTGCATTGACCCTGCTCTTGATAAAACACAGTGGACCAACACCAGCAGCTGACACGGCACCCCAGACCATCACTGACTGTGGGTACTTGACACTGGACTTCTGGCATTTTGGCATTTCCTTCTCCCCAGTCTTCCTCCAGACTCTGGCACCTTGATTTCCGAATGACATGCAGAATTTGCTTTCATCCGAAAAAAGTACTTTGGACCACTGAGCAACAGTCCAGTGCTGCTTCTCTGTAGCCCAGGTCAGGCGCTTCTGCCGCTGTTTCTGGTTCAAAAGTGGGTTGACCTGGGGAATGCGGCACCTGTAGCCCATTTCCTGCACACGCCTGTGCACGGTGGCTCTGGATGTTTCTACTCCAGACTCAGTCCACTGCTTCCGCAGGTCCCCCAAGGTCTGGAATCGGCCCTTCTCCACAATCTTCCTCAGGGTCCGGTCACCTCTTCTCATTGTGCAGCGTTTTCTGCCACACGTTTTCCTTCCCACAGACTTCCCACTGAGGTGCCTTGATACAGCACTCTGGGAACAGCCTATTCGTTCAGAAATTTCTTTCTGTGTCTTACCCTCTTGCTTGAGGGTGTCAATAGTGGCCTTCTGGACAGCAGTCAGGTCAGCAGTCTTACCCATGATTGGGGTTTTGAGTGATGAACCAGGCTGGGAGTTTTAAAGGCCTCAGGAATCTTTTGCAGGTGTTTAGAGTTAACTCGTTGATTCAGATGATTAGGTTCATAGCTCGTTTAGAGACCCTTTTAATGATATGCTAATTTTGTGAGATAGGAATTTTGGGTTTTCATGAGCTGTATGCCAAAATCATCCGTATTAAGACAATAAAAGACCTGAAATATTTCAGTTAGTGTGCAATGAATCTAAAATATATGAATGTTAAATTTTCATCATTACATTATGGAAAATAATGAACTATATCACAATATGCTAATATTTTGAGAAGGACCTGTATGCTTTATCAATCTGCCTCTGCTCATTTTTTAACAAATCATGGGTCCGCTGGGAGAACTTAGTTCTCAAACTAGAAGACCTTGTAAGCATAATAAATATGAATGAAGCTGATGCACAACTGACAGTTTGATACAGAATCCAAATGTTTACTCCATTCTTGGAGCTAAAGCGGACTGACAAGCCCTATTGATGCAGCCGGCAGGCTTAGCAACATGAACTCCAACATGAATGTTGTTTAGCTACACAAAACCCTTCCAAATGCAACAACATCCTTTTGATTTTAAATGGTTTATATCCACTAACATATCCTGCTAATTAATGGACATTAGAAAATCCTGTTCTAATGTCCTGTTGTAAAATGTTTAACAATGCTGAGAGAAAGGAAGACATGGCAAGTCTTTTTTTTAAGTCTTTTAGTTTTTCTAACTTCCGACTAGATGTCTTGAGAAAGTATGAGTAAAAATATTTCACATAAGATATTGTCGAAAACATGTAAATTTTGTCTCCCTTTTAAACAAATTTTAAAAGGGTTTGGTTCTCCCCTTGAACAAAGTTTTCCTTTTTTGACACCATTGATCTGCAGCAAATGTTGCAGTGGTTTATGTCAGAGTTGTGGGTTTGGTGGAAGGTGGCAAAATGCAGATCATGGCGAGGAGGCCGCATGGTGAGTAGAAGACGTTTTAATTTAAAAGCAACAACTTATAGGCAAGTAGTCCAGGCGTACAGTCAGGAGACAAACAAACCATAAGGAGGAGCTCGGGAATACAGCAAGGGTTGTCAATGTAAGGATAAAGCAGGGAACAATGAAAACTAGAGAGCTTATAAGCTGAGCGAAGTGGAGTATGGACCAATGAGACAGGGAGGCAGGTAATCAGAGGAAACATGAAACAGGTGTGGACCAGGCTGCAGGGAACTGAGGGAATATGTTACTATGGAAACGGGAGCTAGAGAATGCAGAGACTGGAAGGGAAAACTAAACTAGACAGCTCTAGGGAAGAGAAACCTAAACATAAAATAACAGAATTAGTAATTCTAGGAAGAACTAAACAGGGGCCTGGGGAAAAGCTAAACTAATGGAAAACAGACCTAAGGAAACTTATATAAATAAAAACCCTAACATAAAATACAAAACTAAATCTGGAAAGAACACTAACTAGACAACGCAGAGAACTTGAGGAACTATACTAAAGAGCAAAGGTGGGAAAGAACTAATCTTAAGGGGAAAAGGCAACTGGGTAAATAATAACAAAAAGGGGTCTTAGGCCAAATGGGAAAGGGAACTAATAAATTAGAAGAATGCAGCAAGAACAAATAACCTAACAGTAAGCAAGCACAGAAACACTAAGCGAGAAACTAAACTAGAAAACCCAAAGAGGCAAAGAGAACTGTTCTAATAATATTAATAATAACCAGAGGAGAAAACCATTCTAAGTAATAAATAAATGAGAAAGCAACCACCAAGGGAACTATGGGCGAGTGGAGAAAGAACTACTAAAACTAGGGGGCAGGAGAGAGAACAAAACTATTAGGATGACAGAAGGAATAGACAGACACAACTACTAAACCCAAAGGAATAGAAACACCTAACTGTGAAAGTAAATAAACACAAAACCCAAAATGGCAGATCTTGACAGTTAATCAAATAAGATTTGCATAAATCATGATGAAACATTTGGGATTGGAGATGTTTTAAGTTGTTAGAAATATGCTTTGGACTGGGCTCCTTTACTTTCCTATCGTAAAATTAAGTTCTTTCTCTTAATGCAACCTAATTGTGTTAGAAAATAGATAGGATAGAGACCAGCAACCTATATCCTTTCAGCCCTATGTTTTAAGAAAGAAAACTGTACTGGCAAAGAGCCTTGAACCTGGGACTGTTTAGGCTGGTTCTTGGAGTGTGTATAATTTTTGTGTATATGCAGAATCATTTTAAATGAAATTGTATTTACTATACAATTTCTACTACTGATTTGTATTTGTTTAATCACTGCATCTAAATATATTACTAAAGATAAATTTGGTGTTTTATTGTTTCCATTCAGCAACAATTTCAGCTCAAAATACACAAATATCACACTTGGATAAGTCTTAAGATGTAGTCAAGAACAAGACTTTAAGGGAGTCAAGACTAGGTTCAAGCTAAACCAATAAAATACCATTTTCAACAGCATTGCAGTAATTACACTAATATGTTTGTTGCTGTTAACCAAAATACAATAAAGAAAAAACTGCCTTTGGCAGCTTAGTAGCAGGCTTGCCTTAAGCAGGTATACAGACTAACTGGTTGCCCTGCTGTACCTAACTTTTCGGTTTTGAACCTGAACTTGTACAGGTCCTTCTCAAAATATTAGCATATTGTGATAAAGTTCATTATTTTCCATAATGTCATGATGAAAATTTAACATTCATATATTTTAGATTCATTGCACACTAACTGAAATATTTCAGGTCTTTTATTGTCTTAATACGGATGATTTTGGCATACAGCTCATGAAAACCCAAAATTCCTATCTCACAAAATTAGCATATTTCATCCGACCAATAAAAGAAAAGTGTTTTTAATACAAAAAACGTCAACCTTCAAATAATCATGTACAGTTATGCACTCAATACTTGGTCGGGAATCCTTTTGCAGAAATGACTGCTTCAATGCGGCGTGGCATGGAGGCAATCAGCCTGTGGCACTGCTGAGGTCTTATGGAGGCCCAGGATGCTTCGATAGCGGCCTTTAGCTCATCCAGAGTGTTGGGTCTTGAGTCTCTCAACGTTCTCTTCACAATATCCCACAGATTCTCTATGGGGTTCAGGTCAGGAGAGTTGGCGGGCCAATTGAGCACCGTGATACCATGGTCAGTAAACCATTTACCAGTGGTTTTGGCACTGTGAGCAGGTGCCAGGTCGTGCTGAAAAATTAAATCTTCATCTCCAAAAAGCTTTTCAGCAGATGGAAGCATGAAGTGCTCCAAAATCTCCTGATAGCTAGCTGCATTGACCCTGCCCTTGATGAAACACAGTGGACCAACACCAGCAGCTGACACGGCACCCCAGACCATCACTGACTGTGGGTACTTGACACTGGACGTCTGGCATTTTGGCATTTCCTTCTCCCCAGTCTTCCTCCAGACTCTGGCACCTTGATTTCCGAATGACATGCAGAATTTGCTTTCATCCGAAAAAAGTACTTTGGACCACTGAGCAACAGTCCAGTGCTGCTTCTCTGTAGCCCAGGTAAGGCGCTTCTGCCGCTGTTTCTTGTTCAAAAGTGGGTTGACCTGGGGAATGCGGCACCTGTAGCCCATTTCCTGCACACGCCTGTGCACGGTGGCTCTGGATGTTTCTACTCCAGACTCAGTCCACTGCTTCCGCAGGTCCCCCAAGGTCTGGAATCGGCCCTTCTCCACAATCTTCCTCAGGGTCCGGTCACCTCTTCTCGTTGTGCAGCGTTTTCTGCCACACTTTTTCCTTCCCACAGATTTCCCACTGAGGTGCCTTGATACAGCACTCTGGGAACAGCCTATTCGTTCAGAAATTTCTTTCTGTGTCTTACCCTCTTGCTTGAGGGTGTCAATAGTGGCCTTCTGGACAGCATTCAGGTCGGCAGTCTTACCCATGATTGGGGTTTTGAGTGATGAACCAGGCTGGGAGTTTTAAAGGCCTCAGGAATCTTTTGCAGGTGTTTAGAGTTAACTCGTTGATTCAGATGATTAGGTTCATAGCTTGTTTAGAGACCCTTTTAATGATATGCTAATTTTGTGAGATAGGAATTTTGGGTTTTCATGAGCTGTATGACAAAATCATCCGTATTAAGACAATAAAAGACCTGAAATATTTCAGTTAGTGTGCAATGAATCTAAAATATATGAATGTTAAATTTTCATCATGACATTATGGAAAATAATGAACTATATCACAATATGCTAATATTTTGAGAAGGACCTGTATATAACCAGAACCTCAACTACAGTCCACCTTAAATCTGACAAGCTGGTAACAAGTTAAACAGACAAACCAAACAACTGTGAGGATCACATACATCCAGCTAGATGTTAGCTGACTTAGCATTTGCTGCAGGCAGACTGAGTGGAGACAACAATTGGTTTATTCTTTAGCATCATATGTACACTAGAGAAATTCTAAGTTTTTACAGGACATCAAAGGAAAGACATAGATGTTAAAATATAGATAAGGAAAGCTTAAAAGAACCAAATGTTTCAAACTGTTCATTAGCATGATGCTTAGATTATGTCGGCAGTAAACAATATCATTAGTCCTTATTTAAAGGAACCAACAGTTTAAAATTTGACAAGCAACCAATAAAGTTTCTGCCACCTGTACCCCTGTGGCAGAAACACATTTGCCAAAATAAACTTCATCATCCCCACAACGTCTGGCAAAATCCTCTGTGGACTCACAAGACAGAAGTGCATCTTTGTAAAAGTCAGTCAGTCAGTCATTTTCTATACTGCTTCTTCCATAGTGGGTTGCGGGGGAGCTGGTGCCTATCTCCAGCAGTCTATGGGTGGGAGGCTGGGTACACTCTGGACAGGTTGCCAGTCCATCGCAGGGCACTTTGTAATAGTGTGTGTTGTATTACATCTGGTG